>NW_027493500.1:0-346896 GCF_021521415.1 Bidens hawaiensis | reverse complement strand
TAATCATCGATTCACCGAAAAAACAGTTTTGGATCGTTAATCGATCAATTTTTTACTTTTTTTTTCATGAAACCCATTTTTGAGCGTTTTAGGTTTCTGGTTGAGCGTTTTTTGAGCGTTTTAGTATTTTTGCCTTGTTTTTTTTGCCTTTGAGCGTCTCGCGTACCTATCGTACGTTAAGGCATTATTGTACAGTATCTTGACCCTACTTTATATATTACTCCCTCTGTCCCATTATAAGTGTTCAGGTTTGAAAAACACAAAGTTTAAGGTAGATTGAATGAATTTTTTTTTATCAAATGACAATAATGCCTTTGAAAAGTGGGTCCATCAATATTGTTTATTAATATTAGTTGTGTGTTTAAGCGTAAACTTGGAAATTAGATAATAAATTTTGAAAGTGAACACTTACAGCGGGACAAATAGAAAATGAAATAAATATGAACACTTCTAATGAAACAGATGAAGATAAAGATGAAGTATTATTTTATTTACCTTACCTTGTTTTTCACTAATAAAATGTGGAGTTTGATGGATAAAAAATGAATGGTGGATCTCATAAGATATTGTGAGATTGGGAAAGCAAATCATTATTTTGGGGAATGGGATGAAGTGAAAAATCAATGAAAAAAACATCAAATTTTAGGGCTGGGCTTAATATGAAGATTTCGACAGGGATGCTCTCAAAACAGATAAACAATAGAGGGTTGGGTTAGGCTAGAGGTGTACAAAACCCCGTTTTTTCCCCCAAATTAAACCGGTTTGGTCAAAGCCTGGTCAAAACCGGTTTGACCCAAACCGGTTTAGGAGCAAGAAAGGTCGGCCTGGTCCAGCTCGGTTCGGTTTAGAACCGGTTTAAAACCAGTTTTATAACCGGTTTGGTAGATCAAAAGGGCTATCTGTCCTAGAACTGACGGTTTGGGAACCGATTTGGGCGAAACTTCACCATTTTTACTGTCAAACCGGTTCGGTTCGGTTTGCATAGAACCGGTCCCAAACCGGTTTTTTTACACCTCTAGGTTAGGCCACTGAATCTGACCTCATCCGGACTCAAATCCAAATGTTTAGCCTGATCTTACCAATATACATATAAACATATTAAGTTACCTTTAAATTTGTAATATATACACATTAAACCAAACTTGAAACTACTTTATTCCTATAAAATATATATATTAACATGAAAGTCACATAGACAATGTATCATATTTTCTTCCTCAAATTTGTCTTCTATTATCTTTTTTTTTCTCAAAATTGTTGACTTTATCTTTAAGTATCAATTCACTTTCATCATCACCACCTACACACCTACTACTGATCTATGTGCTAGATTAAAGTCAAAAATGATATCTACTTCAAACAGTAGCAATATGTCACACTAGATTAACCCAAGTCCAAAATTACATCAAATTCAAACAGCAAGCAACAATGCCAATATTTACAATAACAAACCAAACCAAACCAAACCGAAGCGAATCAAAAACATAATGTACACATACTAGACCGAGTCCAAAAGTACCTCGTGATAACACAAAACGATATTATTATCATTGTACTCATGCCAGACTAACTGCACTGCCGAACTGCTGAGTTAACGAACCAATGCTCATTTTGTGTTTCTTGATATCAATAAGTTTGTCATGAACACACCACGCGAAACTCAGAAAATGCAGACGATTCGAATCATAACGACCACAGTAATCTGGATGATACGTGACATGATACCACGCAGACGCTTTTGCATAAACATTATCAGCTTCGGTATCCCTATCACCTCCGCCTTTTTTAAACCAGTTTCTAGCTTCCTTCCTTAATGACTTCACAGCTAAAATGACCACTTCAGCATCATCCCTTTGGTCAAATGATCTTGACACCTTCATAATACTACCCGTTAAAAGCTCGGCTTCGGTTTTGATCCCATAATAATCCATCAAATTACCCAATTTGTTATCGTAATCGGTTTTAAAATCAAACGCTTCATCAGTGTAATCCTCATAACCGGGGACTACCATGTCAGTATCGTAAGTCTCTTTAGCCACGTCTTTGGTGAAGGGGGTGACCGGGCTGTCTTGTGGGGCAATGTGTTTTACTTCACGGAACAGTTTCCCAATCACATTTTCGGATTCGTATGCTGTTTTGTCGGGTTTTTCCATGAAGTCTGGGTACTCTTTGGGCCGGAGGTTTGCGGGTATTTCTGCGGGAACTCCGGTTTTTGGAAAGTCAACTGCAATTGAGAAGAGCTTTGCTAGCTCTACACACGGGCTCGCCATTGCTTTTTCGGGTTCTCGGTCCGCGAAGACAGTGTGGGCGTTTGAAATTATTCCTAAACTGTCGTTGACTATATAGTTTGTGAAGTACTCTTCCACTTCCTGAAGTAGATAAAACAGACACAAGAATCCAATAAGATTAAAGAAACGGACGAGCCAGGACCCATTTTAGTATTTTTTCCTAGGAACGAATTATTTCAACCTGTTAATTGTATTTAGTTAGGGTTTTAGCCCATTTGGTTAGATAGAGCCCATGGGCCTTTTATGGGCTGTTAGCTAGGGTTTAGTTGTGTATATATAGGTGTAGTGGCTTATGTATTTGACACACCTTCAAGTAATAAACATTACTTTCACTACAACCATCTTCTTTACAAGGTATCAGAGCTACGGCTCTCGATCCAAACCCTAGCCGCGATCTGACCCGAACCTGAGTCTGACCAGCCGTCACCAACAGCCTTCAGATCTGAAACAAGCTCCTTCCTTGTTGTTCTGTCCGAGCACTGTTCACGCGAGCACTGTTCACGCGGAAAACACTGTTCACTGCCGGGAAACTACTGTTTCACTGACGAGCACTGTTCTCGCGAATCACTGTTCACCGGTACTGTTCATTGCCGGAAATACTGTTCACAGCCGGAAAACACTGTTCACTGCCGGGATTTCTGTTCACTGCCGAAAGTTACTGTTCGCTGCCGGAAAGTTACTGTTCGCTGCCGGAATTACTGTTCGCTGCCGGGATTAACTGTTCACGACGAGTAACTGTTTAAGCCGGAATCTGTTCCTGCCCTCCACCCGCACTTGTTACTGTTCACAGTCAATTTTTAGTTTCGTGTATCACTATGGGCGAAAATACATACATGTATACATTTACTAAAGAGGAGCATGATCTTATTCAACGGTTTCTTACCTCCCAGTTGCCTCATCCTCAAACCAGCTCGGCACATTCAGGTAAACCTTCTAGCCTTGACTTATCATGGGTGATTGATTCTGGAGCCACACATCACATGACTGGGAATCGGGGTATTTTTTCTAGTCTTCAAAATGTTTCCCATGCACTAGTACGTCTTGCCGATGGATCTTCATGTCCCGTTCTCGGCATAGGATCCATCAGTAACTCGGAAAACTTAAAACTGTCTTCTATCCTATTTGTTCCTAAATTTCCTACCAGTCTTTGTTCAGTGAGTCAGATTACCAAACAAAACAACTGTTCTGTGACCTTTTACCCAACTCACTGCGTTTTTCATGAACTAGGAACAAATCGGGTAATTGGTACTGGTTTTGAATCAGGAGGTCTCTATCGTATATCCCCGTTTTCGCATCTTGTAGCAAACTTATGTGATTCCGCTGTCAGGGAGGCTCACTGTCAGTTAGGTCATCCCTCTACAGCAGTTCTGAGGCAAATGCGACCAGATTTACCACTTTCGTCTTTTAATTTTCATTGTGAGTCGTGTCAACTTGGTAAACATACCAGGCGTCCCTATCCCCCTAGGGTGCCCAATCGAGTCAGTTCTTGTTTTGAACTGTTGCATTCTGATGTATGGGGTCCTTGCCCTATCAAATCTACGTTGGGTTTTGAATATTTTATTACCTTTATTGATGACTATTCTCGCACTACTTGGGTTTATTTATTGAAATCTCGTAGTGAGGTATTTTCCATATTTCGAGAATTTAATGCTTATGTTCAAAACCAATTTAACACCACCATTAAAACTTTACGATCTGATAATGCTAAAGAATATTTTTCCACCGACTTTTCTTCATACTTAAAAACCAACGGCATTATTCATGAATCATCGTGTGCTTATACATCTCAACAAAATGGTGTGTCCGAACGCAAAAATCGTCACATATTGGATGTTGCTCGCACAATCATGATCCACTCACGTGTTCCTCATCGTTTTTGGGGAGATGCCGTTCTCACTGCCACATATCTGATTAACCGCATGCCCTCAACCGTTCTTCATGGTAAAACACCGTTTTCTATACTATTTCCCAACGATGATCCATTTCCTCTCGCACCTAAAGTATTTGGTTGTGTCGCCTATGTTCATGACCATAATCCAAAAACCATCAAACTTGATCCTCGAGCCATTCGTTGTGTCTTTCTTGGTTACTCACGGGTTCAAAAAGGGTATCGATGCTATAGCCCATCACTTCACCGATACTTTACCAGTGCCGATGTCACTTTTCACGAGTCTCCTTACTTTCCCGAGTGTTCCACTCCTGTTTCTGACCCGTTTCCCGACCTCGATATACCCACATCTCCCTTCATCCCCACCATTCCTGTGTCAATTCCTTTTACCGATCCAATCTCTACTGATTCTGACCCACCGACAGAATCTCCGCCACTGCTTTTCACATATGCTAGGCGGGGTAGGGGTCAAACATCAGCGACTCTTGATTCACAACCTGGCCACGACCCCGAAATACCCTCCGATACTCCGCCTACATCTGAGCAATCCACACCTCTCACTACTACATCGTTACCCGATCCACCAACCTCTGACACACCTGTTTATGATCCTCCTGGTGCCCCACTTCCCGATATACCTATTTCCTTTCGCAAGGAACCCCGGACATGTACTCGTTACCCAATTCAGGACTATGTTGCCTACACCCACCTATCTCCTGAATCTCATGCGTACACCACTACCCTTGATTCCTACCCGATTCCCAAAAATGTGACGAGCGCTCTCGCTCACCCAGGATGGAGACAGGCTATGGAATATGAAATCGGGGCTCTAAAGTCCAATCATACATGGGATCTTGAAACACTTCCTAAAGGGAAGCGTATTGTTGGTTGTCGTTGGGTGTTTACGATTAAACTACACCCGGATGGCTCCCTACACCGCTTAAAGGCTCGGTTGGTTGCAAAAGGGTATTCTCAGGCATATGGCATTGATTACGATGAAACTTTCTCTCCGGTTGCTAAAATGCCATCTGTCCGTATTTGCATCGCTCTTGCTGCCATTAATCATTGGCCGCTCCACCAGCTTGATGTCAAGAACGCCTTTCTTAATGGTGTTCTTGAGGAGGAGGTATATATGGAGCAGCCCCCAGGGTTCGTCGTTGAGGAGGAGGCCTCGAAAGTTTGTAGACTACGTCGTTCTCTATATGGTCTTAAACAGTCTCCCAGAGCATGGTTTGGTCGATTCTCTAGTGTTATGGGACAGTTTGGGATGACGCGGAGTGCCTACGATCACTCTGTCTTCTTTAGACACCAGAAAGGGAAGAGGATTATCGTAGTTGTTTATGTGGATGACATTATAATCACAGGTGATGACGAGGTCGGGATTTCCGAACTCAAGCAGTTTCTTCAGTCTCAGTTTCAGGTAAGCGACTTAGGTCGACTGAGGTATTTCCCTGGCATAGAAGTATCCCGCTCTCCACAAGAAATACTTCTCTCCCAACGAAAGTATGTTCTTGATATGTTAACTGAATGTGGCTTACTGGGTTGTAAACCTGTTGATACACCAATGCTTCCTACAAAGAAACTCCTCCCAAAGGAAGGAGATCCAATGAAAGATCCTGAGCGATACAGACGGCTGGTTGGTAAACTTAATTATTTAACCGTCACACGACCGGATATCTCCTTTACTGTCAGTGTTCTGAGCCAATTTATGGCTACACCATACACCGGTCACTGGGATGCTGCCCTTCGTGTCTTAAGATATCTTAAGACCTCACCTGGCTTGGGCATATTATACTCTGATCAGGGTCATTGTCGTGTAGGTGCCTTCACGGAAGAAGGAGATGGTCGAATATCAGGGTTCTCAGATGCAGATTGGGCAGGTTGTCCAATTTCTCGACGATCTACCACCGGATATTGTGTGTTTGTTGGGGGAAACCTTGTATCATGGAAGAGTAAGAAGCAACACACGGTCTCCCGGTCGAGTGCCGAATCAGAATATAGAGCCATGGCAGATGTAACATCAGAGATGACATGGGTTCGTCGTCTTCTCAGAGAGCTCGGGGTTGTTTCTAATGACTTGATGAGGCTATACTGTGATAATCAGTCAGCTATTCACATAGCCAAGAATCAAGTATTTCATGAGAGGACAAAACATATTGAGGTCGACTGCCACCTTATCAGAGATCGGGTAGTAGGCACACAAATTGATCCTCCTTCCATTCAACCAGTTCATGTGAAGACAAATTTTCAGCTAGCAGACATTCTAACTAAACCGCTCCGGAAAGCTCAGATAGATTTTATTTGTAACAAGTTGGGCATGATTAACATCTATGCTCCAACTTGAGGAGGAGTGTTAATTGTATTTAGTTAGGGTTTTAGCCCATTTGGTTAGATAGAGCCCATGGGCCTTTTATGGGCTGTTAGCTAGGGTTTAGTTGTGTATATATAGGTGTAGTGGCTTATGTATTTGACACACCTTCAAGTAATAAACATTACTTTCACTACAACCATCTTCTTTACACAACCCAACTCCACTTTGGCAAGAATCCGTTTTGACACATAACCGAATTAGTACTTTTTATAAAACAACCCGTTTTGACCTGAACCACGTTGATATTTTTTTAAAACGGCCCATTTAGACACAAACTCATTTTGATCAATATCCATATTGACCCGAGCCAGTTCGGACCCGTCATTCAAACCGGCCCGACCCGTCTGATTTTTCATTTCTATTTTTAAACATTAAAGTACTCATTGGGTGATTTCTGCAGTTTGACCCATTTTCATTTTAGGCATTAAGAATACATATCACAAATAGATCGGTTCATATGTGTGTGTGTGTGTGTGTGTGGCATTTACTAACGCATCAATACCTCAATAGTTACATCATAATCTAGTTGCATAGTGGGCGCTGGGGTATAATCCATCGGCTCAAATTGCTGAGGTGGAATTAGATCAGGGTCCCAACAGACAAAGTAAATATCTCCGTCCAAATCGCCTCGTGAGCATTCATATGGATGAGGCCTAAAGTGTAACAAATATATATATGTTAGCACAAACAAATCTAGAATAATCAAAATCAAAATCAAAATCAAAATCATAAAAATGAATAAAAAAGAAACCGCAATATATTATACCTTTCTCCTTTCTGTGGAAAAACAACACAGTCCACCATATGGTGTAATGCTGGAACATCAACAGCCTTCAAGACCCGCACATCACCAGGATGCAAACACGGGCTTCTAGCAACCACCACTTCCCCCTTAACAATTCGGGACTTACACGAGTCAATTCCATTATAACCATCACCCAATTGCCTTCTGCCTGCACTTGAATATTGAACAAAAACTTCACCATATTCAAGTGTTCGAGTTTCATCCAAACATCCCATCATTATTCTTCCTTTAGGAACAAAAATCCTCGCTTTAGTCCTTAGTTCCAACAACTTTGATGCACGAAAAACTTGCAGCATCATTGACAGAAACGGTTCAGCGTTCGGTTTATATCCACACGAAAGCATTTCCTTCATAACGTTCGTGTTTTCTCCTGGTGACATCAAATCTAACGCCTCTTGTGCCTTCATTGGCTCCACCAAAATGGCATCTAGTAAGCGTACTGCTTCTTTTTGCTTCTTTTCAAAGACGGAATCAGCAACCCCAAGAGTAGAAAGAAGGGGGGTGATCAGCTGACGGTTCAAATAGCACGCCTGATATTTACTAACTGCGAGAATATCCAGCTTTGTGTTGTCAGATTCAAACTTGCACATACTTTTCCTCACCGATAGATTCATGTAAGATGTGGGGTCCACCGCCACGACACCTTTGTACCCACCGTACCGAATTTGAAAAGCGGATGGAACGAAATCAAAACCACATTTTTTAGAAACTCTTTTAGCAAGGTCAGAAGATATTTTCCCAATTCCGTCAGAGAAAACATATTTAGTACCCGATCTTACAACTTCTATATCGGGTATTTCTTCAACTTCATATCGTGCAACACTTAAACTTTCTTTTGATGAACCAAAAGATTGGCCGAGTCTAGCAGCATATTTTGCAACGTTTTTAATGCTACTAAAATCGCCCATCCAGTTTCATATATCAGCAGCATTTAATCGTCCAGTTGATGCAAACAACCATGCAGAACTATCTCGTAACTGGCTCGACGAAAACGCAAGAAATTCAAATTTCTTATCACCAATAACTATCCCATTTCTAAGAATGGATAAAACTCTCCTATAAATCTCGGTTCTGGTTTCCCCATTTCGACCTACTTTGGGGGCTAAATCTGTTGAATAAAGTTTCTCCAACTCCTCATCAAGAAACGACACACGAATAAAATTATCGATATAATCTGAATAATGGCGTAGTACCCGGTTGGACACATTGACCTTGGGCCCACAGAAGTACACCTTTGACGGTGTAATCTGAACTCGCCTCACATATACAAGACCACTATCCAATGAAATAACAGGTGACCTTAACCTTCTCTTATTTCTATATTCTTCGGTTATCAACCTAACCGGATCATAACAGCATTCTTTGGAAAAATAAACATATTCGATTGACTCCATGTCATGTTGTTGAGGATCCAACAATGCAATGAACCTAGCATCAAGGACAGGTCCCGGAATGCAGCCATGTTGGACCAAGGCGCAAATCTTAAAAACTATTTTAAATGGCAGAGAATTCGGTCGGGTGGGACCCATAACCGGGACTAGACCCAAACTTTGAGAAAAACTACGACCGGGGACTAACGTGAATGGAAGGCTACTTTCTTCACAATCGGGAAAATAACGACAAATTTCCGAGGATTCAATATCATCTGAAAGTTCTATACATAAATGAGACGATTGGCCAACGGCTAAAGATGGAGTAAAGTCGGTTGTTCTAACCCACTGATCATCAGGTAGTTCCTTATAAAAGTTATAAGGGTTGTCTTCAACTTTCTGAAAAATTCGCAGAGCACCATATAGCTGCAAAACAATATATGTATCGATTTAGTTATAAAAAACATAAAACAAAATAAACTTTGTGCATTTATTGCATTGATCATGAAACTTGTTTGGTATAATCTACATCTATTTACTGACTACTAAAAGAAGTTACTTTCATATAATCTTCAAGAAAACTTTAAAGCAGGCTTTCTTGGTAGGGGTGTAAATTTCTGACATGACACAAACCGAACACGAAATTTGTGGGTTTTAGTATAAACGAGTTCGTGTTCATGTCAATCTGGCGGGTTCGCAGATTGACCCGTAACCCATTTATTTTAAATTTTATTCTTTTACTTGTGTTTTAGGTTATAATTTAAACAGATTGGGTATTTTATGCCAATATTCAAAACTTAATAAAGAATTTGACATACGATTTATAACTATATGTAACTCTCTTATATACATTTGTATCTTTTGTTGTAAATTGTAATTCTAAATTATATATATTTATAAACATATTTGGGTTAAACGAGTCGTGTTCGTATCAAACCGTGAATATTCATCTGATGCTCACGTACATAAGTCTGACACGACTTTCGTGTTCGGGTTCGTGTCAGGTTGGACCTGCCAACCTATAAACACTACCCGTTTACCACCCTTATAATTTAGTAAAGAACAGAAATAACAGAAACATGTTATTAAGATAAGATACAGAATTCGCCTAAACTGGAACATGTTATTATTCTATTACCAAAATAAAACTAACCTGAATAACAAGAAACCTTGCAGCACCGCCACGTGGGCTATGTAACTGAACTTGCCAAATATTTTCACACGCAAGTTGCAGCTTGTAACTCGTTCTGAACCACGGAACACCAAAGTAAAACTTCCTTAAACCAAAACCAAATTTCACCGACGCCCGTTTCATTTCACAGAGCACTGGCAAACTCTCTTCTGAAACCTGGCAACCAAAATGAATAGTTACACCATTCATTTCAAGTGCAAATTGCCTCGGCTTCTGTACAAGATCAAAATCCTGTTCATAAGCGCTCGCATAAGATCTACCGTACCGCAACCGCTTACTCTTAGCCAGATTTATTATGTGTTCTGCTTTACTTTTGACTGTGAATTGGACTCTGGCATACGCTTTATCACTTTTTTTTTGTTGTTTAACCTCTACCGCTTCAATAGTCCCTACACCAGTATATCTTTCCAAAGTTGTCTTAACCACATCTGCGGATTCTAAAGTCGGGAATCCAGAAACATTAACTGTCCTACCCATCCAACTTAACTGTTTTCAGCTGCAATTTTACATTATACAGCTTTTAATCAGCAACAATAGAATCACATATTACATGAGATAAAATAAATGCAATCAAGTCAAGAAAAAATGTCTACATATTATTTAATGGTTATGTAACAGAATGTTTTTAACATTAATATTATTTCACTACTATAATCACTGCAAACAAACTACAGATAAAATAGCTTGTTTTGCTATGAACCTAACAATATACAAAACGCGTTACCTTCTTCATTCATCTATATTCACAAATCACAACTTTGCATATAAATCCATGGTAACATTTGGTAAAAACTTTAAGCACTTATTACAAACAAAAATAGAAGTGGTTTGTGTTTCTAGATATCTAATATTGTCTATCACATAAACAAAAATAAACAACCTCCCTCATTTAGATATTACCCAATTTCTATAATTCCATGTGTATATTTTGATAAAAACTTTAATATCAAATTAGAAGTGCAATAAAAAGGCCCGGCCCTAACGCGTTATTTGATTTTTCTTATTTTTTTTTAGTTTTTATATTTAGTTTGGGCCCAATAGCTAAAATGAATTATGGATAAAATAAAACAAATTTTGGACGCATACATATTTATAAAAAAAAATCATATATATAAAATAAATTGGCCCCCAAAAATTACAGGCCTTGGCCGGTTGTCCGGCTCGCACTACTCTAGGGCCGGCCATGCCAAGCTTCACTTGTTGAACTCGAGCCGGCTTGAAAGCCTAAACGAGCCTATTACTTTTATTTAATATATCAAATATATATTTTATAATAATGATTATTTTATATGAAATTATAATAAAAATAAGTAAATAATATGTATTATGTTACATGTAAAAAACTACAAATAATATATATATATATATAGGGGTGAGATCCGGTACATATAAAATTAACATACTAAACATACAAATAACTAGAGTAATTACAGTTTTGAACTAGAGTCATTATGTTATATAAATAATATAGTGTAATAATAATTACTCTAATGTTAGCATAATTACTCTAGTTATTTGTACACTTCTCACGATAACAGTCATTTGTATTTGATCCAAACCCTATATATATATATATAAAAGAAGCATAAACACAAGTAAAATGATTAATAAATGATAAATAGGCGGAGCCCGAGCTGGAAAAAACAACTCACAAGCCGAGCTCGAGCTTGAAATACTACGCACGAGCGGAGCCTGAAATACCATTACAAACTATTAAACGATCACAAGGAGGTAATACAGTAATGTGATACATTATTCATGTACAAAAAAGTATAAATGCTATTTATGTAAAAAAAAGGTACAAAGGAATATGAATACACTTTTTGATACATTAGGTTAAAAGTTAACAATCTAAAATTAGACCAGACAATAAATTAAATCATATATTATACTAATTATAGTTGTAATACATCGATCGCGTATTTTATTTTGTGGCATTGAATACACAAATAGCAACGAAAAAGAAACACGGTAAATTTCAAGCATTTTGGTGAAAACTTACTTACCCTAATTTCAGTAGTAATTATGTTTTAATTAAAAAAAATAAGAAAAGGAGAATGCTCTAATTATGTTTTAATTAAAAAAAAAAAAAGTAGTAATTAATAAATGCGTTTGAAATAACAGAAGAAAACGGTGAAATGTGAGAGAGATTTACCGGATACTGGAGATGAAACGATGATGATCGGTGAAGAGAGTGTGTGGTATTAATATTATTTTACGGTGACTTTATTTATCGTCAACGGCGAGTCAAGCCGTCACAACACTCCAAAATATCATATATACCTAGGGACCACATTTGTACCCCGATTTAATAAATAAAAATATGTTTGAGATTCCTTATTTTTGTTAGTTTGGCCACGTCGTGGAACTATAAAACGAGACGACTTGCGTTATATGGCGTCCAGTTAGTAAAAAGTATGTTTTTGTTTTAAGAATGTAATGTAGTCTCACACACACACACGTATATATATATATCACATAAATAATAATAATAAAATAGTCACCACCCCCCCCCCCCTTTATCACCCTATTATTGTTGGGGGCGGTGTTCGCCAAAAAATCACCCTCATCGCCTTGGTTTGTCGATCCACTACGACCACCCTTGTGACTTTTTAAGTCTTTGAAAAGTTAAATGATGTTTGGAAATTCTTGTGGTGCGAATGGAGAAGTTTGATAAGTTATAATTTTGTAACTTATGGTTTTTCCATAAGTCATAAGGAGGCCAAAATAAGGAATTCCAAGCACCCCATGGGTATCGAAGTAGCTTAGTGTATGTATTGGTTTGGTATTTGTATGGTATAAGTATTTCGTTACGATATCTCGCTTTTGTTTTTTTCCTAATCTTCATTAATCGTATCGGGTATATTCGTAACCAGCGGTAATAAAGAAACCAAAAATTGTATCAAATTCGTTCGTAATCAAGAAACCATAGTACCCAAACCGAAGCATATAAATGGGGAAACGAGTAGCCATGAGTAGTTTGTAAGGTCAAGTTAATAGCGACAACTTAACTGGTAAGAAACTACTTTTAATGGACATGTATACCGGAAGAACCAGTCGTTGACCAAGATATACTCTTATTGATTAATTGAGCTTGCAAACTAACTAGTTCAGTTAGTCTTTTGTAAAACACCTCACCAAAAATTATTTTGGTAAGCTACTCATGTGTCGGAAAGTTGTAAGATCTACTTGCCACGATGAAAACATTGTTGCAGTAGTTGTAGGCGTTGTTTCCTAAGCATGCAAATTCTTTGTTCATGACGACTATTAAAGATGCTTGTTTTGGTTGGTCTTTGGCTACCTGGCGTCTTTTAAGTAGCTTAGCAAACTACTCGTTTGGTTACCAAAAGTACTCGTCCCGACTACTTCTAAATATGCATTTTTGGGATTTTATGCAAATGATATGTAAAGCTAGAAATTTGTTTATGAAAGTACTTATTATGGGAATTTTCCCAACAAAATGTCCAAAAATCCGAACTAATGAAATGTACATATTACCAACATCTAGCACCCAATAAAACCTATATATTTTCAATAGCTACCAAATAACGGAATATTATAAAACTACTTACTTGTACTGAATACTATAGCATGTATATTGGTTAAAAAAGATATGTTATGGTATTTGAGGAAAAGGATCTCATCCCTACAATAATGTGTAACAAGGACAATCAGTTAAATATAAAATTAGCAAATTATAAGTTAATTTTTTATATTAGTTAATTTGTTTTATTTAGTATTTATAGTACGCTTTAATATTCTTTTTAAAAGCACACCCAAAGCTTAATGGAGAAGATTCAATAGACAACAGTTTGAGTGGTGGGCTCAGTTTGCGATACTTTGTCTACACGAATATTATCCATATATAATTAGGGGTGATGTCACTCTTTATTATGCACATGACGATTTGCATGGATCTTTATGTCATTATCCATTACGCTAAATGTAATTTACCCTCATTTTTTCGTACCCGTTGCTTAACATGTCAAATTAATAATACTTGCTCAATATTTTTATAATAAAGACGAGAACAAATCCTTTTTTTTAAACGACTGATTTTATAAGAAACTAACAATGAACTTGACTAGCAAAATACTAAACAAGAACGAACACACCAACATACATACAAAATGAAAAGTATGCATGTTTGGTTAATGGTTGATTTTCTAAATTATTTATGGATCGTTATGCGTTCTTGTGCCTCTTAGATCCAAAAATGCAGGAAAATATACAGGCTAATATATAATTTAGCTTAGAAAAATCATTAACTATAAAAAATCTTTACTGTTTTATCTTTATGCTGAAGAGCTAAAGTATGTTACTTCATTAACTTATCATAATACTTTTATCTCATATACATTTATCTGGTTTATCTAATACAAATTACACATTATATACAAATTTCTATTAAAAACTGTACGTTCAGATGTGGGCACTTAACATTTATCAAATTCGTCAAGAGAGTATATTTTGTCTATTTTTAATCTAAGTGTGAGATTAATTAATAAATATATTTAATCATTTCCATGTCATTACTTTGATAACTAATTACTGTTAACATTTTGAGGCACAAAAAAAAGAACTTAGATAAACATATTAGAGGAGCATAAAGTAATTATTTATATTGGATATTATTAGATGACAACTTCAACCGTTGTCACTTGTTACATAAGAATTACTCATTTACTCTTATTAAGCCCAACAAAGTACCCTTTCGGGTTGCTCTCGAAACCAACCCTTGATATGTATGTTCCCGCACCACCCGGAGCTTTCATGTAGGTTGACCCTCCGCCACTTTTACCACCACCGCAACCTCCTTTAGTTGACCCGAGCCCCCCACCACCGCTTTTTCCACCCATTCCACCACAACATTTGCCCCCTGAGCCACCACCTCCACTACCTTTGCCTCCGCCTCCGCCACTTTTGCCACCACCCATGCTTAGTTTGCTAATTTTTATGAATACTTGTAAACTTATCTGATAGGAAATTGGTATGAATTATGAATGCCACATTACAATGTGTTTATAGTATTTTTCTATGACAAAAAAGTAAATGAAATCAGTTAATAAGAATTTAAGATCGAGCCTTTGAGATTCCATGAAACTAGTTACAAACAGCAAAACCCCTTGTGTTTTCCAAATATATATTTCTTTACGTTTTTTAATCACTAATTTTTTTTGTCCTTAATATTCTGAATTAAAGAATTATTTAGAAAATGTTTAATCATGTACTTATCTGTATTTGCATTTTTTTACCACAAATGCTATCTTTATTCTTACTTCTGAATTACATCAAATTTACTTCTTTTTTAGATTTAATCCAAGACCTCGCCTAAAAGGGGCTTACACCTCTACCATATGAGCTATTGTATATTATGACTCTTATTATTATTTTTATTTTGTCGTTTACTTAGTTTTAAAACAAAACAAAAACATTCAATCATTCTTAATATGTAAGCAGTGTCTTACGTGGTCGTGTGTTCGAGTTTTTTCATGAACATTTTGTTCAGAGTTTAGTTGATGGTTTTTTTCAGTTGTGGGTTTCCTTTGAGGATGAGCAAAACGGGTATTGGTACTGATTCTGTACCGATACCGAAATCGGTATCAAGTTTGAAGTTTTCAGTACGATACCGGTAATTCCTGAATTTTGCCATCAGTTTTCAGTATGATACCAAATGTTAAACGATTTTGTAGATAAATTTTACCAAGATAAGAGCATTCTCATCCCACCCATATCTCTAAATTAAAAATTACACTAAAATTTACTATATTTTCTCTCTCTACTTCAGTTAAATATTTTATTAAACTCACTATATTTTCTCAATCCCTCACTCGCAACCATTTTTAAAAAATATTAAACAATATAGGGGGTGAACAGTAAGTTTTCAAATATACAAAAAAATCAATGTGGTCTTTATAATATAAAAACTTGTCATTCATAACACCTTAAATCACTCTCTAATTTATAAAAACACCCTTTTCATAAAATAGGTATTTTTCGGATGAGAATGCTATAAATAATTGGTATAGCTTTAACAAAAGTATAAATAGTGACATGACCGAGGATCATCATCGTACATGAATATAAAAAGCACATGAGTCATCGTAAACAACTATGTCCATTGTCATGCATGACTAAACGCTTATTTATTACTATATAATATTCTTCTAAATTAAATATAATAATTTAAAGTTTCACATAGTGAGAGGACCACAATTATACAATTATAGTATAAATTGTGATAGTTTATGTAATTTAGTTCTCACGTACCGGCATCTTCTTCTTATAGATGTAAAAGGTAATATTTTAAGTATTTAACACAAAAATGTGGTGCATTTGATGTGCAAAGAAACGATAAATCTTTTTTTTTTTTTGTGTTGTGATTTTCATTAGAGCATTCTTATCTAACCCTTTATTGTATGTGAATGGTGTTTTCATAATTTAAAGAATGATTTAGGGTGTTGTAAATGAAGAATTTTTACACTTTAGATAACGTAATGATTTTTCTGTATATTTTGAAAAGCTACGGTTCATCACCTATAATTTTTTTATATTTTTTGAAAGTGATTGTAAATGAGAGAGAGAGAGTATGTGTGTATGTGTATGTGTATGTGTGTGTGTGTGTGTGTGTGTGAGGATAATGATAAATGTTTAGAAAAATATTATTTCATTGAAGTGAATAAAGAAAATATAGTAGGTTTTAATATAATTTTCTTGGCATGGTTTCTCTTCGATTTTTTGTTTTTAATAGTGTAGGCCTTTCCAATAAAAAAAAGTTACCAATAAGAGTGTTGAGTCTTCTCCACTAAGTTTTGCATGTGCTTTCAAAATAATTAAAGTGTACTTAAAATATTTAAAACAAATAGTCTAGTTTAAAGAATTTATTTATAATTAGCTGCATTTTATATTCAACTAATTGTCATGGTTATGAGAGGGGAAGGTTTATGGGTTGTTTATCCTATGGCAAATTGTCAAATTACATTTTGTGGCAAAGGTTTATTAATGGCAAATTCATTGGAGGTTTTTGAAAAATTAAACACCCATTAATATTTCAATTAAATTTTAATTCTAATTACATTTAATTGTTTTTTTATTTTTAAATTTAAACAAAAAAGTTTTAGGGTACTTGTGAGTATGTGTTTCCAGCTATTTTATGGCTTGTGGGTACTTAAGTGTATAAATGAAATAACTTTATATGATTGGTCGATGCATTAGTACTACCCATGAGTGCCCCACTAGTTAACTACTTAGGATCAGCTCACTAAATTTTAAATCGAGTCTTGGTTAAAGGAGTTCGTACCCAAGTTTTTTATCAGGCTTGCGAGCCTAAACAAACTTATTATTGTACTTTTTATTTAATATCATAAATTGTATATATTTAATATTTTTTAATATTTGTAAAACTATAATACGATAACTAAATAAAATTTATTAATGTGTTTAAGTCAAAAAACTACTTACAAGCCTAACTCAAGTTTTCTATATAAAGCTCGAATTATTTTACACCACTAGGTCATACGCGTTATTGAGGTACTTGATATATAAAACATCATCAAAGATCATCATCTCAATCATCTTTCAGTAGCTGGTAAATTTCTCTCTAACACAAGCTTCATGTCAGCATTCATCATTTTTAGAAGGGTGTTTTTTTAACATGATCAATATAATACATATTACCTTGTTACACTTTGAAATAGCTGCTAATTTGATAGTTTTTTTTAAACAAAATATATGCATGGATTTATATGCAAAATTGGGAAATTTGATAAATGAGGAAGGTATAATGTTAGCTACCTAGGGAAACAAGCTACTTTTATTTATTTTTAGTTTTGATGTGATTTTAGTTATCTTCACATACTAAATATTTTACTAGTCAAATTTAGGGGTTTAAAAAGCTCGAAATAAACGGAGCTTTTTTTTTTATCTCGAGCCAAGTTCAATTCTTAAACAAAGTTCGTTAGTTATCGAGTCTGAGCTCGAGCCTTATATGAGAAATTGGTTTAGGCTCGATGAGTCTTAACAAGTCTTGTGTGTT
This sequence comes from Bidens hawaiensis, assembly GCF_021521415.1. Classification (NCBI taxonomy): domain Eukaryota; kingdom Viridiplantae; phylum Streptophyta; class Magnoliopsida; order Asterales; family Asteraceae; genus Bidens; species Bidens hawaiensis. Next base: position 328,947 of record NW_027493500.1, on the reverse strand, counting down.
TTTTAAGTTTTACCTTTTTGGGACTTATGTGCATTAAGTTTACACTACACAATTAAGCTCGAGTCGAACTTGTTTAAGGTACTACACGAGCTCAAGCCCAACTTAAGCTTGTTTAAGATCTTTCTCAAAATATATACAACTAATTAAAAACATATATAAATTAATTAAAAAATAATAAAGGAGCCAAGCCCGAGTAGAGCTCGAGCATTAGAAAAGGAGCTTGAAACGAGCCAAGCTTGAGCCTACTCGAGCTTGGGCTCTGCTCGTTTACACCCCTAGTCAAATCATGTTAATATAAAATAAAATTCTAGGAAAATGGATTTTTATTAGTCCAAACAATCACCTATTGGCGGATAACAATCCATACTTACTATTTGACCAATGATAATTTTAACTTTTAATTTTGTTGCCAAGAACAACCCCGGTATCATGATTTTCAAAGATTAATATTTGATTTTCACTCGATTGCGAGCTACTATCTGCGAACACCAACAGGTTTGTGAACCTACGTGAAGAAACACTAATCGGCACTATGCAGATTACGGATAATCTGGGGGTTAAATAGATGTTTCCCACGAGGGGTTAGACCCGGCGAAGATGGTTCTTCTGATAACCTGCAAAACAGATACCGTGAGCTCGTCACTGAGAAGGGGGGGGTACCTCCTTGTGACCACCCTCCGGCGTGAGAATTAGACTAGATTGCTCTTGAATATAAGTGTATATTAAGAGAATGACTAGAGCAGATATCAGGTAATATATCAAGATATGAAATATGAGATAAGATGATACCATTCCAAGGTGTTGGAGTATTTATAGCCGAAGGTAGGTTTCCAAGCAGGTACAGCCGGCTGAATAGTGTTCCTGTTCTGCCAACTGTGGGCTACGCACATGCCATGCTGGTGGTTGGTGGATAGGCAGCGGCTGATAGTGACCAGGCCGGCTGTGTACTATTCCTGTTCCACCAACTGCAGGCCATGCACGTCCTCCGACAGGTTGGTGAGTAGGCAGCGGCTAATAGTGACATACAGTACAAGAGCGTGCTGCTCGTCATACTGTTGTCAGTGAGCTGTCGTATCCTTGGTCAGATCTTTTGTCCATACCTCGTCAGGTACAGTACAAAAGATCCTCCAGTATCGTACGGACTGGCTCATTTGGGCGGGAGTTCTCCCGGCTTTGTGCGGGAGTGTTCCCGGCTTGCTCACTCCTTCTTCAGGTGACATTACTGAATTATTTAAGAGTTAAGTGCCTTGTGCGTGTAGCTTTGCTGCGCAGGTAGCCTTCCCTGATGGCTTGTATCCGCAACTGCGGGAACAGGCGGAGTACTTCACCATTGGGAGGCTTTTCCTGCGGGAACAGCTTGCGTACTGCGCGTAAGGACGTCACGTCTCTGAGCATGGTGGGTCATGCGGGTCTAGTTGGTTTCTACGCAGACGTCCCTCTTCAAGGGGTTGCGAGTTTAGCCTTTGCGCAGACGTCCCTGTTGAAGGTGAGTCTTGCGGGTTCAACTGCGCAGACGTCCCTCTTTGAGGTGAGTCTTGCGGGTCCAACTGGGCTCTGCTGGGACCTACCTCTTCAAGTCCCCCCAGTCCAATGTTCTTCTCATGAATTGTTAATAAGTGAGGTGAACTTTTGGACTTAAGCAAAGGGTTTTGAAAAGGGTTTAGTTTTAAGGTTTTCCATGGGGATTCTTCCCGCGGAAGTCCTAATGTCACGTGCAGAAATTCCCGACTTTCCTGCTTGATCTTTGGGTATGATGCGGGTAGGTCTGTAACCTCCTCGCAAGTCAAGAGCGTTGAGTTCCACTTGTGTAGATTCTCCATGAGGTTTTGGTAGTTTTGAACATAGTGATCAATTATGTTTAAACAACCAATTCCATCTTGGAGCTTCAAACAATCTAGTTCTCGACGTTCCCGCTATGCGGGGATGTTATTCCCGTTTCCGCAAGCACGGCCCAGAAGATCCTTCTTGGTTTCAATTCCCTGCGGAGTGCTAGGTATGTGAAGGGTTTCGCCTTGACACTGTACCCGCACTCGTCTTATAGTTACTTTACTTCCAAGGTATTCCTGGCTTCAATTCCCTGCGGGTGTTAAGTATGTGAAGGGTTTTGCCTTGACACTGTACTCGCACCCGTCTTATGGTTACTTGGTTGCCGAGGTATTCTTGGCTTCAATTCCCTGCAGGTGCTAAGTATGTGAAGGGTTTTGCCTTAACACTGTACTCGCACCTGTCTTATAGTTACTTGGTTGCCAAGGTAAGGGGTATATTCCCGCTTACTTTTGAATCTTTTTGAAATTCGAAGAGTTGGTGAAAGGATAAGAACAGTCCAAACTGTTGAAACGTCGTCCGACGGTTTCTTCTGACAGTGTCAGGACGTGCAGGAAGTTATGGCGACGTGACAGTACATGGTCATTCCAGACGCTTTTTCAGGCGCGTGGGCGCGATTTTTTGTGCGCGTGGGTGCGGATTTTACGGCGCGCGTCCCGTCAACAGCTGTTGCCAGCTTGCTTTTTCCACGTGTCATAGTTTCATTGCACCAGCTCTTCTCTCTCCACCGCATTAAATTCATCGCATTCATTGCGATGAGTATATAAAGGGGGAGAGGGTCCTTTGTAATCCACACCTTCACTTATATCTTCTCCTTCTAAGAGATTTCCGGCGAATATTCTCTGTCGAGCATTCTCCTGAAATCATTCTTTACCTCCAAAACATGTCTTATACTCACGATTTTGAGGCTACTGCTGAGGAGTCTGACGTGTTCGTCGAGAATCCGTCGTCCACTTCCGATAATGATGACAAGAGTACTGCTGGCGAGTGCCAGTGTGCTCTTCCGGCCGACCTCTATCAGTACGTCGTCTGGAAGTTCATGCTCGAGCCGTTCGAGCCTGAGTTTCCGGAGCCACACCAGACGGTGTACGATGCCCCCAAGGGCAAGATAGGGGTGTACGCTGCATTCTTCGTCTATGGGAATCTCAGGTTCCCATTGACGAAGTTTGTATACCGTGTTCTGGAGAGACACGGTGTGCATCTCACTGAGGTACACCCGATGGCGATCGCCAAGATCCGCCACTTTGAGTGGGTGTGCCTCATTCTGGGCGTGGAGCCCCACGTTGATCGGTTGATGACCTACTCCTGGAGGTGCATCCAGGGGTGGTACACCTTGGTCAATCGGATCAAGGGGTTGAAGATCTGCGCTACCGAGCGCAGTCTTCGGTCGTGGAAGCGGGAGTTTTTTTATATCTCCGCTCGCGTCGTCCCTCTTGCGATGACGTTTAAGAATGGGAGAGCCCTCCCCGCCTTTCACGCCCTCAACCACCAGGAGGCGGAGTGGTTCGCCAAGATCTCCCGGATCCAGACTCCGGTGTACCGCTTTGCGGAGTCCGGGATGGTGATGCTCGGGATGAGCCGGGTGTGGAAGGAGGCGTCACAGATTCCCATCGTCCTCGAATACGGTTTGAACTCTGTCCCTTACGGTATGCTCTGTCTTCTTTGTTGATATATGTTTTTCTTCTAACTGTTTCTTTTTTTATTTCAGAGGGGAATGACTTGCAGTCGCTCCTGCATCCGCGGGAGGCTGATGGTCCCGCTCGGATGGGTACTCGTGCTCTCGATGAGAACGAGTTGCCCATCCTGGATCAAACGAGGGATCGGTTTGTGGAGGTCTACCCGCCAGGCCACACGATTCTGAGCGCCACGCGGCCAGGTAAGGAGTTATTCAACCCTTACGGTATGCTCTGTCTTCTTTGTTGATATAGGTTTTTCTTCTAACTGTTTCTTTTTTTATTTCAGAGGGGAATGACTTGCAGTCGCTCCTGCATCCGCGGGAGGCTGATGGTCCCGCTCGGATGGGTACTCGTGCTCTCGATGAGAACGAGTTGCCCATCCTGGATCAAACGAGGGATCGGTTTGTGGAGGTCTACCCGCCAGGCCACACGATTCTGAGCGCCACGCGGCCAGGTAAGGAGTTATTCAACCCTCGACCTCTCAATGCTGAAACCTCTGCTGGAATTCCTCTAATTCTGTCATCTTCTGATGAGGAATCCGCAGACGGTCCTTTCTTCACGCGGAAGAAGAAGGCTGCTGGCGGAAAGGGCAAGGCGAAGGTTGCCTCCACCGCCGATCAGGGATACCGGTCAAACTCGGAGACCGAGAGCGAGGAGGCGGCGGGGAACCCAGGTGGTGTTGAGACCACTGCTCCGGAGGCTGAGACGACTGTCACCTCCGAGCAGCCCACGACGACGACGGTGACTGGTATGAAGAGGCCGGCTCCATCGGGTTCGTCCCCGCCTGTTCGCACCTTTAGGCTCAAGAAAACCCGTAAGTATAATCTTCCTTTACTTTTACTGCATAGCTTTCCACCATTATACTTATATCTTCTTTGTGCAGGCGTGGATGCTACCGCATTCCAGGGTGGAGCGGGAGGTAGCAGTTCTGGACCCATGAAGGTAGATTTGGTCAACCTACCTGAGGCGATGACCCAGGCGACTGCGCCTGCTTCAGTTGGTTCAGTTGCTCACCCGGTTGAGCCAACTGTTCCAACTGTGACGACGTCCCCGCCGGCTGTCAGTGTCATATTTACTGATTCATTCACTGAGCCGGCGGTGAGTGTTTCTGTGGATTCTTCCGCAGCCGCGGCCGCGGTTGTGAGATCACCTCCGGTGAGTTCACCTCCGCTGGTTTCTACCGCGGTGGCCTCCGCTATGCCTCCTCCGGCGCCGGCGACTACGGCCGGTCCTTCAGGTATGTCCGGGGTTGGGGCGTCAAGCCAATCTCTGCCTCCTTCCCATCCGCCTGACCTCTTGGATGGATATCCGTTAGGTTCGGGTGATGGGTTTGGCAGCTACAGGCCTGTTGTCGACCCTACATGTGCGTAGGGTTATTTTGGCCTTTTTATTATTTTATTTTATATATGTTTTTTTATATATCATCTTTTCCTAACTGCCTTTTGTTTTTGCAGTGTCGGATTCCAATGAAATGTATGTTCCACGATGGAACATCCGCCGAGGAACAACCCTTCGGACGCCTATAGAATGCGTCGAATGGGCGCGCCACGCCGCCCCCGCTGGTGCGCTGGGGGAAGCCATGTCCAGCTACCAGGAGGGTAGGCTGTCGAATGAACTGCGGATTCTCCTTGCCCGGATGCAGCCGCGCGTCGAGTTACTTTGTCGTGAGAACGACAAGTTAAAGACGGCGCGTAGCCTGGAAGTGGTTCAGGCGCGGGCCATCCGGGAGGAGAACAAGAGGCTTGCCGCAGTGGCTGCGGAAAAGGAGAAGGCCTTCCAGGCCCTTAAAGTTGAAGTTCAGGCCCGTCTCGAGGCCCGTTCCAAGGCTGCCCAAGCTGTTAACGAACAGCTTCGGCTGGCTAAGGAAACTGCACGGAACGCAACTGAGAGGGCCACCAAGGCTGAAGCTGTTGCTGAGCCTCTACGCATTGAGAATGAGGAGCTTAAAGCCAAGCTAGAGAGGTTCCAGCAGGCTCATGATGCCTTGGCTATGGAAGACGCCAAGAAGCTCCAAGAGATCTTGGACCAGAGGGGCGTGCTTGACCACACTGAGCGGAAGCTAAAGGGCGTTGAAGAGGCTGCTGCTAAGGAAGTGTTGCTCGCCAACCTTAACAAAAGTGAAGCCGAACGCGCCCGTAACCAAGTCAAGCTGCCCTCCAGGAGGCTCTGGTTGCCAAGGAATGGCTTCTTCGAGAAGCGTTGTCTCAGGTATGCGTAATTTCATAATATCTTTACGTTTTTCTTTGTACATAGAAAAGGTTTTGATACTTGTATTTTTTTTTGTAGGTTGTGCATCGAGTCTTCACGGACACATCATACGACGATGCCATGAGCGCAGCCCTCAACGCTTCTCATGAGGATGGGGAAAAGGCTGGCTTCCTGCTTGGTCTAGGGTTCGTTGAGAAGGGCATCCCGCCTTCCAACTTCCCTTTATATGATGTGGATACTGAAGCTGTATATGACCAAGCAGTGAACCAGTATGCCGCCTTCCCGCATCCGGTGGTGGAGAAGGTGAACGAAGTTGCTGCTGCTGATGATGGGCTAACCATTCTTAAGACCTTCCTTGAACCGCCACAGCCAACTGATGGTGCGGGTACAAGTGGGTTTGGAGGGAGTGGTCCTGAAGCTTGAACCTTTAGATCCCTTCCCACTGTTAGGATAGGTTTACATTGTATAGATTTATATTTTTGTAGGCGGGTAGTTACCCGGCCATTCTTGTAATACTTGAATTATTATGACTTGCTTTATAAACGTTATATGACGTGCTCATGCATACTATAGTTTAATTTGGCACTTGTTTTGCCGCATAAACAATGTATGATTCGCTTGTGCATACTGTAGTTTACCTTAGCAATTTCTTAAGTATTTTGAATAAGTTAACCTATCAACGTGGCAGATAATAGGTTAAAGTTTTGCTTCCTCTTTCGTGATTGTGCGGGTAAGACCGTCACTTGCACTTAGTAGGATGGCTAAACTTTACCTATATCTGACCTGCGTGGAGGTTTTCCTCATTTTTTCCTTAGAAATTTTCTAAGTGTTTAGAATAAGTTAACCTTTGAACGTGGTAGATAATAGGTTGAAGTTTTGCTTCCTCCTTCGTGATTGTGCGAGTAAGACCGTCACTTGCACTTAGTAGGATGGCTAAACTTTACCTATATCTGACCTGCGTGGAGGTTTTCCTCATTTTTTCCTTAGAAATTTTCTAAGTGTTTTATAAGTTAACCGTTCGACGCGCGGTTGTCAATAGGTTAGTTCGGTTTCCTCTATCATGATTTGTGCGGTTAGGACCGGCACTTTCATTTAGTGGGATCACCAAACTTTACCTATAACTGACCTGCGTGAAGGTTGTCTTCATCTGTTTTTTGTGCTTACGCGGGTTTTGCCGCCGCCCACATGCAACGATTTCTTTACACATTTATGCGGTGAAAACCGGCATCAGTGTTTTGAATAAATTGACCGTTCAACGCGCGGTTATCAATAGGTTAGTTCGGTTTCCTCTATCATGATTTGTGCGGCTAAGACCGGCACTTTCATTTAATGGGATGACCGAACTTTACCTATGACTGACCTGCGTGAAGGTTTGCCGTTTTTTGTGTTTATGCGGGTTTTGCCGCCTTCCACACGCAACGACTTCTTTCCCCACTTTATGTATGCGGTGAAGACCGGCATATCAGTGTGGAAAGTTCATAAGTATAAATGTCAGACCATCAGCGTCAATGTGATAAGGAGAATCATTTCCATTAGAAGTGGCTCTGGGCCTTTTCTTTTACAAGTTTGGAATTGATCTACATGCAGATTGTGTAATTGAGCTCCCTTCCATGTTCTTGGGAGTGTCATCGAGCCTTTCGAGCCGATATGCACTTGGTTCGGAATCTCGTTGTTTACGCAGTATGTAGTCTCCAACATTGAAGCTGCAGTTTTATTCGTGTTTTCCCCAACTGGGGTTCTACACGCATCAGCCTGCTCAGCGTTCGTTACGCCACGAGGTGTGCGAGCGTCCCATCTCTGACAAATGCTTCGACGATGTCCTTCACGTCTGTGCATTCTTCAGTGTTGTGGCCTTTTGTCCTGTGAAAGTCACAGTATTTGTTCTGATCAGCATTGTGACAATGTCGGATTATTGGAGCCTTTGGCCATGGGAGCTTCTCAGTGGCGAATATCTCGGTGACGCTTTTGGTGAGTGGCGTCCATCTGGAGTTCTGGTTCGATTGTACGTTATCCCTTCCGCCTAACCGATGTTGCAAGCCGGATGAGGTGTCAAAGTTTACCCTTGACTGCCAAATGCCTAGCTTCCGCTTTTTTTTAGTCGGGCGGTAAGGACGTTGTCTTCTCTTGTTTTCTGGGTGTAGAGGTTTGTGCTTTGGGGGAGATCTCTACCCAGTTGCTTCCCCGTTTCCGCAAAGCGTTTAGCTGCTGTCATGATGGCATCCCATGTGGACGGCATGCCATCTTTACCCGTTAAGGTGCGGATGAGCTCTGGGTCTTTCGCGCCCTGGATGAAAGCAGCGCGAACAAGATCTTCGCTAATAGTGCCCAGACTTAGCTTCTTTGAATTGAAGCGCGTGATGAAGTCTGGTAAGGACTCATCTTCCTCTCGGATGCAGTTGAGGATTGTCCATTGCTCTTCGGTATACTTTCTTTGTTGGCTGAAGTGTTGGCTGAACTTCTGCTGGAAGTCTGCCCAATCGTAGATGTGGTGGACCGGTAGACGATCGAACCACGCTCTAGCTGGCCCAACAAGCTTCATTTGGAACATGTAACACCACGTAGGTTCCGTCCAATTACTGACGGTTGCCCCCGCTATGAATCTGTTCAAATGATCGTCTGGATCAGATATACCATCGTAAGTGCCGATGTTGGACATCTGTTTGGCACTTTTCGGGGCGATTGCTTCCGCAATGTCCCTTGCAAATTTGGACGTTCCCGCTTTTGCAGCAGTTGGTCTAAATGTTTTGGAGAAGTCACGTGGGTTTCCACCCGCGTTTTTTGGTTTGAAGGTTTCTCCAAAATGCCTTCTCGGTTGGGAGTCCGTTTCCTTACGCTTCCCTTTCGCCCTATGACGAGGGTTTGCGTCACTATCGGATTCCTCCGAATCATCGTCCAAGTACTCTCCGAATTCATCAGCCTGTTGGATTGAACGTAAGCGTTCATCCAACTCAGCTTGGAATTCTTTTTGACGTGCTTCCGCCCACGCTTTAACTTCATCGAGTGTTTGGCGGGGGAGCCTCGTTCGTTGTCTTTCTAACTGGGTATCGGTGAATCCCAGTGAGAGATTATTTACTGCACTTGCCCCAGCTCGTGTAACTGGGGTAGTGTTCGTAAAATTTACTGCACTTGCCCCGGTTTGGGTAACCGGGGTAGTGTTCGTAAAAACTGTGTAGTCGCCGGTATTCCCCCCAGTAGCTGGGGTTGTGGTTACCGGGGCTTCTTGGTCACTCGTTGGTTTTGGGACCGGAGTACCTTTAACCATCTTTCCAGAAGTTTTGAGAAAACTGAGAGAATTAAGTTCTAGCTTTTATGCACGGATGGCGCCAATGAAGAAACACTAATCGGCCCCGGGCAGATTACGGATAATCTGGGGGTTAAATAGATGTTTCCCACGAGGGGTTAGACCTGGCGAAGATGGTTCTTCTGATAACCTGCAAAACAGACACCGTGAGCTCGTCACTGAGAAGGGGGGGTACCTCCTTGTGACCACCCTCCGGCGTGAGAATCAGACTAGATTGCTCTTGAATATAAGTGTATATTAAGAGAATGACTAGAGCAGATATCAGGTAATATATCAAGATATGAAATATGAGATAAGATGATACCATTCCAAGGTGTTGGAGTATTTATAGCCGAAGGTAGGTTTCCAAGCAGGTACGGCCGGCTGAATAGTGTTCCTGTTCTGCCAACTGTGGGCTACGCACATGCCATGCTGGTGGTTGGTGGATAGGCAGCGGCTGATAGTGACCAGGCCGGCTGTGTACTATTCCTGTTCCACCAACTGCAGGCCATGCACGTCCTCCGACAGGTTGGTGAGTAGGCAGCGGCTAATAGTGACATACAGTACAAGAGCGTGCTGCTCGTCATACTGTTGTCAGTGAGCTGTCGTATCCTTGGTCAGATCTTTTGTCCATACCTCGTCAGGTACAGTACAAAAGATCCTCCAGTATCGTACGGACTGGCTCATTTGGGCGGGAGTTCTCCCGGCTTTGTGCGGGAGTGTTCCCGGCTTGCTCACTTCTTCCTCAGGTGACATTACTGAATTATTTAAGAGTTAAGTGCCTTGTGCGTGTAGCTTTGCTGCGCAGGTAGCCTTCCCTGATGGCTTGTATTCGCAACTGCGGGAACAGGCGGAGTACTTCACCATTGGGAGGCTTTTCCTGCGGGAACAGCTTGCGTACTGCGCGTAAGGACGTCACGTCTCTGAGCATGGTGGGTCCTGCGGGTCCAGTTGGTTTCTACGCAGACGTCCCTCTTCAAGGGGTTGCGAGTTTAGCCTTTGCGCAGACGTCCCTGTTAAAGGTGAGTCTTGCGGGTTCAACTGCGCAGACGTCCCTCTTTGAGGTGAGTCTTGCGGGTCCAACTGGGCTCTACTGGGACCTACCTCTTCACTACGTGTGAACTAACTTTGCGATTCTAGACACTTTGAGAACCTAGTTTTATTAAGACCAAGTTTGCTATTTTACACTTATACAATGTGTGATCTATACCCCCTAAAAGTTTTCATCCATTTGCAAACATGATAAAACGTAACTTTGAAGAATACGAACGAGATCCGGATGATCTTGCTTTTGCTAAGGTTCAATTCTTTGATGTTTTCTTGTGAAATATTGAGATCTACACGATGGTAATACCAATATTTGAATTCGAGATGAATTTACGAGTATTGCTTAGGCTGATTTTTAAAGAGGGAGAGATGGCGTATTCTTTTAAAGATGATTTACATTTTTAAGGGTTTAAAGGGTATCTATACTAGTAACGTTTCCTAGGCCTATACTCAAGCCCATCGTATTAAAAGGTCATAATTAGCTCTTTTTAAGACTTTGTAATTAAATAATAAATAAATTCCTGGATGTTACATATTCTCTGTCGGGTTTTTCATAATAGAGATTAGTTATAGATAATGAATAGTTACTCTCTTTTTCAACAAAGGTTTTTCTGAGTCTATCTGTTGATTGGATTTCAACCATCTCAATTATTTAGTTATTTCAACAATAAAAAATAATACAAGCACCGAGCGGCCTAGCTATCAATACAAGTCATCTTGGAATCTGCGCTCAAGCAAAAGATAAACAAGGTAGATGTTAAAGGATTAAAGTTATTACGCGGGTGACATATCAATCGATTAGGAATATGAGGAATGACTTGATTTTCAACAACAAAAACGCTTGATCACGAGGTTGATGAGTGAGTGACATGAAAACTACTACTTTACTGTGAGTGAAACATAGAAACAAGGTGTTGGGCTCAGATCGGGAGACGTGGAGTTCTTTTAATGTAGGTTAATCCCCATGTTATTTTCCTTATTTTTATCTTTTGTATAGTGATGTACTACGTATTTTTTACTCTGGTTGCCTGTTTTCTTACTAGGCTTCTTCTTTTTCGTTTTTAGGGTATGTTTAGACGAGCTTCTAAAATTTGTTTATTTATTTATTTATTTGTTTGTTGAAAAACAAAAGGTGTTTGAAAAAGATCCTCAAAAAATTTCAAAATAAAGCTTTTAAAAATGACTTTTACTTTTCGAAAAACAAATAAGCAAATCTAAAAGCTTACTTAAACACCCTTTAATATACCCGACCTTAAAAAAAAAGCTACCAATCACAGTGTTGAGTCGCCTCCACTAAGTTTTGGATGTGCTTTAAAGAAGAATCAAAGTGTACTAAAAATATTTAAAACAAATAATCCAATTTAAAAAGTTTATTTACAATGAGCTGTTTCTTATATTAAACTTTTAATAATACGATATTAACTCAAATCTCAAAGTGCTTTATATCGATTGATATTAAACTAATTGTCATGGACTCGTGGTTATGATAGCACTGCTCGTAGGTTACTTATAATCAATTCGTTAAACCTTAAATTGAGCCGTGGTTAAACGAGTTCGAGATAAATGATCCGATACATTAATCAATATTTGTAAAACTATAATGATAAAGGATCCGATACATTAATCATTTGTCGTACAATAGGTACGCGACACTCTGAAACGTCGATCTTCAATAACCACGCTAACCCCTAAAATCACAATTACGCGAGCCGGTCTTTGTCCACCTCTTCTCCCATTGATTCCGTCCACCTTCACCATCACCGTTCAACGATTCAGTCCACCGTCCACCGTCACGACCATCGTCTACCGTCGTGAACACCATCTTCTTCCGTCATAGCCATCAATCATTGTTCACAGGCCAGTCGTCAAATTGAGCAAATGAAATTGAAATTGATATTGTTGAACCTAATTGATCAATTAACCTTGAAATCGATTCAATTAATCATCAATTTAAAGATTCAATCGACCAATTTTGAGTTTTGAATGATGGGTTTTAACCTTGAACGTTTTTAGTGTTTTTAACCTTGAACGCTTTAGGGTTGGAATTTGGCTTGAACGCTTTAGTGTTTTTGACCTTGAACGTATTTCACCTACATAATGTACGTTAAGCGATTATAAAGTAACTAAATATATATTAGGTTATGTATAAGAATTATAATTATTTAAATCCTAATATATAACAATCTAGCCTTATAAAACTACTTACAAGCGCAACTCAACTTCTAAGTGAGACATTCAAAGATTTTTGGGTTCAAGTTTAGAACGTGACAAAAAATAAAGGGTATGAAATTGAGACTAGAGGTGCACTAATCGGGTATTAAAAAAACCAGGGTTCGGGTATGATCGTATATTGGAATATCGGGTATTAGCAATAACCGAGTCGGGTTCGGGTCCGATTATTGGCTTGAAAACCATACCCTATGTACCGAGTCCAGGTCAGGTATTGAATCGGGTCTTCAATACCCGGGTATTTGAATACTCTATTTTCGAGTATTGAAAAAACCATTTTCTGGGTATTTAAAAAAACCCCTTTTCTCCCGTTTTTATCTGTCAACGGGTCTGCTCATTTTTATCCTAACTCAATTTTTCTTTACATACAAGCTTCAAAGTTCATTCAAACATATATAAACAATTAAACAATGATATGCAAAACATATATTTTATGCGTATTTCAATTGTTGTAAGGTATATCAAAAGTGTTGCTCTAAACAAGTATTTATATCATATATGTGTTAAAAAAAAAGATCCGTTGGAGAACGACTATAGATTTATGGGCAGCCATACAACCACATGTGCACAAACTTTAATATCCGGGTATGCAAAAAACCCGGGTTTCGGGTATACCTAGAACCGGGTTTCGGGGTAATATCGGGTACGAGTTCCAACATTGAAAGTCATACCCTATCCGTATCATACGGGTAGGGTTGGGTTCGGGTTCGAGTATTAAAAACCCGGGTTAAAAAAAACAGTTCCGGATCTTTTTTGTGCAACTCTAATTAAGATGATCGGGTTAGTCAGTGATCCGTAGTCAGCAGTGATCTAAATATTTAAAAGTTAAACGAACGGGCTCGGGCCTACTTAGGTCACGCATTATTGAGTTGGTAGTTGATATTTTCCACAAATAAAAGCACTTGGAATCTTGTGACGAATGGACTTGCTGTTGACTATAGATATAGTGTCCCCATAAACGTAGTACAAGCTGTTGAGTTCACCATCATCATCATCATCATCATCATCATCATCATCTAACTAAATCATCTTCATTATCTGGTAAGTCTTTCACACATTGCATATCAAATCAATTAACCTACTTACTGTTGCAGAAGCCTTTATGCTACCATTCATATATATATATATATATGTTTTTCTGATCAATATATACATATGACCTCCTTGTTATAGTTTGTAAAGCTTCATCCCAGCATTAATCTCTTTTAGAAGGTTTATTATTATTATTATTGTTATTATTTTATTTTTATCAATAGCAGCTAATTTCTAAAAGTTTTTTTTTTAGAAAAAAATATGCATGGATTCATATGCAAAATTGGGAAAGTAGATAAATGAGGAAGGTGATAGGTTTGGTATAATGTTAGGTACCTAGGGAAACAAAGCTACTTTTTTTTATCTATTTTTGGTTTTGATGTGATTTTAGTTATCCTCACATATTAAATACTTTAGTAAATCAAATTTAGGGGTTTAAAAAACTCGGAACGAGCCGAGATTTTTCGAGCTTGAGTCGAGTTCGAGACTCGGCTAAAACTCGTTTAGTTATTGAGCTTGTGAGCACGGTATGAAAAGCTCGTTTAGGCTCAACGAGCCTTAACGGACCTTTTGTATTTTTAAGTTTTACCTCTTCTTAGGGGTGCAAATGAGCTGAGCTGGTCGCGAGCTACTCGAGATTGGCTCGTTAAAAAGCTCGATCAAGCCGAGCTTAATCGAGCCCGAGCCTAAAAATAAGCTCGTTTAATAAACGAGCCTGAGCCTGAGCTTCACTTATCGAGCTCGAGCAAGCTTGCGAGCCTAAACGAGCCTGAGCTTGAGCTTCACTTATCGAGCTTGAGCCAGCTCGCAAGCCTAAACGAGCCTGCCCGTTATATAGTATTTTCAAAATATATATATTTAATAGGTATTTATTAATATATATAATGTTATGAAAAAATAAATAAAAATAACTAAATAATATATATTATCTTATACATGAAATTATAACAGAAAAAAATAAATAAAATAATTATAATTATATAAAAAATAATTGATAAATAGTAAACGAGCCTAGCCTGAGCTGAGCTCGAGCTTCAAAATCCATTCACGAGCCGAGCTCGAGCTTTGGAACTAGAGCTCGAAACGAGCCGAGCTCGAGCTCTGTGTAAGGCAAACGAGCCAAGCTCGAGCCTAGTCGAGCCCGGGCTCAGCTCTTCTTGGCTCACTTAAGGTATTATACGAGCTCTAGCCGAGCTTAGGCTCTTTTGAGATATTTCTCAAAAACACATAAAAATACATTAATTGATAAATAAATAATAAACAAGCTCAAGCTCTTGTAAGTCACAACCGCTTGTTTACACCCCTAGTTAAAATACGGTAATATGAAATAATATTCTAGGAAAGTGAAGGTTAGGATTATCATCGGTCAAAATGTAAGTATGCATTATTATCGGCCAATAGTTCATAGTTTGGATTATCAAAATCCCATTTTCCAGTATGCTATTACATGATCATTAAATTGAATATTGCCTATACTAAGTTGTTACAAAACTGTAATTGTCTTAACCCTATTTGCATAAGATACGCGACTTCACTGAAAGTTGAAATTTTCGCTTAAATTGCTTAGCATTTTATCATTTTTCATGTAATATGTGATTTCAATGTTGCTGATTATATGCTGTATAATGTGAAACTGCAGCTGAAAACCGCTCGGTTGAATGGGTAAGACGGTTGATGTTTCTGGATTTCCCACTTTAGTATCTGCAGATGTTATTAAGGCAGCTTTGGAAAAATATACCGGTGCAGGAACTATTGAGGCTTTAGAGGTCAAACAAAAAAACGCAGGGGCAAGAGCGTATGCTCGAGTCCAATTTACAGCAAAAAGACATGTAGAGAACATAGTAGATTTGGCTAACCAAAGGAAATTATGGTATGGCACGTCTTATTTGAAGGCTTATAAAAAGGATATTGATCTTGTTCAGAAGCCTAGGCAGTTTGCGTTTGAAATGGATGGTGCAACTCTTCATTTCGGTTGCCAGGTGTCAAAGATGAGCTTGTCGGTGCTCTGTGAAATGGAAGATGCGTCGGTGAAATTTGGGTTTGGATTAAGAAAGTTATACTTTGGCGTTTCATGGTTGTCAGAGAGTTACAAGCTGCAACTCTCGTATGAAAATATTTGGCAAATTCGGCTGCATTGTCCACGTGGCGTTGCTTCAAGGTTTCTCGTTATTCAGGTTGTTATTCAGGTTTTTTTTGGCAAATTCGGCTACATTGTCGACTCGGCTCGAGCTTGGCTCGTTTTGACTAATGAGAGCTTGAACTCGAGCGTGGCTCGTTTCGATCTCCTTTTCTAAAGCTCGAGCTTGGCTCGTAAGATGTTTTTTCAAGCTCGAGCTTGGCTCGGGCTCGGCTCGTTTAATATATTAATTAGTTTATACATGTTTTTAATTATTTTTAAATTTTTTTAGAAAAATCTTAAACGAGCCTAAGCTCGGCTCGAGCTTGGCTCATTTTGACTAATGAGAGCTTGAGCTCGAGCTCGGCTCGTTTAGAGCTCTTTTTCCAAAGCTCGAGCTTGGCTCGTGAGATGTTTTCTCAAGCTCGAGCTTGGCTCGGGCTCGGCTATTTATCATATTAATTAATTTATATACGTTTTTAATTATATCTATATATTTTGAGAAAAATCTTAAACGAGCCTAAGCTCGGCTCGAGCTCGTGTAGTACCTTAACGGAGTCAAAGCTCGGCTTAAGCTCGGATATGCAGTGCGAAATTAATACATCAAAGTCTGAAAGAGGTAAAAAATACATTAGGCTCGACGAGAATCAAATCTTGAGTTGAATAGGTTTGTTATATTATGATAAATCAGAGATTACAACCATATATATAGGAAAACTAATTACACTTTAGTACCCTACACAATGTTAAATATTACTAACTACATAACCGACATAGTCTAACATTCCCCCGCAAGTTCAGGGCGAGGAGCGACCTGCAACTTGGATCGTAGAAACTCAAATCTCTTAGAAGACAAAGGCTTCGTAAAAATATCAGCTATTTGATCATCTGTAGAAATAAATTTGACATTTAGTTTTCCCCGAGTAACTTGTTCACGAACAAAGTGATAATCAACTTCAACGTGCTTTGTACGAGCATGAAATACTGGATTAGCTGTGAGATAGGTTGCGCCAAGATTATCACACCATAGCGATGGTGCCTTGCTGTCCAATCCGAGTTCACGAAGAAGAGACTTCAACCAAATCAGTTTTGCTACGGTGTCAGCAATAGCCTTATACTCAGACTCTGTTGAAGATCGAGATACAGTTCGTTGTTTGCGAGCAGACCATGAAATAAGATTTGAGCCTAAGTAGATAGCATACCCCCCGTGGATCGACGATCGATTGGGCAACCAGCCCAGTCAGAGTCAGAGAATGCACGAAGATTAGGAGCCCAATGAGAATCAGAAAATGCTTGAAGCCAATAACCCGTGTTGTGACGAATCCATAAGCCGAGATTGATTGTGCCCTTAAGATATCGCAATATACGTTTGACACTGGCCCAATGGTTTTCAGTGGGAGCATGCATGAACTGGCAAACCTTGTTAACAGCAAAGGCAATATCAGGACGGGAAAGAGTAGCGTATTGAAGAGCACCAACCGTCTGCCTATACCGAGAAGGATCATCAAGTAATGGGCTATCATATGGTAATAACACGTGAGAGGTACTCATTGGGGTAGAAATAGGTTTGCAATCTGCAAGGCCAGCCCGATGCAAAATATCACGAACATATTTCCGTTGCAAAAGAACCAAATCAGAACCATGATGTACAACTTCAACCCCCAAAAAATAATGTAACTGCCCCATATCCGTAAGTGTAAAAAGAGAATTAAGACGTTCAATGATCGTAGATACAACACTAGAATCGTTATCAGTAATGATGATGTCATCAACATACACAAGAAGATAGACAAGGGAGCTTGAGTGATTGAGAATGAACATCGACGGGTCCGTTTTAGACCCATAAAAACCCAAATGATGAAGAGCAGTGGACAATTTTGTAAACCAGGCACGGGGAGCCTGTTTAAGCCCATACAAAGACTTGTTCAATAAGCACACATAATCTGGTCTGGTTGGATCAATGAAACCAGGTGGTTGACGCATATAAACGGTTTCCTCAAGATCACCATGTAAAAAGGCGGTCTGAATATCCAACTGCCTGAGAGGCCATTTGTTTGTGACGGCCAGAGATAAAACAGTGCGAATAGTAACAGGTTTGATGACCGGGCTGAAAGTCTCATGATAGTCAACGCCATGTTGTTGATTGAAACCCTTAGCAACAAGTCGAGCTTTATACCTACTAATCTTGCCGTTTTCATCCGTTTTTAACCTGTAAACCCATTTACAATCAACCACGTTAGTATTAGGGACAGGGGCACTAGTGTCCATGTGCCATTCCTATGTAGCGCAGCCAACTCATCAGCCATAGCTTGGCGCCATTCTGTAGACTTGTTAGCAATGGTAAAACTGGTAGGTTCAACAGGTACTGGTGGGGAAGTGGTGGCAGTATAGGTTGCTGGACTGTAGCGGTTAGTTTGTTTAGGATTAGGACGAAGATTAAGAGGGTGAGGCCTCGGGGCTTGTGATGATTGAGTGGTGGTGTCGGGTTGGGGGTTGTTTAAGGACTCGGCAGTAGGAGTGCCGTACCCGGCAGTAGGCGGGGAAGATGAGGCAGGTGGTGATGACGGTGGGGTAGGTTGCGGAAGTGGTGATTGTGGAGGTGGCATTTGGGCAGGCTGTAGTGTGGAACGGAAGGCGGTGGTGGTGAGTTGGGCTCGGGTGGAAAACTAGGTGGTGGATTAGGAAAGATAGATATGTATGGAGCGGATGGTGGTGAGGAGGTAGTAGGGGGAGGGGGCTGGTAAGGGAAAACATGTTCCTTAAAACGAACATGTCTAGCAATATAAATCCGTTCACTTGAAGGATCAAAACATCGATAACCATGGTGAACTGGGCTATAACCGAGGAAACAGAAGGAGTTGATCGAAAATCAATTTTGTGATGATTGTACGGACGAAGATAAGGAAAGCACTGACAGCCAAAGACTAGTAAAAAGGAATAATCAGGCTTACGTTTAAAGACATGCTCAAAGGGGGATTTATTAGAAGAGACACGAGAGGGGAGCCGATTGATTAAGTACACGGCAGTTTCGAAAGCAAAGTGCCAAAAACGTTGCGGTAGACTGGGTTGAGCCAGAAGAGTGAGTCCAGTTTCCACAACATGTCGATGACGTCGCTCAACAAAGCCATTTTGCTCACTTGTGTGAGGACATGAACGTCTATGAATAATGCCAAGATTTCGACAAAAGTTGGTGAGAGGACGGAACTCTCCCCCCCAATCGGATTGAATGCATTTTAACTTGGTGTTAAATTGGCGTTCTGCCATGGCAATAAAGTTTGTTAAAACTGTATAAACATCAGACTTTTGAGTAAAAGGATAAAACCACATATATCGCGAGTGATGATCAACACATAATAAAAAATAACGATGACCATCAAGAGATGGTGTGTGTGAATGGCCCCAAACATCACAATAAACAAGATCCAAAATATTATTGCTACGAAAAGTAGAATCTGGTAAAGACAATTTTGATGATTTTCTCAACTGACAAGAACACAAGTTATTTAATAATCTATATGAAACAGGTAAAGAACAATAAGAAACAATGGAACAAAAAACTTGAGCATGAGGGTGTCCTAAACGTTGATGCCAAATATTTGAAGAAGCTTTGACAGCGGTGAAAGCAATCTTGGGCAAAGACTTGAGTTGTGGAAGGCGAATGGAGTACAAACCCTGTTCACTGGGACCCCTGAGGAGGATAGTGCGTGTAGACTCGTCCTTCACAACAAAATAAGAAGAGTGAAATTCAAAGAAAACATTATTGTCGACACAGAATTTTGAACAGATAAAAGATTTTGTTTTAATTCAGGAACATGAAGGATGTTGGATAAATTAAAGGTTTTGGTTGGAAAGTAGATTTTTGATGAACCAATATGGAAAATAGGTATAGAATTACCATTGCCAACAAGTAAAGAATCGTTACCGTAGTAGGCCTCAGAGTTGTCAATGCTAGATAGGTCTGGAGTGGCATGTTGATTTGCACCAGTGTCGGGCTTCCAAGTAGATCTAGAATGTGAGCCAGCATCTGAGTATGTTGCATAGTTGGCCTGTGGTGCTGGACGAGGCTGGTTCGGCTGATTAGGACACTAGGAAGGTAGATGAGATATTCCACATCGGTTACAATGACCATAGACAGTATTTTGAGTTGAAGCCCATGAAAATTTGCGTGTGCCACTGTTATCTCGGGTGCGGGGATTAGATGCACCACGTGAGTTGCCACGTGAATAGCCACGAGAACCACGACCACCTCGGTTGTTGGTGGCAGATCGAGATCCATAGTAGGTTTGGGGTCTTGGTGAAGACACGGGGTTCAGTTGATAACCCAATTGGGAAGCCATAAGTTGAAGATTTTGAAGTTGTTGTTGATCAAAATTGGGCTGCGGTACAGGGGAAGCAACAGCCGTAAGCGGTTGTGGTGTTGGTGCAGCATTTGCCCAAAAAGCTTGGGAAACTTGTGGAGCTGTGGCTAAAAATCTTGTAATCATGATCGCTTAAGATGCCATGTAGTTCATGAAAACTAACACAAGGCGACCGAGTTAATAAATTTGCCTTAAGACCATTATATTCCTCACGAAGCCCTGCAAGAGTTAACATCACCAGATCCTTATCTTTCATTGGTTCTCCAATATTGGCTAGAGCAGTTGCATATTCTTGTGCCCTGCTAAGGTAGTCAGCCGGTTTTTCATCACCCTTCATGGTGATTCTAAGAAGTTGATTTTTGAGAGTAAACTCGTGAGAGGAAGTAACAGGCGCATAGGCCCGTTCAAGAAATAGCCATACCTCACTTGATGTTTTGCCCTGAACATGTTGGTAAGATTCTTCAGACACGGTGGAGATGATAAGTGTACGAATATGGGCATCGTTTGAGATCCACGGAAGGTAGCTTGGATTATCGGTTGTGGCAGACTCGTTTGTGACCTTTTGTTCGGGACATGGGACTGTTCCATCAAGATAACCAAAAAGATTATGAGAGGTAAGAAAGGATTCTATCATAGAACGCCAGTAACCATAATTTGTAGGTTTGAGGGTGAAGGCAAATTTATGTGAATTGTGAGTGGTTTTCTCCTGATTTGAAAAGGTTATGATTGCAGCCATTGTAACAATTGGCTGATGTAAAATTAACAGTCGGATATTTTGTTCGACTGATGTAGGGTTGATGATCGGCTGAATTAGGGTTAGAGAAAGAGGTTGATCGAGATTTGTTTTTAGCCGAGGTTTTAGGATTTTAACCTGGCTCTGATACCAAATCAAATCTTGAGTTGAATAGGTTTGTTATATTATGATAAATCAGAGATTACAACCATATATATAGGAAAACTAATTACACTTTAGTACCCTACACAATGTTAAATATTACTAACTACATAACCGACATAGTCTAACAACGAGCCTAAAGTCCAAAACGAGCTTCCCATACAGGGATCGAAATCGGGCTCATGTTCGAAAAAGTTCCATTGTTTCGAGCTTTTTATCGATCCGAGTTCGAGTAGCTCGCAAGCAGCTTGGCTCTGCTCGTTTGCACCCCTACTTTAATCAACCTTGCTCAGTAGAATAATAACATTATCTGAAAACATTATGTTATATTTTGCAGCTGTATGGTACTCCGAGAATATCTCAGAAAGTTGAAGACAGTCCGTTTAGCTTTTATAGAGAACTTCCTGATGATCAGTGGGTTAGAGCAACCGACTTTGATCTTTTGCCATTGGACAATCATCTCATTTATGCATAGAGCTTCCACATTATGTTGAACCACCGGATCTTGAAAACTATTTTCCATATAATTATGAAGAAACTAACCACCCGTTTCAGTTGGTGACTGGTCATAGTTTCTCTGAAAGTTTGAATCTAGTCCCGATCGTGGGTCCCACCCGAGGTTATTATCTTCCATTTAATATAGTTTTTAAGATCTCTTCCTTGGTTCAACATGGCTGCATCCCGGGACCTGTTCTTGATGCTAGGTTCTTTGCGTTATTGGATCCTCAAAGACATCACATTGAATCAATTGAGTATGTTTTAGAGAAACTCTATTTTTTAAAAGAATGCTGTTATGATCCGGTTAGGTTGATAACCGAAGAATATAAAAAGAACAAAAGGTTAAAGTCGCCTGCTATCTCATTGGATAGTGGTCTTGTATACGTGAGGCGAGTTCAAGTTACACCAACAAAGGTGTACTTTTGTGGGCCCGAGGTCAACGTGTCCAATCGCGTTTTACGCCACTATTCAGATTATATTGATAATTTTCTTCGTGTTTCGTTTGTTGATGAAGAATTGCAGAAACTGTATTCCACCGATTTATCAACAAAAGTAGGCCGAACCGCAATTTATAGAAGAGTTTTATCAGTTCTCAAGGATGGGATAGTTATTGGTGATAAGAAATTTGAGTTTCTTGCCTTTTCATCGAGCCAGTTACGTGATAATTCCGCATGGATGTTTGCATCAACTGGAAGATTAAATGCAGCTGAAATAAGAAAATGGATGGGTGATTTTAGTAGCATTAAAAATGTTGCAAAATACGCTGCTAGACTCGGTCAATCTTTTGGTTCATCAAAAGAAAGTTTAAGCGTTGCATGGTATGACGTTGAAGAAATTCCCGATATAGAAACCGTAAGGTCGGGTACTAAATATGTTTCTCTGATGGAATCGGGAAAATATCTGCTGAACTTGCAAAAAGAGTTTCGAAAAAATGCGGCTACGATATCATTCCATCTGCTTTTCAAATTCGATACGGTGGGTACAAAGGCATCGTGGCTGTGGACCCCACCTCATACATGAAGTTATCGTTGAGGAAAAGTATGTGCAAATTTGAATCCGACAACACAAAGTTGGATATTCTTGCGGTTAGCAAATATCAGCCGTGCTATTTGAACCGCCAGCTCATCACTCTTCTGTCAACCCTCGGGGTTTATGATCACGTCTTTGAAAAGAAGCAAAGAGAAGCAGTACACTTGCTAGATGCCATTTTAGTGGAGCCAATGAAGGCACAAGAGGCGTTGGATTTAATGTCACCGGGAGAAAACACGAACGTTATGAAGGGAATGCTTTCGTGCGGATATATGCCGAATGCTGAACCGTTTCTGTCAATGATGCTGCAAGTTTTTCGTGCAACGAAGCTGCTTGAACTGAGAACGAAAATGAGGATTTTTGTTCCTAAAGGAAGATCAATGATGGGCTGTTTGGATGAAACCCGAACACTTGAATATGGTGAAGTTTTTGTTCAATATTCAAGTGTGGGAATCGGCTCGTATAAGTCCCGAATTGTTAGGGGGGCTGTGGTGGTTCCTAAAAACCCGTGTTTGCATCCTGGTGATGTACGGGTCTTGAAGGCTGTTAATGTTCCAGCATTACACCATATGGTGGATTGTGTTGTTTTTCCACAGAAAGGAGGAAGGTAAAATATATTGCAGATTTTATTTTTATATTTTTTATTATTTCTATGATTATTTTAGGTTTGTTTGTGCTTACATATATATGTTTGTTACAATGTAGGCCTCATCCGAATGAATGTTCAGGAAGCGATTTGGATGGAGATATTTACTTTGTCTGTTGGGATCCTGATCTAATTCCACCTCAGCAATTTGAGCCGATGGATTATACCCCGGCGCCCACTATGCAACTAGATCACGATGTTACTATTGAGGTATAGATGCGTTAGTAAATGTCACACGCACACACACTTATGAACAGCTCTATTTGGGATACTTTATTGTTCTTAACGAGTTGAATGAGTAAAAAGAAAAAAAAATATTAAAGAAAACACGTCAAACTTGACTAACGTCAACCAAAAAGTCTTCATAATGTTCGGGTGGACGGGCGGGCGGGTTCGTTTGATGGGTCAGAAAGGGCTCGGGTGAATATGTGTTTTGAGTAAATTGAGTTCAGGTCTAAACGAGCCTTTTTATAAAAAGCCAAAAAGTACTAATTTGGTTTGGGTCAAAACAGCTTCTTGTCAAAATGGAGTTGGATAAAAATGAGTCGGGTTTTGTTTGTTCATTGATATTCCAAAACGTTTTAGCATCATCATTTGTACTACAGTATAGGGGTGTTCACGGTCTGGTTTTTGCGATTTTTCGGTCAAACTGCGATGCAGACCGTTAGTACCGGTTTTCAGTTTTTGAAAACCATAACCAAACCGTAGAACTTTTAAACCGAACTGCACCGAAACAAACCGTTACTAACGGTTTGGTTCCACGGTTTGGGCCTTTCGGGTTTTTATACAAATTGTACAACATAAGGTATGATATATTTATACTAAAGTTGTCAATAATTTGCAAATATCAAACATGTTTAAACGCAATATGTTCACGGTCTAAGTTTAAACACAAGTTGTTCGAAACACACATCAAAATAACTATGTGACCAAACTTCATTATTACATCAAAAGTTAACGGTTTATTTAGCCCATTATCTAATTCATTGCAAGTATGCAGTTAATATATATATTATATACATTACTAGTTCTAATTTAACAAATATATTCATATATAATCTAAGATATATTAAGAAATTAAATATAATGAATTATACAGTACTGTCCGGTTTTATACGGTTGGTTTTCGGTATCAACAGTAAACCAAACCGTTCGCTACGGTTTGAAGTTTTTGAAACCGACCGACTGAAACTTAAGAAAAAAACCCAACCATGAAACCGAACCGATGACCGGTTTGGGCGGGTTTCACGGTTTTGAACCGAAGAAAAAAAATCTGTGTAAATAATAGAATAAAGTCAAAACTTTTGCATTTTATTGGTTTGAGTATTATTAGGCAAGAGTTAATAAAATGTTACAAGTTTCCTTACTAAAAATGTTTGTGATTTTACTACTTCAGGAAGTGGAAGAGTATTTCACAAACTACATAGTCAACGACAGTCTAGGAATAATCGCAAACGCCCACACGGTCTTCGCAGACCGAGAATTCTCAAAAGCAATGGCGAGCCCGTGTGTAGCGCTAGCAAAGCTCTTCTCAATCGCTGTCGACTTTCCAAAAACCGGTGTACCAGCAGAAATACCCGGGCACCTCCGACCCAAAGAGTACCCAGATTTCATGGAAAAACCCGACAAAACAACATACGAGTCACATAACGTGATCGGGAAACTGTTCCGGGAAGTCAAACACATCGCCCCACAAGACAGCCCGGTCACCCCCTTCTCAAAAGACGTGTTGAGACAAACTTACGACGCTGACATGGAAGTTTTCGGTTTTGATGATTACATTGACGAAGCGTATGATTTCAAAACCGATTACGATAACAAATTGGGTAACTTGATGGATTATTACGGGATCAAAACCGAAGCCGAGCTTTTAACGGGTAGTATTATGAAAATGTCGAGATCTTTTGACCGAAGGAATGATGCTGAAGCGGTCGGTTTGGCTGTGAAGTCGTTAAGGAAGGAAGCTAGAAACTGGTTTAAGAAAGGCGGAGGCGATAGGGATACCGAAGACGATAATGTTTATGCAAAAGCATCTGCGTGGTATCATGTCACGTATCATCCGGATTACTTTGGTCGTTATAATTCGTCACGTCAGCATTTTCTGAGTTTCGCATTGTGCGTTCATGACAAACTTATTGAGATCAAGAAACATAAAGCGAGCGTAAGTAGACATGTTGATTATGATTCGCTAACACAGCAGTTCGGCTCTGCGTTTGCGGTTTAATCTGGTGAGTTTGCTACTGTTTTGAGTTACCACAAGATACGTTTAAATTTGGTTTTTATTTGTGTAATAATATTAGCTGGTTTGGTTGCTTTATTATTATTGTAAATATTTTTGGTGTTTAGTATTTGAATAATTGAATCTTATGTAACTTTCTATGTTCATAGGTTTGATTGTGTATATATTGCCACTGCTTGAAATATATAATTTGGTAAACTAAGTTTAGTTCACAAACAAGGATCCATAGACTTAACTCGGTACCACGGTACCCCACTACTCAACTAGCGCCTTACAATTTTTGCATCCATGGACTTATTAAACATGACTAGTATTGAGAAAAATGTAAGTTTACTTTAATACTTATATGCGGGTTGTGAATGTGCGTACTATTGGGCGCTTGTGTAATTTAGGATTATAAAGATTTTGAAATTATATTTAGTTTATATTTGGATTGAACCAATATGGTTAGTTTGAAGTACCGCGTGAAACCATCACGTGAGTGTTGACGTTACACGTGGTTCACATGGAACACCATGTCGGCTGCTTGAGTGGGCACACGACCACACTCATGAGAAGCCAACATATCATGTCATGAGATGACCAAATATGCAAATGAGGATGACGACGGCAACAAATATTAGTTATATGTTGGTTATGTTTTTTATTTGTATGTTTTATGTGTATGTTTTTTATTTTTATTTAAATTTTAATTTTAGTATTACTACATTATTATTTAGTTTTTATTAATTTGTTACAAAGTTAAATAAATAAATAAAAGGTTTAATGCCCCTCACCATAGAGGGCATTATAGGTTGGGGCTTCGATGCCCTCAATGCTCATGTGACGCTGACATGGCACCGTGGAGGGGCTTCGATGCCCCCCACCATAGATAACAGCCTAAAACATGTACAACCTATATAGGCAAAGAAACATAAAGTTTAAAGCATTTCATCACCACCGCCACCAGAACTATAGGTGATCAAATCGGGTTGGTCAAAGGAACCGGAACCGGTTCAGAACCGGTTCCATTAGTCAACATCACTGTTTAAACCGGTTCCATGGTCGAACCGGTTCCCCAACCCTCGGACCCGGAACCGGTGGAACCGGTTCTGACCGGTTCCTAAACCGGTTCTTACACTGTAACCGGTTCCAACCGGTTACAGTGTAAAATATTATTTTTTTTTCGTTTTTCGTTTCCGCTGCTTGTGTAGGTGATGATTTGTGTTCTTCTGATTTCTGAAGAGGCTCATGCTACTTTTGTTGTTCACCCACAGAGCAATGGTAAACAACATATTGAACTTAATGCTATGAGTGTCAGCGTGTTTGAATTGATTAGTCTGTATCGTGTATCGTGTAATGGTGAACTTAAATCTGTATCGTGTTACATTTGTTGAGTTTGCTATGTATTATAGTCTTTTGGCTTACGCAAGTCAAATGCTGAATTATAATCAAGAGCGGTGTTATACGATTCGTATTTGTATAACATGTTAAATAAAAAAAACAATTAACATAAAATTCATTTTATTTACTTTAAGAAGTTCAAAATAAAAAGGTTACATGTTTTAAAATATTCAAAAACAAACTAACAAAACATTAAACTTATAAATATAAAGTTGTGACATATTATTTCTAGAAAAGCCTTCTTGTTCGTCGTAATTATTGAGTGGCGACTTATTCATCAGAATTACTTGTAGAAACGCCTTCTTGTTCGTCGTGCACTCGAACATCAAGTGGTGTTTCGTCTTCCAGAGTGGTTACGTGTTGAACACGATCGATTGAGTCAAAGTGATCCTTCAAGCAAATGCACATCTCCACCGACTCCGAATTCAGTCTTGTTCTTCTCACCGATATTACCCTGCCACTAAGAGAAAAAGCAGATTCCGAAGCTACCGTAGAAGCTTGGGCGGTTAGTAAATCACGGGCCATGGTGGCAAGAATCGGAAACTCGGTTTCCTTTACCTTCCACCAAGCCAAAACATCAAAAGTGCCATATTCCTCTTCGGATAAACCGGTAGAGAAATCATATGCGCTATACCTTCCTAGTTCGCTTGAAGGGGTGTTACCCCTTTGTTTTTTAGCCGTTACGTTGCGAACGGTGTTCATAAGGCTAATCATGGGGTCTCGTACTCTAGTAGCACTTGAACTTGATGAGACCCCCCCGGCGTAGGCATGTGTATGTTTGACCCATATTTATTTATATAAAAGTCATACATAAATTTAAAATTCAAGTTAAAATCATTTTGTGCCTCTGTTGAAAAGTTTGGGTCAACTTCATGCATATCTAAGGCTGAAAAAATTTCGTCTATCACACATTCAACCCCCGTAACATTTAACATTGGGTTTAAAGCGGCGGCGCAAGTAAAAATCGGTGGCAATTCAAGAAAGTATTTTTTTAATTTAAACTTCATTGGTAATATGATGTTTGAAAACATTGGACTTTTATTTTCAAATTCTTTAAGATTGTTAACGATTAAAAATAACTCCGAAAGAACCAAGGGACTTGTCGGATAATACGTTCCCGATAGTTTCGTAGTTGATGTTTTAAAAACTTCAAGAAAAGTCGATAAGTCATTGATAATTTTCCATTTCTCATTTGAAAAGGGGATTGCCAAATCATTCTCGGCAAGACTAGAATGAAACATTTGTAAAGTTTCTCTTTGTTTCAAAGCACTTTGAAACATTATGCAAGTGGAATTCCATCGATGAGGTACATCCCAATTAGCTCCCAAAGCTTTTCTTCCCGTATCTTTACAAAATTTTCTATAATCCATTTGTCTTTTTTTACCTTTCTTAAAAACTTCATGTAGCATTACTCTAAAATCGTTTATAACCGATGTAACCTCATCCGAAGCAAGTCCGTCTTGCACGATTAAATTAATGATATGTGCAACACACCTTGAGTGAAAAAATACACCATTGCAAATCGGCGTATATTTTAATTTTAATTTATCAACCGCCGATGTATTATTCGACGCGTTATCAAATGCAATTGAAAATATTTTATTTTCTAGTTTATAAGTTTTTATAACATAATCTAAAATTTCAAACAAATTATCTCCCGTATGTGGATACTCAAAGAGTTCGAAAGCAATGGTGCGTTTCATCATTTCCCACGATGACGGGTCTACTCAATGAGCGGTGACACAAAGATAAGATTCGGGTAGACCATGTGGAGCCGACCAAACATCACTAGTTAAGTTTATTCCCGTATTTATATTTTCAAAATATGCAATTAGTACCTCTTTGGCCTTCTTCCACAATTTTAAACAATAACGTTTAAGAGTATGACGACTTACGTGAGTGTATTGTGGTTGAAGCGTATCTCGAATCATGGCGGTTAAGCGAGGGTTGTCGAAGTGGCTAAACGGCAAAGCTTCTTGAATCACAAACTTCGCCATACGATCTTGAACTCGATCAATTTGGTATGTAAATATTCCGCCTTCACTATCCATTTGCGTTTGTTGCGACTCGACGTTCTGTTTCAACGCCCTGCAATACGGTCTTTCGATGTGTTTCTTCAAATTTGAATTCGAAAGTGGGTTTAAATAAATCCCACAAAACTTGCACCGAGCCTTCAATGAATGGTCACTCAATTCAACCAAATCCCAATTGCACCAAATCTCTTGATTACGATTATGAGGTACAATACGAACGAAACTTGGTCCGGCGGTGGAACCTTGACCAACCGATGATTGTGAGGCAGCCATAACAACAAATATGAGTATAGAAGAAGAGAAAACAAGAGATTAGAGAATTCAGAACGTTGTAATAGCGTTTTTTTTGTATTTTTTTGCGTTCGGGTTTGCGTTTTGAGTGTTGTGATGAACCCATTACACCAAATACCTATTTATACTAGTAGTGGGGTGTTTGGGGAGCCAAAAAACGGCCATTTTTGACCCCAACGGTCAAAAAACGGCCATAAAACCGTTTCCCAACGGCTAGAACTACTCCAACGGCTAGAACCGGTTCCGAACCGGTTCCGGTCGAACCGGTTCCAGAACCGGTTCCGGTTCGGTTCCGGTTCCTACCCGGTCCACCTCCAAAAATGTCAAACCGGTCCCGGATCGTCGGGTTGAAACGGAACCGAACCGGTTCCTACGAAAAACGGGTAGGAACCGGTTCGGTTCCGGTTCGGTTCCACCGAACCGGTTCCAGGAACCGGTTTTTGTTGTCCACCTCTAACCAGAACCATTCATTCCAAAAGATTCAATTTTTCCATTCATTATATTGCAATCATCATTTAATCTGGTTAACACGATCCGAACCAAACATGAAAAAAAATTGCTTAGTGGTTGTAACATCCTAAAATTCATAATGTTGAATAAAGAAAGTTACGTTTAGTGATTTCGCGTTATTAATTAATTAATATCGAGTAAAGAACGGATCATGGACTTAGATTAATTAAGATGGGTTAAATGAGAATGGGCCTTACGTCCATGGGCTTTAAGGGATATAAATATCCCTTAAACCAACCTAAAACCCTAAACCCTCATTTCATTTCCATCATAATCTCTACACACTCCAAACACACACACACACCATAAACGAGCAAGATCCGAGAGAGAGTAAACGTTAGTTGGTATTAGATCTTATTACACGAGATCTAGAGTGCATAAACAAGCTAACCAAGATCGAACGAGCGCTAAAGGTATGTTCTTGACCTTTAAAGTTTACGTAGTATTGAACGTTTTTACTTAAAGGTCCAAGCTTTATAGTATATACGGGATATATATACGACCGAAAACGGTTAGGGAACGTAGTGGGTGATGTCGAACCATAACAAGGGTATTAAAATCGCCAAAATGCTTGATAAAAACCAAACCCGTAGCTGAACTGGGCAACTTCGCCTGCAAAGCCATAACTTCGCCTGCAAAGCCATAACTTCGCCTGCAAAGCTTAACTTCGCCTGCAAGCTTAACTTCGCTTGCACGCAAGTTCGCCTAACTAATTAACTTCGCCTGAGTTAAGTTCGCTTAAGGTTTAACTTCGCCTAAAGCTAAGTTCGCTTAAGGTTTAACTTCGCCTAAAGCTAAGTTCGCTTAAGGTTTAACTTCGCCTAAAGCTAAGTTCGCCTAAGGTTTAACTTCGCCTAAAGTCAAGTTCGATTAGAAAATAAATTAAAAACCTAATGAAAAATGTGTTAAGACAGATAATGGAAATAAAATTTTTCCAAGCTGACCTGGCAGCTCGACCCTGCTAGGGGCTGCCGCCCCTAGACCCCGCTGCCAGGGGCGCTGCCCCCGGACCCCCGTTCGTTGTGGGTCATATAAAGATATAAATACAACATGAGTAGTAGTAGTTAATTGATACGTGTAAATATTATACAGTTAGCCGTGCACAGCTCAAGAAGGGAATAACTATTAACGGAGAGCGTAACAGGATTCAGGTGAGTTTCTAGCCCCACTTCTGTGTTATGTTTTCGGGGCTTTGTGCATACTCGATATGTTTGTTAATACACTTATCCTAAGTGATAAGTGTATGCCTTATATGAATGATGTGAAATGTATGAATGATTGCATGATGGTACGTGAACGATCTTCGGAAATTGCACATACTGCCAGGTTGTAATGCTATGTATAAGGTAAGTATGATATGTACGCTTATGTGTATGAATATGATAAAGTTAATAAAAGAAGGAAAGGATGGTTGTATGGTTGTATGGTTACGAAGAGGGTACCGGGCCCTAATAATACTCGAGGTATGATGTATGGTTGTATGGTAACGAAGAGGGAATCGAACCCTACTAATATTCGAGAACTAGGGAACCGAACCCTACTAATATTCTAGGAAAGAGGGTACCGAGCCCTAATAATACTCGAGGAAGGAGGGTACCGAGCCCTAATAATACTCGAGGAAGGAGGGTACCGAGCCTTAATAATACTCGAGGAATGTAGGGCGTAATGCTCTTTATAACGTAAGATATGAAAGCAAGTTAAAACAAAAGAAAGTATGAAAGTATGATTGAAAGAATATAAGTTTAGGTGTATTGTATAATGTATGATTAACTAGAACTCACTCAGCGTAGCTGACTTTTAGTATGCACGCAGGTGAGTAGGATGAGGCAGCTCGCTTGAGGAGACACGTGGCACTGAATAAGAGGCTGGCATCGGAAGACTCAAGACGTTTAAGTTTAATGTTTTGTTTATTTGAAAGACAAGATGACGTTTTAAGACAAGATGTGTTTTGTTATGAAATGTTTTATGAAAGCTTTTATATTCCGCGAATGTTTTAATTAACTATGATATTTAGAACTGCGTTATGAGTAAATCCAACACGAAAGTAGGGCTACCGGTAACGGGGCCTTACATTGGTATGACCCGTTTAGCGTGTCAGGTTTGGGTTGACCCGTATGAAAACAAGTTGGCCCGTGAACCCGTTTAGGTTTTTAAAAAAAGTTTTATAACTATATATTTATTTTTGTTTTTCCTGTTTTTCCTGAAGATTTTCAAAATTGTTCAAAAAGGTAAATAAACTCAAATTACTAGACCAAATCTAAATTATATACATATATTTTTTTAAATTATTTTTTTTGTGGTAAATGGGTTGAATAGGTTATGTTTGGGTTGACCCGAATTTATGTGTGTGCGGGTCAGGGTCGAAATATGACTCAAATAATAAAATAATACAGGGTGTGTTCGGGTTGTACATTTCAAATCGTCAACCCGACACGATTGACCCTTTTTGATACTTTGATCACAACCTTGATGTCCCTAATGAATTATGACATAATTGTTACAAATAATAATATATCATTACAAACCACGACCCTCATGAGAATGCAGGGGTACTCCACAATTCATATTTGTCCAAGAACATTAATGAATATTAAAAACATTAATGAATATCAAGAAATTTGAGCAAATGAGAAAATAATCAAATATCATTCTAAGAGTTTAATAAAAATAAAATACTTTATTAGTTGTCACACTAGCAATGCCCGTTGCTGGCATCACACATACCATGACCACTTATACAAAGTCTACTGCAATCATCATTGTTACTACAATGGAGAACCTCACGTTTGCTGATGATGGCGCCATTGCTATTGTATGTCGCTTGTAATGACGGGGCCGCCACAGATCCTTTCCTAGCCAAAACACATGACATCTGCAAACCTGTAAAACATATTTCATTAGCAACAATATGTGCCCTGCTTGTGGTGCGCGCATATAATGTATATATGTGTGAACCCTCGGGTGGGCAAAAGTAAAATTGCACTAATTTTGACGTTATTTTACTAATTTTGTGAAAATAACGTTAAAAGTGATGGAAGGTTAATCAGGCATCATGTGGTGGCGTTGCTAGCCGAAAGACAAGGGTACATGCACCAATCAGCCGGCGTCCCGATGATTGAGTGCTATGTGCCTTATGTAATATGTCCAAGGCTTGATGCAAAACTACAATCGAGCCGGGGGTCTCACCGGAAGCAGCCTCTCTATCCCCATGGGGTAGAGGTAAGGCTGTCTACATCTTACCCTCCTCAGACCCTACCATAGCTTTGCTATTGGTGGGATATACTGAGTACGATGATGATGATGATTAGCAACAATATTAAAATTTGAAAATTTTAAGAACTGTATATCAAGAGAGACAAATTTTAATACCGAAAAACAATAACATTGTGACTAAAAACACCATCTTTAACAAAGCTCCTTTCATGTTTATTGTTTAATAGATCTGAATGTATAATACGTGATATATATAGACAATAGACTACACAAAAGATTACTAATTAACCCTAGACTAGGATATGGTAAGGTGTATCATATAATATACAAAAAGATATCACATATTATTCATTCTTGATATATTTGCTGTATTTACAT
Organism: Bidens hawaiensis; assembly: GCF_021521415.1. Classification (NCBI taxonomy): domain Eukaryota; kingdom Viridiplantae; phylum Streptophyta; class Magnoliopsida; order Asterales; family Asteraceae; genus Bidens; species Bidens hawaiensis. The sequence continues at coordinate 296,062 of NW_027493500.1, read as the reverse complement.
ATATTTTGAATTCCTCTTGATACTCTTCCTATATTTTTCAAATTACAAAATGAAAAGGAATGATTTTATGTGTCAAATTTAAAGGAAAATGAATATTATAATTATGTAGCGCGATTAATTTTTTTTAAACGATTGGTGGATATCATTCCAATTATATAATAAATACCGTAATTAACTAACCGTGATGCCCATCTATGCACGACATCATTTTAAGATTAAACGACAAACGACAGTTTCCATTATGCATGAGACCACTGAATGCTTGTTGAATTGGACCAAGTACTGGTGAATTATCTCTTAACAAGCAAAGATACCGATTACCCAAATACTCAAGCTCGGTAACTAGAGAGTTATAACTAAAGGGTATAGTTGTGAAATAACGACAATATGAGGCGTTAATAAGACAGATAGAAATAATGATTTGTAAGAGCATGGTCTATATGTCTAAGTTGACTTTTTGGTCAACGTTGACCAAAAGGTCAACATAAGTCGTCAAAGATGGAAAAATGGTCAGAGTCGGATAAATAAGATGTCGACATAGAAAAAGGCACACGACTTAGTGTATAATGTGTTATTGTGGACCATGTTTTAAAGGTCACACTAGATATTGTCGCTATGGACCATAACTAAACACAGATGGAGAGATGATAGAAAATGGAGGTTACATGCATTGTTGAAAACAATATACTAGTATATCCTTTGTTCCAAAATCTCTTACCTAGACTGAAAACCGGTAATATGTCATAAGTACAATCTAAACTCGTTTTACTACAAATCCCGATACTAGATATTAGAGGTGTACAAAACCGATTTTAAATCCAAACTGAACCGGTTTATAAACCAAACCGGTTTGGTCAACAACTGGTCAAACCGGTTTGACTCAAACCGGTTCGGTTTATAAACCGGTTTAAAAGCAAGAAAGGCCAGCCTGGTCAAGTCGGTTCGGTCCGGTTTATAAACCGGTTTTACCGCTTTTAAACTGGTTTTTCTCAAACCGGTTTGGTAGATTTTAAGAGGAACCGGTCCTGAAACTGGTGGTTTGGGTCGGTTTGAGAATCGGTTTGGATGAAACCGGTTTTAAACCAAAACCGGTTCGGTTCGGTTTGCTTAAAACCGGTCCCAAACCGGTTTTTTTTGGACACCTCTACTAGATATTGTCGATTTTGGGCCATAAAAAAACCCAAATGGAGGGTGAAGAAAGAAAAGGGATGTTACGTTTTGGTGGGCCTGGTCATGTCTTAAGAAAGTGTTATTAGAGAAGATTGGTGTGATATATACAAGATTAAACCCCATGTTAATGTTTGTCAAATATTGGGCTAAGTCTTACGGTTGTACTTGTTGGGAACTTTGGTTTGCGGTCTATTGGACATCAAGAAAAATGGGCCTCAAAATCATTAATGACCAAAGTTTTGTTAGATCGATGGTGGGATTAGAGGTCCACAAATCGGTTAACCGGTTAATTTGGTAACCGGTTTTTTTGGTGGGAAATAACTGGTTAGACCGGTTTTTCGAGTAGGTTGACTGGTTAGAGAATCGCTTTTGACTGGTTAGACCGGACCAGTTAATAACCGAAAAAACCCGGATTTTTAATAAAATAATAATTAAAAAAATCGGTTAACCGGTTTTGAATTCAATAATACAAACCGGTTACTAACTGGCGGTTAGGATCGGTTAGTAACCGGTTACAAATTCGGTTAGAAACCGGTTAACCTCTAGGTGGGATAATGCTAAAACTTGGACAAGTCATTTTGACTGCTATCTTTCTTGTATGAATGTATGTGTTGTATTGGGACTTGGGAGTGTGGTAAAAGGAACTTAGTATTTACGGACCAACGGTATGTTATGCGTTTTCGACATATCCCGAGGTTTTTAAATGTCGACCCATAATTTTTATGCTTACTTCGAAAAAAATCTATGCGCGTTATATTCGGAAAAAAATGGCAAAAGAATGAGTAGCGGATTCGATTACGTACTTCTATTATTTCTTTAGGTACAATTAATGAACGAAGCACGAACTTTTTGTAATCATGATTATCTCAAGGTCCTTATTGCATCTCTTAGTATTACCGGTTGTATTGACAATTTTTGTGACATGACCCGATATATTCGAGATTAAAAAATCTACTCGGGTAGAAATTTATATTCTAGGTCCATCACTTCTCACAGTTGGAATTAGAACATGCCTAATAGGAAATATAGACGTTTAGATGCTAGATGGGCAGGGGCTTAAAAGTTGCAAGTGTGAGTAGTAAGGTTTTAATTTTATAACAATGTTAAGTACTAACTTTAACTTTCGTTAAAAGTTAACATTGTTAACGGAATTTGCGGCAACTCGTCATCATAACGCTAGGGCTTACAAATGCCCAGGCTTCAACGCTCGAATTTTACCAATACCTAATTTCACAAACCGAATATACATCGTTTTAAATATTATATTTTTTGTATGTTAATCTTCTTATACATATAAATTCAACAAATTTATGTTTTGAGTTTTATTAAGGTACCTTTATTAACATAACCAATATCAACCGGATATGCGTCAACTCGCTGTTGTAACACAATACCGGCCGAATAAATATATTTTAAATATGGTAAATTTAAAAAGAATACGTTATACAAGTGCTGTTTTTTAAGTATGTTAATATAATAAATTTATTTTTAGGTTTATTTCCGTCGTAAAGATAGTGTGAATGATGACGGCCTCCATCCTAACACTATAGTCCATTAATGGAACTAAAATAGTGAAATGTTACATGTTGAGTTACATAGAGATGGTGGTGCACATATAGTCATATACATAAATAATTGTGTTTGAAGCAAACCGCGTTAAGTGATAAAAATCTCGAAAGATTTTAATAAAGATAAAAAGTCGTATAGTCTTAAGTGGAGAATCGAAACTCACAGCAAATGAATGTCAAAGGCCACATTTTTTTACGTTTTAGGCCATCCATAAAAATATTTTGGATTTTTCCAATGGGTCAATACATTTTTTCTTAAATTACAAAAATTAACTGAAAAACACTTTTTTTTGCGCTGTTTATCAAACCTGAACTATTTTTTTCGCCAAAATACGAACCTGAACTAAATTTGAGACCAAGATTTAACTTCTGGCACGCAAAATGAGGCAAAATGGACCAAAAGATAAGCCCAATGGGCCCTCTCTAGTGGCGGCGCAATAGGGGTGGGACCCCTCCCATGTAAACTTCTTAAGTAAGCTTCAACAATAGATATTTTGCACAAGTCTTCCGATGTTATAATTAAATATATAAATGTTATATATAATGTATGGATGATATATGTATGTTATGAACAAGTATAAAGGTATGACAAGGTACAGAAGAAAGGGACCGAGCCCTAATAATACTCGAAGCAGAAAAGGGACCGAACCCTAATAATATTCGAGGCAGAAAAGGGACCGGACCCTAATAATATTCGAGGTAGAAAGGGACCGGACCCTAATAATATTCGAGGCAGAAAAGAGACCGAACCCTAATAATACTCGAGGCAGTAGGGCGTGATGCTCTTTAAAACATAAAAGTATGAAAAGTATGAATAGGTGTAAAGTATGTAAAGAAAGAATGAAAGAAAGGGATAAAGTATATATTCATGTATGTACGAAAGTAAGATAAGCAGGTTACGTATATGATATGCATCTACGGATGCGTATGTATAAGTATGTGAAAGTATTGTATGTTATTTGATTAACTAGAACTCACTCAGCTTAGCTGACTTTTAGTATGCACGCAGGTTGGTAGGATGAGACAACTAGCTTGAGGAGGACACATGGTGGAAGAATAAGAAGCTGGCATCTAAAGACATGCGACATTTTATTTAAATGATGTTTATGTTTAAAAGACAAAAGATGTTAATTGAGACAAGTTTTTGTAATGACTTGAAATGTTTATTGAAGTTTTTAATTTTCCACGAAAGTTTTATTTAACTCTGATATTTAAAACTGTGTAAATCCAACGTCCAACGTGAGGCACCGGCAACGGGGCCTTGCATCTTAACACTTTATGTTCAAAACAACTTATTCAAAATTTCATATAGAATAAATGATTAATAATGTATTTATACAGATATATAAAAAAATAAAGTTATGTCGAGTATAATGAGTATATAATCGGGTAAATGGGTTAGTGTTATCGGGTAAACGAGTCGGGTAATTGGGTATATTACAAATCCCAAACTCGTCCCAAACCCACGAAAATTTTCTAAACTAATCTCAAACCCGTCCCAAACCCCGATGGGTCGGGTATTACCCGTCCCATTTGTGTCGGGTTTCGGGTTTTCCTATCGGGTTCGGGTTTCATTGCCATCCCTATCCCCCCCCCAAAAAAAAAGGCCTCTCCTGGATTGTTGTGATAATATTTATATATAAACTAGTGATTTGCCGGCGAGTTTTGCCAAGGCAGATCGGTAAAACCTGAATGGTGGTAAAACTCAAGTGTAACTTATTGTACCGGAACTAAAACAAAAAATAGAACAAAAAAATTATCAAAATCAAGGTAGACCAATTGGGTGCTTCAGTTGGTAAAACTCAGCCGTTGTCAATCTCGGACGTTGAGGTGGTGGTCATTCTACGCAAATGTGTTCGGTTTCCGTCACGTTCGTTACGATACCAAAACTAAAAAAAAAAAACTGCTTTCGATCAGTTTTCGGTACGATACTGAAACTACAAGAAAATGCGGTGAGTTTATGCGAATTCGGTCGGTTTTTATCACGTTCGTTACGATACCAGGACTAAAACAATTTCCTTCCCTAAATTGATAACCACAAAATGTCTTCGACCCAATTCAATAAATAGCTCTAACTCATTTGTGTGGCTTCAAATATAATGGCCTAGAAATTGGTAATCAAAGCCATATCATCAACCACTATGAAAGACAAGATTACGCATGCAGTAAAAAAAATAAAAAAAAAGAAAAACCCAACATCTACAAGCAATTGACTGTTAACCAGGGCAACAATGCCAACAAATAGGCTCCTTGTTCCAAAGCAAACACAACCACCATCCAGCCAAATGCTTATTTAATATCAACTCATTAAACTATTATCAAATATACTAAAACATACTAACACTACATTGTGACACCAAAGTTCTTAAATATACGTACGTGTGTGTGTAGATACACAAACATGTATCATGGCTTTCTATAAAACTGCTCATTAGTACGTGCGTATCTTCATCTCTCTTTCTCTCTAAACATACATACAAAATTACCAAATGGGTGTTAAAGCTGAAGATTTCTCAGTAAAGGTGATAAGGACCGAAACAGTTGCACTGAAGAAACACTAGGTGACCCGGTACAGATTATAGATAATCTGGGGGTTAAGTAATGTTTCCCACGGATGAGGTCTAGCTGAGAAGGCTGTTCTTCAGGAGACCTGCAAAACAAACACCGTAAGCTCGTCACTGAGAAGGGGGGAGTTCCTCCTTGTGACCACCCTCCGGCGTGAGAATCAGACTAGGTTGCTCTGAATATAAGTGTATATTAAGAGATTGCTAGATAACTGGATAGCAGATGATCTTACCATTCCAAGATATTGGAGTATTTATAGCCGAATGTAGGTTTCCAAGAAGGTACAGCCGGCTGAATAGTATTCCTGTTCAACCAACAGTGGACTATGCACAGGCCATACTGGTTGGTGGGTAGGTTACGGCCAACAGTAACAAAGTCGGCTGCACTATTCCACCAACTGTAGATTATGCACGTCCCACTTACTGTGGATTGTACGCAGGCCATGCTGGTTGGTGAATAGGTTACGGCCAACAGTAACACTATTCCACCAACTGTAGGCCGCGCATGCTCCTCAGTAAGGGTTGGTGAGTAGGCAGCGGCTAATAGTGACAAACAGTACTAGAGGGTGCTCCTCCTCGCCCTGTTGTCGATGAGCTGTCACCCTGTGATTGGCTCATGGGCTGTTCTGGTCAGATCGTCTGTCCTATCCATACCTTGGTAGGTATGGTACAAAAGATCTTTCAGAATCAGACTGGCTCATTTAGGCGGGATTGTTCCCGCCTTGCTCATTCCTTCATGTGACTACTGAAGTAGCTAGTGTCTTGTGCGTGTAGCCCTGCTGTCTGCGGGTAGCCTTCCCTGATGGCTTGTATCCGCAACTGCGGGAACAGGCGGGGTACTTCACCATTGGGAGGCTTTCCCTGCGTGTTCAGCTTGTGTACTGCGCGTAAGATCCTATGAGCATGGTGGGTCCTGCGGGAGCAGATGGCCTTTGCGCAGACGTCCCTGTTCAAGGTGAGTCTTGCGGGACCAACTGGTCTCTGCTGGGACCTACCTCTTCAAGTCCCCCCAGTCCAATGTTCTTCTCCTGAATGTTTAATAAAGTGAGGTGAACTTTTGGACTTTAAGCAAGGGGTTTTGAAAAGGGTTTCTAGTTTTAAGGTTCTCCGTGGGGATTCTTCCCGCGGGTTTCCTAATGTCACTTGCAAAAATTCCCGATTTTTTTGCTTAATCTTTGGGTATGATGCGGGTAGGTATGTAACCTTCTCGCAAGTCAGGAGCGTTGAGTCTCACTTGTGTGGATTCTCCTTGAGGTTTTAGTGGTTTTGAACATAGTGATCAATTATGTTTAAACCACCAATTCCATCCTGGAGCCTCAAACAATGTATTTCTCGACGTTCCCGCTATGCGGGGATGTTATTTCCGTTTCCACAAGCATTGCCCAGAAGATCCTTCCTGGTTTCAATTCCCTGCCGGGCGCTAGGTATGTGAAGGGTTTTGCCTTAACACTGTACCCGCGCTCGTCTTACGGTTACTTTACTTTCAAGGTACTCCTGGCGTCAATTCCGTGCGGGTGCTAGGTACGTGAAGGGTTTTGCCTTAACACTGTATCCGCACCCGTCTTATAGTTACTTTATTGCCGGGGTATTCTTGGCTTCAATTCCCTGCGGGTGCTAGGTATGTGGAAGGTTTTGCCTTAACACTGTACCCGCATCCGTCTTATGGTTACTTGGTTGCCAAGGTAAGGGGTATTTTCCCGCTTACCTTTGAATCTTTTTGAATTTTGAATTTTGAAATTCGAAAGGTTGGTGAGGATAAGAACAGTCCAAACATCTGAAACGTCGTGTGACGGTTTCTTCTGACTGTGTCAGGACGTGCAGGAAGTTATGGTGACGTGACAGAACATGGTCATTCCAGTCGCTTTTTCAGGCGCGTGGGCATGATTTTTCGGGCGCGTGGCCGCGAAATTACTGGCACACGTCCTTTCAACAGCTGTTGCCAGCTTGCTTTTTGCCACGTGTCATAGTTTCATTGCACCTTTGATTTCTCTCTCCTCCGCATTAAATTCACCGCATTAATTGCGATTACTATATAAAGGGGGAGAGGGTTATTTACAATTCACACTTTTCACTCTTCTTCTTCTTAGTGATTTCCGGCAAATACTCCCCTTTTTCAGGCAAGCATTTTCCCGAAATCACTCTTCTTTCTGCAATAATGTCCTCTCGTGATGCTGAAGCTATAGCTGACGATAGGGGTACTGCTGGTGAGTGCCAGTGTGCTCTGCCCGGCGATCAGTACCGGTATGTTGTCAGGAAGTTCATGCTCGATCATCTCGAGCCTGAGTTTCCTGAATCCCACCAGACCGTGTACGATGCCCCCAGTGGCAAGATCGGGGTTTATGCTGCATTTTTTGTCTATGGGAATCTTAGATTCCCATTGACAAAATTTGTTTACCGTGTCCTTGAGAGGCACGGTGTCCATTTGACCGAGCTGCACCCCATGGCGATCGCCAAGATTCGCCATTTTGAGTGGGTGTGCCGGATTTTGGGCATCGAGCCCCATGTGGACCGCCTGATGACCTTCTATACCTGGAGGTGCATCCAAGGGTGGTACACCCTGACGACCCGTATTAAGGGTCTGAAGATTTGCGATACCGAGCGCAGTCTTCGCGCGTGGAAGCAGGAATTCTTCTACATTTCTGCCCGCGCCATCCCCCTTGCCATGAAGTTTAAAAATGGCCAAGCGATACCGAGCCTTCACGCCCCCAACTACCAGGAGGCGGAATGGTTTTCGAAGATATCCCGGATCCAATCTCCGGTTTACCGGTTTGCGGAGTCCGGGATGGTCATGTTAGGGATGAGCCGGGTGTGGAAAGATGCATCTCTGGTTCCCATCCTCCTCGAATACGGTTTGAACTCTGTTCCCTATGGTATGTCTTGTTTTTCTTTTTTGATACAAGTTTGTCTTCTAACTGTTTCTTTTCTTTCAGAGGGAAATGATTTGGAGTCGCTTCTGTTTCCGCGGGAAGCCGACGGTCCCGCGCGGATGGGTACTCGTGCTTTGGACGAGGGCGAGTTGCCCATCCTGGAGCAAACAGCGGATCGGTTTGTGGAGGTCTATCCGCTGGGCCACGAGATCCTGAGCCAACGGCGGCCAGGTAAGGCGATATTCCTTCCTCAACCCCTTAATGCTGTACCCGCTGTTGGAATTCTTGACCTGTCTTCTTCTGAGGAATCCTCAGATGCTCCTCCATTGGTTCGGAAGAAGAAAGCTGCTGCCGGCGGGAAAGGGAAGGAGAAGGCCTCCACGGCTGGTCCGGTGGTTCTATCTGACTCGGAGTCAGATAGTGAAGAGGTGGCGGGGAAGCCCGGGTGGTGAGAAGACCACTGTTCCGGAGGCTACGACCGTTACCTCCGGAGAACCAACGAAGACGACGGTGACCGGTACCAAGAGGCCGGCTCCATCGGGTTCCTCCCCGCCCGTCCGTACGTTCAGGGTCAAGAAAACCCGTAAGTACAATCATAATGTCTTTGCAGATTTATTACTTCTTAAATTTAACACTCTTTGTGCAGGCGTGGATGTTGACGCATTCCGGGGTGAAGCGCAGGGGAGTACCTCCCCGCCAATGACGGTAGGCTCGGTCAGCCTTCCTGAGGCGTCGACCCAGGCGCCTGCGTCTGCATCCGCTGGTCCAGTTGCTCGTTCCTTTGAGCCAACTGTTCCGGCCGAGATGACGTCACCGCCGGCCGTGAGTGCGATTTTTACAGCATCCTTCACGGAGCCGGCGGTTACTGCTGCTGCTGAGGAGGCGGCGACCGCGGCGGCGACCACAACGGCGACCACGGCGGCTGCCACCATGCCCGCGCCACCGGCACCTACGGCCGGACCATCAGGTACGCGCAGGGCTTCCCGCCGATCCTTGCCCCCTTCCCGTCTGCCTGACCTGTTGGATGGATTTCCTTTAGGTTCAGGTGATGGGTTTGGCGGCTATCGGCCTGTCATTGACCCTACAGGTGCGTAGGGTTCCTTTCTTTTTCCCTTATGTTTTTTATCTTTTCCTTACTGCCTTTGTTTCTTTTGCAGTGTCGGATTCCAATGAAGTGTATGTTCCGCGATGGAACATACGCCGAGGAACAACCCTTCGTACCCCTGTGGAGTGCGTGGACTGGGCTCGCCACGCTGCTCCTCATGGTGCGTTGGGGGAAGCCATGGCTAGCTACCAGGAGGGTAGGCTAACCAATGAGCTTCGGGTTCTCCAAGCCCGGATGCAGCCGCGCGTCGAGCTGCTTTGTCGTGAAAACGACAAGTTGAAAGCAGCTCGCGCCAAGGACGTATCTGAGGCGCGTGCTCTTCGGGAGGAGAACCAACAGCTGGCGGCAGCTGCCGCCGACAAGGAGAAGGCCTTCAAGGCCCTCGAGGTTGAAGTTCAGGCGCGACTCGAGGCCCGCTCCAAGGCTGCCCAAGCTGTGAATGAACAGCTTCGGCTGGCCAGGGAGACTGCGCGAAACGCAACCGAGAGGGCTGCCAAGGCTGAAGCCGTTGCTGAGCCTTTGCGTGTGGAGAATGAGGAGCTCAAGGCCAAATTAGAGGCTCTCCAACGCGCTCATGATGCCTTGGCAATGGAAGATGCCAAGAAACTCCAGGAAATCCTGGACCAGAGGGGGGTGCTTGACCACATCGAGCGGAAGCTTAAGGGCGTCGAAGAGGCTGCCGCAAAGGAAGTTTTACTTGCCAACCTTAACAAGAGCGAAGCCGAACGCGCCCATAACGAAGCTCAAGCTGCCCTCCAATGGGTTCTTCGAGAAGCGTTGCCTCAGGTATGTTTAGCTTTATCTTCTCGCTTTTCTTTTGTAAGAAAAGGTTTTAATACTTGTATTTTTTCTTTGTAGGTTGTGCGTCGGGTCTTTTCAGAGACCTCTTACGATGATGCTATGACCGCAGCCCTCAACGCTTCTCATGAGGATGGGGAAAAGGCCGGCTTCCTGCTTGGTCTAGGGTTTGTTGAGAAAGGCGTCCCGCCTTCCAACTTCCCTTTGTTCGATGTGGATACCGAAGCCATTTATGACCAAGCATTGAACCAATACGCCGCCTTCCCGCATCCAGTGGTGGAAAAGGTGGACGAAGTAGCTGCTGCTGATGATGGGTTAGCTGTCCTCAAAGCGTTCCTCGAACCACCCCGTTCTTCTGACGGAGCGGGTCCAAGTGGAAGCGGCCCTGAAGCTTGATCCTGAAGACCCCTTTCCATTGCTAAGATAGACTTGTATAGATTTACTCTTTCAGGCGGGTAGTAACCCGGCCATTCTTGTAATATATCATTGAAATATAAATCTTTTTGCGGATAAGATTGTTATTTCCTTTGGATTCCTTGCTTTATAAGCTCATGACTTAGTTTAAGTTAGCAATTTTCCAAGTTTTTTAGAATAAGTTAACCTGTTGAACGTGGTTGATGATGGGTTAAAGTTTCGCTTCCTCCTTCGTGATTGTGCGGGTAGAACCGTCACTTGCACTTGGTAGGATGGCTAAATTTTAACCGTCATCTGACCTGCGTGTAGGTTTTCTTCATTTTTCCTCGAAATTTCTAAGTATTTAGGATAAGTTAACCTTTGAACGCGGTTGATAGTGGGTTAAAGTTTTGCTTCCTCTTTCGTGATTGTGCGGGTTGAACCGTCACTTGCACTTGGTAGGATGGCTAAACTTTACCCATACCTGACCTGCGTGTAGGTTTTCCTTATCCTTATTTCTAAGTATTTTTTTTTTTTTTTAGGATAACCTTTGAACGTGGTAGATGATAGTTTGAAGTTTTGCTTCCTTATTTGTGATTGTGCGGATAAGACCGTCACTTGCACTTACAAAGATGGCTAAACTTTACTTACATCATACCTGCGTGTAGGTTTCCCTTATTTTTAACGTTGTGTTTATGCGGGTTTTGCCGCCTTCCACACGCAATGACTTACTTCTCCTCATTTATGCGGTAAATACCGGCACCAGTGGGGAGTTCATAAGGATAAAGGTAAACACATTATGAAAGGAGAATCATTTCCATTAGAAGTGGCTCTTGGCCTTTTCTTTACAAGTTTTGGAATTGATCTACATATAACATTTGCGTAATTGAGCTCCATTCCATGTTCTTGGGATGGGAGTGCCATCGAGCCTTTCGAGCCGGTATGCGCCCTTTCCCAGAACCTGTTTGATAACGTATGGCCCTTCCCAGATCGGGGCCAACTTTCCTGGGCGTTCTTGGTTCGAAGCCTCGTTGTTACGCAGTATGTAGTCTCCTTCCTTGAAGTTGCAGAGTTTTACCCGCGTGTTGTAGTACTTTTGCATCTGTCGTTTGTAGTTCTCTTCACGCACTGCGGCTAAGTCTCTGCGTTCCTCGGTTAGCATAAGATCCAACCGTCTTTCCGCATCATTGTCTTCTGGCTGACTCAAGACCCTTGGTGAGGGTAGACCAATTTCGACCGGGACCATGGCTTCAGTGCCATAAGTGAGGCTGAACGGGGTTTCTCCCGTACTGGCCTTCTTCAACGTTCTGTTTGCCCAAAGGACGTGCGGAAGCTCGTCCACCCAGCCGGATCTGTGTTTCAAGAGTCTTTTCTTTATGCCTTCGACGATGCTTTTATTTGCTCTTTCCACCTCACCATTTCCTTGCGGGTGTGCCACTGAGGTAAAGGTGTGGGTGATTTGAAGTTCTTTTAGCCATTGTTGTAGCTTTTTGTCAGCAAAGTTGGTGCCGTTATCGCTCACCAAATTCTGTGGAAGTCCAAAACGACAAATTATAAATTCCCAAATAAATTTTTTGATATGCTTTGCGGTTGTTTGGGCTAAAGTTTTTGCTTCTATCCACTTGGTGAAGTAGTCGATGGCTACCACTAGGAACTGAACATTTCCTGCTGCTGTAGGAAATGGGCCTGTCACATCGATGGCCCACTTCTGAAATGGCCACGAAGAAGTGACTGGAACCAGTTCGTTTTTCGGGCGATGCGTGTTAGGTGCGTAAAGCTGGCAAGACCTGCATTTTCTGATGTATGCCAGTGCATCCGTATGCATCCCTGGCCAAAAGTATCCCGCGTTGTTTAGCTTGGCTACAACAGCGCGGGGACCTGCGTGTATCCCACAGATGCCTTCGTGTACTTCCCTTAGGAGGTAGTTGGCATCTTGGTTGTCCACGCATCTCAAGAGTGGGCCAAGAAAGTTACGTCTGTAAAGGATGTCATTGACGAGTTGATAATTCAGTGCTTTACAGCGTAGTTTTCTTGCCTGTGTTTTTGACTCTGGTAGTATTCCTGCTGCAAGGTAATTTATTATTGGTGTCATCCACGTTTCTGTACTGGTTTGGATGACACAAATTTCCTTGTGCGGGACTGATGGCGCTTCGAGGAGTTCAATGCGGATGTCCTTTCCCAGGTGGGTGAAGGCTAGTGATGCAAGCTTGCTTAACGCATCCGCAGATTTGTTTTCGCTGCGCTTGACATGTATGACTTTACAATCACTAAAATCACGCATAAGGGTTTTTGCCTGGGCGAGGTACAGGGCCATGGTGTCGTTCACAGCCGTGTATGTTCCATTTATTTGGTTGGCCACCAGCATGGAATCCACATGGGCTTCCAAGTTTTTCACTCCCATCTTACGCGCAATTCTCAAACCGGCCAAGAATGCTTCATATTCGGCTTCGTTATTCGTACTTGGAAAGTCCAGCCGAATAGCGTAAGTATATTCTTGGCCCGCTGGGTTGGTTAATTTTAACCCTGCGCCTGAACCCTCGTTACTGGCTGCTCCATCAGTATAGAGTCGCCAGACATCATTGACGTCCTGTGCTGGGGAGGGTTGAGCCTCCTCCTGGCACTCTTTCTCCCGCGAAGCGGGGACTTCTGCAATAAAATCGGCCAGGACCTGGCCTTTTATGGCTGGTCTTGGCTTGTACTTAATTGCATATTCTCCCAATTCAATTGCCCATTTGGCTAGACGTCCCGATAATTCGGGTTTGCCTAGAACGTTTGAGAGTTTGAAGTTGGTGAGAATGGTGATTGGGTGGCCCTGGAAATATCGTCTTAACCTGCGTGAAGCATGTATAAGTGCTAAGACTAATTTTTCGAGGGTAGAGTACCGGGTTTCTACGTCTGTTAGTACACGGCTAACATAATAGATTGGCATCTGGATGCCCTTTCGTTCTACTAGCAGGACTGCCCCGGTTGCTCTATCTGTTGCGGAAAGGTATAGGATTAACTCCTCTCCCGCTTGTGGTGCTGTAAGTGTTGGGAGTTCGATCAGGCGTGACCGAATCTCCTGAAAAGCTGCTTCCGCTTCAGGTGTCCAGCGGAAGTGCGTTTTCTTCAAGCAGTTTCTCAATGTTGACACGAAAGGAAACGACTTATCTGCATGGTTTGCCAAGAAGCGATTAAGTGCGACTAGTCGTCCATTCAGTGTCTGAGCCTGTTTGATGGTGGTAGGTGATTCCATTTTAACAATGGCTTCGACCTTTTCAGGGTTCGCTCTAAAGCCATCTTTAGTAACAATGACTCCCAAGAACTTCCCTTCTTCCATCCCAAATGAACACTTGCTCGGGTTGAGCTTCATGTTTATCTTTCGGAGCGTGTTGAAAGTTTCTTCAATGTCTTTCAACATCGCCTCAGGCTCGAGGCTTTTGATGACCAAATCATCCATATAGACTTCCAAGTTTCTCCCGATTTGGGCATGAAACTCTTTGTCCATTAGTCGTTGGTACGTGGACCCTGCATTCTTAAGTCCGAATGGCATCATTTTATAACAAAATGTACCATCGGGCGTCCGAAATGCGGTTTTGTCCTGGTCATCAATGGCCATGTGGATTTGGTGGTACCCCTTATACGCATCCAAGAAGCATTTAAGGCGGAATGGTGCCAACGAATCCACTTTGAGATCAATTTCTGGTAACGGATAACAATCTTTGGGGCATGCTTTGTTCAAATCTTTGAAATCTATGCACATGCGCCATTGTTTGTCATTCTTCGGTACCATTACGGGATTTGCAACCCATGTTTGATATCTACTAACGCGTACGATGCCTGCGTCAAGGAGTTCCTTGACTTGGGTTCTACACGCGTTAGTTTGTTCAGGCCCCATCACTCCGCGCTTTTGTACGATTGGCGTAACAGCCGGATCGCATTTGAGCTTATGCTCCGCCTTACTTCGGGGTACACCAGTCATGTCAGCTGGTGCCCACGCAAAGATGTCAACGTTTTTCTGCAGTAAGCGTTTGAGTAAGGTGCGGGTGGGATCAACGATTGTTGGTCCAATGGTAACGGCCTGGTCGGGGTATTTGCCATTGAAGACCCATTTTTCTGGTTCAGTGATGGTTGGTTTAGCCTTTTTCGGTTTGGGTTTAGATGAAACAGATGCAATGCATACCTGGGGAATGCCAGAGATCATTGCTACACCCTCAGCTGTTGGCCATCCCATCATGCCATGGACTGAAGATACCACGGCGTTAAATCTTGCCATCCCGTCTCTTCCGAATAGGATGTCGTACGTATGATGTGGCTTTTTCATTACGACAAAATCCACGTCTTCTGTGCGTGAATGATTCCCATCAGTAAGAGTAACGGGGAAAGATAGGATACCCAGGGGTGTTTCTGTACTTCCGTCAAACCCTTCCATTGAAGCGTAGACCGTTTCCAAGCGTTCTTTGTCTTCATCATCCAGCTTATCAAAGAACTGTCTGTACATCACTGTCGACGAAGCGCCGTTGTCAGCAAGAGTGCGTGAAGTGATGTAGTGCCCCAGCTGGCTTCTGATGACGATGGGGCCTTCTTTGCTGGGGCCTCCTGGCACTCGCGGGAAGCGCACCTCAGCTTCTTTCCACGCGCATGGTTCTGCCACCCGTCTTTTTCTTCCTCTGACCTTGCCATGAACCATGTTGATGCTGATATCGACGGGCTTTCGTCCGTTACCTCTGTACCGGTTGTCATTCCTTCCTCCCTTCCTGATCGATGCCACAAGATGTGCAAGCCTTCCGTCCTTGACAAATGTCTCAATAATATCCTTCAAGGATGTGCACTCTTCAGTACCATGACCCTTTGTCCCGTGGAAATCACAGGATTTGCTTTGATCCGCATTAGGTTTCTGCCGGATCAATGGGGCTTTAGGCCATGGCAATTTTTCCGTGGCAAATATCTCCGTGACGCTCTTCGTGAGTGGCGTCCACCGGTGTTTTCGGTTTGAAGGGTGTGTGTTGTCCCTTCCGCCAACAAGAGGGCGAGAGCTGGATGAGGTGTCAAAGTTTACCCTTGACTGCCAAATACCTAGCCTCCTCTTTTTGTTCTGCCGGGCGATCCGGACATTGTTCTCTCTGGTCCTCTGCGTGTAGAGGTGTGTACTCTGGGGAAGATCTCTTCCCAGTTGCTTTTCCGTCTCGGCAAAGCGCTTTGCCGCCGTCATGATGGCATCCCAAGTTGATGGCATGCCATCCTTACCCGTCAATGTGCGGATAAGTTCTGGGTATTCGGCGCCTTGGATGAAGGCGGCGCGAACCAGATCTTCACTTATGTTGCCGAGACTAAGCTTTTTGGAGTTGAAGCGAGTGATGAAGTCTAGTAGAGATTCATCCTCCTCTCTCACGCAGTTAAGGATCGTCCACTGCTCTTCAGTGTACTTCCTCTGTTGGCTGAAATGCTGGCTGAACTTGTTCTGAAAGTCCGCCCAGTCATATATGTGGTGGATCGGTAAACGATCGAACCATGCCCTGGCCGCTCCGACCAGAGTCATCTGGAACATGTAGCACCACGTGGGTTCCGTCCAGTTGCTGACGGTAGCCCCCGCAATGAACCTGTTCAAATGGTCGTCTGGGTCGGATAGACCATCGTAAGTGCCAATGTTGGACATTTGTTTGGCACTTCTCGGGGCGATTGCTTCCGCAATGTCCCTTGCGAACTTTGACTTCCCTGCATTTGTAGCAGTTGGTCTAAAGGTTTTGGAAAAGTCACGCGGGTTTCTCTCCACGATTGGTTTAAAGGCTTCCCCAAAATTCCTTTTTGGTTGGACGTCCGTTTCCTTACGCTTCCCTTTCGCCTTATGGCGAGGGTTCGCGTCGGTGTCGGACTCCAACTCGTCGTCTGAGTACTCGCAGTCACTGCTCATATTGAGGTGTTGGCGAGTACTGGCGAATTCGTCAGCCTGTTGAACTGAACGCAAGCGTTCGTCCAATTCGGCTTGGAATTCTCTTTGCCGTGCTTCGGCCCATGCCTTCACTTGATCTAGTGTTTGGCGAGGAACCTTCGTTCGTTTTTCCAGTTGGCTATCGGAGAACCCCAATGGAATATTTACTCCACTTGCCCCGGCTTGGGTAGTCGGGGTAGTGTTCGTAAGGATTGTATAACCGCCGGTGTTCCCCCCAGTTGCTGGGGTTGTTACCGGGGTTTCTTGGTCGGTTACTGGCCTTTGAACCGGAGTAACGTTAACAATTTCTTCAAAAATTGTGAAAAAACTAAAGTAGTTCTAGCTTTTATACACGGATGGCGCCAATGAAGAAACACTAGGTGACCCGGTACAGATTATAGATAATCTGGGGGTTAAGTAATGTTTCCCACGGATGAGGTCTAGCTGAGAAGGCTGTTCTTCAGGAGACCTGCAAAACAAACACCGTAAGCTCGTCACTGAGAAGGGGGGAGTTCCTCTTTGTGACCACCCTCCGGCGTGAGAATCAGACTAGGTTGCTCTGAATATAAGTGTATATTAAGAGATTGCTAGATAACTGGATAGCAGATGATCTTACCATTCCAAGATATTGGAGTATTTATAGCCGAAGGTAGGTTTCCAAGAAGGTACAGCCGGCTGAATAGTATTCCTGTTCAACCAACAGTGGACTATGCACAGGCCATACTGGTTGGTGGGTAGGTTACGGCCAACAGTAACAAAGTCGGCTGCACTATTCCACCAACTGTAGATTATGCACGTCCCACTTACTGTGGATTGTACGCAGGCCATGCTGGTTGGTGAATAGGTTACGGCCAACAGTAACACTATTCCACCAACTGTAGGCCGCGCATGCTCCTCAGTAAGGGTTGGTGAGTAGGCAGCGGCTAATAGTGACAAACAGTACTAGAGGGTGCTCCTCCTCGCCCTGTTGTCGATGAGCTGTCACCCTGTGATTGGCTCATGGGCTGTTCTGGTCAGATCGTCTGTCCTATCCATACCTTGGTAGGTATGGTACAAAAGATCTTTCAGAATCAGACTGGCTCATTTAGGCGGGATTGTTCCCGCCTTGCTCATTCCTTCATGTGACTACTGAAGTAGCTAGTGTCTTGTGCGTGTAGCCCTGCTGTCTGCGGGTAGCCTTCCCTGATGGCTTGTATCCGCAACTGCGGGAACAGGCGGGGTACTTCACCATTGGGAGGCTTTCCCTGCGTGTTCAGCTTGTGTACTGCGCGTAAGATCCTATGAGCATGGTGGGTCCTGCGGGAGCAGATGGCCTTTGCGCAGACGTCCCTGTTCAAGGTGAGTCTTGCGGGACCAACTGGTCTCTGCCGGGACCTACCTCTTCATGCACCTAACCAACCATGGCATGATCACTGGCTTCCATTTACAAACCTGGACTTGTTGGTGCCACCCTTTGATGTTGGTTCTGTCTTTTGTTACAAAAAATCCCATGAGTCAACTGATGTTACCACAATGGTTGATGCCCTCAAGGCTTCTTTATCTCAGGCACTCACCTTGTTCTACCCGCTAGCCGGAGAGATTGTTCGCAACTCTGCCGGTGAGCCCGAGATTCACTGCAACAATAAAGGTGTCGATTTTATTGTAGCTGCTGCTGAAGTGAAGCTCCATGAACTCAACTTTCATAATCCTGATGTAAGCTTTGAAGGAAAGATGGTCCCCAAGAGGTCTCATGGGGTGCTAGCCATCCAGGTTAATTAACTATTTAAATTCATTCATTAAATATGATACAATAATATCGAAATAATTGTCTAAGCAGTTAAGGTTTTAGTTCATCATGTACCCGAACTAACCAACTGACCCCAAAAACCGAAACTGAAGTAACTTGGGTTGGCTATTGTGTCTGATTTCTGGGCTTCAGGTCAACCCAAAAAGCCCGAATATACCTTTTATTTTAAAACAAAATATATTATTAAGTATAGTAGTCTAAGCTTGTTTTTTTTAACAACTAAATTCTACCAAGGATTTAAATCCACAACCTCACATTTGTGAAATGTGTCATTATACCACTAGACTAATTGACAATAAGCTAAGCCTTAGCTGCCGGCTTTATTTGTATATCGCGTAGATCGTCTGTTTCTATTCCACATACTACGGATTGACTGTTTATGGTTTATTTATATTTTCGATTTATGACTAATAGCAATCGTAATCGAGCACCCTAAACACGACATATTGAAGACAAAAATTATGTTGGTTTTCTTATTATATATGGTTGGACTTTGTTAAATTTTACTCTTTTTGATTGTGTTATCGGGTTATGTTTATTTATTATTTGGTTAGTTACGTTACAACTGAAGAATATGCAGGGCCGGTTCAACGATTTTGGAGGATTAAATTGAAATTAGTTCTTTTGATCCTTTCTTGACAATTGTAAATAAAAATAATAAAAGATCGCTTGAAACGGGTCTCAAACTCATGCCCTGCAACTAAGTAACACACAAATATACCACCAAACCAACAAATAAATTTCATTTTTTACTTTAACCTTACACACAAAACCAATCAAAACTACGTAGCTTTGATTAAAAACACCTATTTAATTAAAATACTTGCCCCTCTTTTAATAATCTTTATTTATATAGTAATCTTCAATGTTTAAGACATTCGTTTTTTTCTTAACTCTCCCTCAAATTCGTACATAAGTGGCTTACCGTTCTTGAATTATTCTATTTTTCTTTTGAATTTTAGTTTATGTGTATACAATGAGATTATATTTAATAGTTCAATAATAAATAAATGAAAAAACATATTTATACAATAAAAAACAGAAAAACCTCATTTTGAAAATCTGCAAAACTTTTCACTCGTTAAGATCTTCGATTATTTTATTTTATTTTCGGTTTATGCTTTACATTTCACAATGATGCCATACATAATACTTTAATTATAGATAAATGGAAAACAAATTTATCCATTAAAAAAATAAAAAAAGTTCCATCTCGTAAAAATGCAAAAACTTTTCGACACTGGAATTTGTGGATGGATATATATGCAAACAAATATTATAGTAAAAAAAGTTGATATTTTTTCACCTTCTAAACACACAAAAAAATGGTGAAGCTGTAAGCCAATGTATGAGTGTTTTGTAAATATGGAAGGGATTTTCATTAAATAGGAGATTTTTAATCAAAACTACCTATTTTTTATTGGTTTTACGTACAAGGTTACACGGTTTACAACACCGTATTCACTTTTTCCTTATAATATATCTATATTTAATTGCATTTTTGGAGGTCTTAGTTATGTGTGGACCTAAAGCCTTTTCCTGATTTTGATGGCCCATTGGTCGGCCTTAAAAATATATTGTTTTAATATTAACATGGTAATTTTTAAAATTTCTATCTCTTTTTCTTTTTGTTTTCTAGGATACTCGAAGTCTGATCAACTCAATTCAAACCATAAAATATGTGAGAAATTTGGATTGGGTTATGGGTCAAGATTAAAAACTTTAAACACGAAGAAATCGACTAAAAAAACCCGAAATTCAAAAAACAAACCCAAAGAACGTCACCCCTAAGATCATGTGGGTTGTCCAAAACAATTGGTAAACAAAAACTTAGTTTACTAAAGACATGTAATTTTACTATGGTGACTTTAACTATATTTTTAACAGGAATCTAACACCTATGTTCAAGCAGGAACTCAAACTCCCCAACTTCTTCGACAGGGTCACTGATTTACATAACTCTTAGATATCACTAGACCAAAGTCTCTTTTTAATTATACAATAATTTGAATTTAATATTATTGTTTTGTATATTGAAAAAAAGTTAATTACAGCACCAAGTTCAAATATTATAAATTAGAATTAAAAAAGAAAGTTATATTGAATGTTTATAAAAGTAAAATAGTTATATGTAAACTAATTCATAATCCAGATCTTTTTAAAAGTGTTACTTTTAAGACTTTTTAAAATGGTACACTTACCTTTTTTGACTATATATTGAAATTTATAGAAGTAGGCATCAACAAATACGATTGTGTGTATATATAAATGCGGCCAAAACGACGAAAATATATACTATGTTTATCTAAATCTAATTGCGGCCAGAAATGACGAAAATATTATGGGTTGTCTTATGGTCATATAATACAGAACCTTTATGTTTAAACTCTAAATTAAATAAGTGGTCAGTTTCAACTTTCAAGTACGTGTGGAGTAGGTGAGTGTTTAGTTAGGATATGTGTAACAGGCTCAGGCAACCCCTGTCCTATTGTAATGACGTGTTAACACTACTTACATTTTGTAGTGAGACCGTTAAACATAACATTAATAATTAAAAAGTGAGTATAGAATTCATTAAAGCATATATAGGAAAAGTAGACTTTGTTCTAGGTGGCCACACAATTCTAACCTATCATTGTATTACTGGCGGAACTACCATTTTTTTATATCTGTATAATAAATTTTTTTCAGTCTACTTAGGGTCTGATCATATCAGTTTAAAATAAAATAGATAATTAAACTAATTTTATATAATTAATAAAAGTACAACACATGATTAATGAAAAATATAAAATCTAACATATATATCTAAACTCGTCTAATTATACAAATAATGGTTTTAATCTAAAGTTCCTAACTTGTATAGTTTTTCAAACCATAATCCCTACTCCTTAACTATATAAATTAAAACAATAAAACTGACCATCGAATGAGTGATTCATTTAATCACTTTCCCAAATTAGGAGGTCTAATGGAAATTCGGCAAGCGGATGGATTTAGTGGTGACGAAGCATGATCGGCTGTGGGTCTAGGTGTTGTCTGTCACTATTAGCTTGTTTTCTCTTTGAAATTAAGGGTTAGTTTTGTTTTTAGGAAGGTTTAAATCTTTAAAATCACGAGCTAAGACCTAAAGTTAAAGGAGCTAAGCTTATGGTTATTCGGCTAGTTAGGTTTAAACCAATATAAGTCTAAGTCTCCATGGTTATAACATTTGGATTTTGAATATTATAAAAGTTACATTGATAATTAATGTGTATATTAACCACACGCATACACATACCATTAGGTTATGTGTAGTGGAGGAGCTATAAAATGGGTGTTTTGCGTCATATGGCGCCCAATAAGCAAATGATGGATTTTTGTTTAAGGGGTGAAATGGTGTTGTAGCCCAATATATATATATATATATATATATACACCACACACTATCCATTATAATAATAAAATCAAAAATGGAAGCAGGCGATAAATACCTTGCCCCCCCCCTTATCGCCCCACAATTCGTCCCGGGGGGGGGGGGGGGGTGTTCTTGCCCAACGTCGCCGGATTTCGCACAAAGACCACACCCACTACGGGTGGCCTTAGAGGTGGATACGCCCGTGTATTAAGTACGCAAAATTGTAGTTAAATGTGTTCGATTTTATAGTATAATTTTTTAAAAAGATAATAACAACATTTATATATGTTTTAAGGGAATATGTACTACTAGAAAAAAGTTAACAACCGTGGGTTTTCAAATTAAAATTCTCAATGGTTCAACTTTATTAATTATGACATAATTATTCGATTTTGAAGACAACTTATCATCGCAGGTCACAACGTTGAAATGCGGTGGAATGGTGATAGCATGCATGTTTGATCATCGAGTAACTGACGGCTACTCAGCCAACATGTTTGTTTCATCATGGGCCGATATGACTTGGTCCCAACCACCATCATTCTTGCCTTCTTTTCGTCGTTCAGTTCTCATCGTTAGGCATCCAACCATCTACGCGCCTTCAACAGCCAACATGTTTCTTTCACTTTCTAATCTCCCGTCACTTCAAACTGATAAAAAATGTGAATCAAATGATCTAGATCAAGACTTTAATATAAGTCGAATGTACTATATGGAAGGTGACCAACTTAAGAGACTTCAGTTGTTAGCCAGTGAAAATGGATGTCAAAGGTCGAAGTTAGAGTCGTTTACCTCCTTTTTGTGGAGGATTACGGCTAAGTTCATGGAGGACTCGGGCCATCATGATCATATTTGTAACATCGCAGTTGCGGTTGATGGAAGGAGAAGGTTATCGGATGGAGAAGGAGTCGAGAAAGAAAATCTTATGGCTTCACACTTTGGTAATGTTTTGTCTATCCCGTTTGGAAGGATCCAATCAAAGGTATAGACTTCGATTTCATGCACACTTGTGCCATAGCTTAAATATATATACCAACATAAGTTGCTAAAAGTTATACAAAAAAATAAAAATAAATAAATAAGTGCTCGGGCTACCTTTAGCCAATGGGGGCCGCATACAAAGTACCCGGCGTTACTTAGTTGGTCGTTCAAAAAAAAAAAAAAATTAAACTAACCAAGAAGTAAAGTGGAAAATCATGATAATAGCCATGACAAAGTGGTTGATGAATTTTTCATTTACCAAATTACCATATCACTTTAAAGAAAAAAATTAGGCAAATTGTAATCTTTTATCAATTTAATTGCAAATCAACTTAATATTTGTTGTTTGTTTCGTTTTAGTGCCATTTTTTATATAATTTAATTATACATGTATACTATGATATTTAAAAATTAAAAAAAAAAGTTTGTAAAAGAATAAAATAATGTTCTTTTTAAAATTATACTTTTTGAGAAGTTAACATTTTTTCAAAAGAATTATTAATTTTTAAGATTTAAATTATATATCAATAAATTATAATGATACTTTTATAAAAAAATAAAAAAACATTCAAGATATGAGCTTAGTGTGTCCATTAGCTCAGCAGTATGCATCGGATGCGCGGTTGCATGAATCTGCTGTCTCATGATGGAAATATGTTGCGTCGTGTATAGATCTGATGCGCCGGGATGACAATCTAATGTGTAAGCTAGGACATAAATTTGCTATGTTGAGCACACATATAAATATTGGTTCATTGATAATTTTAAAAGTCAAGGTCATTTTGGTTAACTTCTGTTATCATGGCCCATTTTTTGATTTTTCAAAATACCACATCTTTTAAACAAAGCTAATTTAGTTGAAAATAATGATATTTTTTTGTACTTGTGATTCTGAAACATATTAAACAGGATTTGAAGGACATGCCATTGAGTTCGGTGGCAAACAAGGTTCACAAGTTCTTAAAAAGTGCAGCTAACAAGGAACACTTCTTGGACTTAATAGATTGGGTTGAGGATCAAAGGCCAAAACCGTTTATGTCTCGGCCATTTGCTGGAACCGAGAAGGCGGTCTCAATTATGGTGTCATCTGGTCAACGGTGTTCGATCATGGACAAGATGGATTTTGGGTGGGGGAAGCTAGTGTTCGGATCTTGCTATGTTCCGATGATATGAAGGGATTGTTATGTAATGACGATGGCGAGTCCTGTCAAAGACGATGATTGGGTTGTCTATATGCATTTGCCTAGGAAGCATTTGAACTACATGGAGACACATGCGAGTCACCTGTTTAAACCCTTGACTACTGCTTACCTTAAACTTTAAGATTGACTAATATTGGTATAAAATCAAGGCTTTTGAATCTAACGGTATATTGTTTAAGACTTATGGTTAATAGTTTGTGTGTACTTCAATTCTATTTAATTGTTCTCTTTCTTGTTAATAAAAACATATTATATACTCTTTCTCTGTAACTAAGGCATTATTATCTTTTAAGGTTCCAAAATTTACTACTTTGCTTATGTTATTCAGTCCACCCGTATTGATAAATTATCACATGTTTATACTTTATATAATCATATGATTCAAGTAGTTTAACATGACACGACGGTAAATAAAGTTCGATTATAACCATTACCATCTATCAATAACAAATATATTTCCAAAAATTGCAACTGAATTCTATCTAGAGGATGTTGGAGCTAATTCAAACTCAGGTTACATGTTGAAGAAGTGACCGTTAGAAGATCAAGCTGAGTCAATAAGTCTCCTAGTTTGGTGGTGAGTCTAGGTGTTTTTATTATGCATGTTTTGTTTACCAAGTATTTCTCTTAGATTGTTTGTTATTTGATTAAGTCTTTCTTTATCGTTGTAAGCTCTGCCTATTTAAGGCGTTTATGATTAATGGAAAAGTATCCATCTTTGCTTTCAATATTCTTATCTATATCAATCTGCTCCAACAGATTGGTATCAGAGCGTATCCAGGTTCTGTATTCGATCACAACTACAATTCCTTAATCATCAAAAACCCTAACCCTTATTCACAAAACCTTTTTTTATTCTCATGGCAAATAACAATTCTGGTGGTATTCCCTACTCCCCTTCCAATCTTTAAGATGGGAGGCTATGAATCATGGAAGATTCGAATGAAGACAATTATGATATCCCAAGATCTGTGGGACTATGTGACCGGATTCAATGAGGCCGATGGTGATAGAGTTAGGCTGCGTGAGAATAAGAAAGATGCTAGGGCGTTATCACTAATTCATTCAGTTGTGCATGATGAGATATTCTCTCGAACTGAAGAGCAACAACGTCCAAACAAGCATGGACACTCATGCAAAACGAGTACCCGGGATATTCAAAAGTACAAAGGATAAAGTTACAGGGACTCAAAAGAAAGATTGAAACGATCCAGATGAAGAAAGGGGAACCAGTGGCTGATTTTGTTTTGTCTAAACTGATGAAGATTGTGAATCAGAAGCGTGCATATGGTGAGGTAGTGACGAATCAGATTGTTGTTGAGAAAGTACTTTGAAGTTTACCGACAAGATGGGAACATATAGTGGTTGCTATAGAAGAATCCAAAGATCTGAGTAGATTGTCATATGATCAACTGATGGGATCGATACTGGCACATGAAGTAAGAGTCAATCAAGGGGTTTCAACCCATGTTGAAGAACAAGCCTTTCAAGTAAGAGAAGATGATACAAGCCCGTTTTCTCGAGAAGAGGTAGAGGCTCATTCAAAAGTCGTGGACGAGGTCGCGGAAGAAGTTTTGGATGAGGAAGAGGTGGTGTCCAATGTTACAATTGTAACAAATTTAGGCACATAAGTAGAGACTGTTAGTATGAGCCTCAAGTAGGAGCAGCCGTTGAAGGGGAAAATGAGGAATAAGAGGGCCATGTGCATATGGCAGCTACATGTGAAGATGAAGATGCACTCATGGTTCAAGCCAACAAAACCATAGGAGATGTGTGGTTCCTAGATAGCGGTTGTTCAAACCATATGACATGGCAAAAATCCTTGTTTGAAGACATTGATGGCACAAAGAAAGTAAAGGTACGAATGGGGAATGGAAAGAAGATTCAACTGGAAGAAAAAGGTACCGAGAGGCTCAATGCAATGACTGGGAAACACAAAGTCATTAGAGATGTCCAATTTGCACCAGAGTTGGATATCAATCTCATAAGTGTAGGAAAATTAATGACACCGAGCATAAGTTGTTGTTGGATGAGGGAGTATGCACGATCACAAACAAGAATGCTAATAAAGTTGTTTGAACCATTCCAATGTCAGGAAACAACACCTTCCCACTTGACATTTCAAGAACTAATGAAGTTCGGTTATCTGCAATAAATGATGAAACTAATATTTGGCATTTAAGGTATGGTCATTTGCATGAGAGGAATCTCCAAGATTTGAGTCAAAGGGAATGGTGTATGGTTTGCCAAAGGTAAAGTATTGGGATGTGTGTGAAGGCTCTGAGCAAGGAAAAAGGGAACGTGAGTCATTTCCATTGCATGGGTCCTGAACAAAACAAATACTTGATCTAGTGCATGCAGATGTGTGTGGTCCATTGCCAACTCAGTCTCTTGGAGGTAATAAAATGTTCATTTTATTTTTTATTTACTGATGACTATAGCCGGATGACATGGGTCTATTTTTTAAAAGAAAAATTAGAAGTGTTTGACAAGTTTAAGTTGTATAAGGCTATAGTTGAGACTGAGATGGGGTTGAAGATCAAGGCCCTAAGATAGGATAGAGAAGAGTTTATATCCCATGAATTCATGAAATTCTGTGCAAATCAAGCCATAAGAAGAGACTTAATCGCTTCGTATACTCCAGAGTAGAATGGAGTCTCAGAGAGAAAGAACAGGATCATAGTTGAGATGGGAACTAGCATGCTGCATGAGAAGAATCTTAGCAAAGTTTTTGGAGAAGCTATAGCCACAACAGTCTGTATCAGAAATTTGTCACCAACCCGTGCACTTGATCAGCGAGCTCCGTATGAAGTATGATTTGATCACAAACCCTCTGTTCATCATCTAAAAATATTTGGATGCGTTTCTTATGGACTAGAACATATGCAAAATAGGAAGAAAATTGATTCATAAACTAATGTATTTTTATTAGTTATTCACCAAATTCAAAAGCATACAGACTCTATGACCCTGCAACAAGAAGTGTTGTCATAAGCAGGGATGTAACATTTGATAAACTGGCTAAGTGGAGTTCAAAAGGTGAAGGAATGCTTGAACTACCAAATGAGTTCATAATGCAAATAGGGAAAATGTGGAGTCTGTGCAAATACTGATGAAGCAAGCAGTGGTTTGGATGAAGAGGCAACTAAACCACATACTCCAATTAAGCAAAAGACTCCGAACCATGATCATGCTAGTTCAAGTGTTACACTAGAAAGCAACACACCCAAGTTACGTGCACTCACAGATTTGTATGAGTGCACTATCCCCATGGAAGGTTATGAAGCTTATCAATTGTATATATAATTACATAATTAATCCCCATGGTTGATGCACTCAAGACTTCTTTATCTCAAGTACTCGCCTTGTTCTACCCGCTTGCCGGAGAGATTGTGCCCAACGCAGCCGGTGAGCCTGAGATTCATTGCAACTATAGAGGTATCGACTTTACTGAAGCTTATGCTGATGTGAATCTCTGGGAACTTGACTTCTACAATCATGATGAGAATATTGGAGGGAAACTAATACCTGAAAAACAACATGGGGTGCTTGCAGTTCAGGTCAACTGTTTAAATTTATGCATGTTAATTTGATCGATAGAAGTGAACTATGTACCCCCAAGTTTACACTTATGTAAAGATTTCGTACTAAGAGCACCCACAACAACAAACATACATAAACCGTTACATAATAGTCACATCATATTCCAAACTTTTGTTAAACACCTTAATTTTTTCTACAACAACAAATCTTTACAAACTACATTAAAATATATTATAATTGTATATATATAATATATGTATATATGTGATACGATCCAATATGCATGTGAGAGAGAGAAAGGGGTGGCCCCACAACATACCACCTAGCAAGTTTGTAACAAGTTTGCATCCACAAACCCAACCTCGACACACTTGATCCACAACAAGTGAAGTTTGTCATTCAAGTCCATTCTTTCGCCACATACACATAAATTCAAACCTAGAAAACTAAGTTTGTTATAGATGCTCTAATAACCTAGTTTAGTGTATGCGGTATTTCTTATTATTTAATTTATCATTTATATTTAAAGTTTGTTTGTTAAATAGTAGTGTGAATATTGGGATAATATTTAAAATCTTATCATTGTTAGTTTTATTATCTTTTCATTCTCTAGCCGTTAAAAAACATTGTAGCTGATCTTCTTAAATCTTCATTGGATTTAAATATTAAGTTACTCAATATATTGAGTTTAACATGTTAATTGTGATAATTCAAGTAGTAATAAATTACTATGGAAGATTTTTTCTTATTACTCAATTAATTGACGGTCACAATTATTTTCTTTTTTTTAGGATCGAAGCAGGGCGGTTGCAAAATTTACAACCGTTTTGCCTTCAGATCTTGGTTGGTAGCTGTTGTTACAATTTTGGTCACAAATCAGTCGATAATTTTGCGACCATACTAATAGTGATTGTTTTGTTTTTTGCTTTAATTTTTACAACCAGATTACATCATTGAAATGCGGTGGAATGCTGGTAGCGTGCTTGTTTGATCATTGAGTAGTGGATGGCTACTCATTGTACATGTTCACCACTTCATGGGCCAATAGGTCTCGCTTACAACGACCATCTCTCGTACCTAATTTTGATCGTTCAGACCTTAAACCTCAGCACTCAAGACATTACACGCCTTCAGTAGCCAACATGTTTGTTCCCCTAGCTAAACTCCCATCACCTCAAACCATTTCAGACACTGAATGAGACTCCAATGATCAAGACTCGCTTATAAGTCGACTATATTATATGGAGGGTGACCAAATCAAGAGACTCCAATTGTTGGCTAGTGAAAATGGAACTAGAAGGCCTCCGATAGAGTCATTCACTTCGTTTATTTGGAAGATTATGGCTTTATTCTTGGAGGATTCTGGCTGTCCTAATTATATGTGCAACATTGCGGTTCCTGCTCAAGGAAGGAGATGGTTAAGTGAGGGAGCCGGAGTCGAAAAACAAAAGTTGATGGCTGCACGTTGTGGTAACGTTTTTTCTATCCCTTTCCGAGGAATCCAAGGAAAGGTAAAAGATTTTGAAAATGTTTTGGTTAGAACATGCGCCGGAGAAAAATAAGGCTAGAACATGCGCAATTTAGTTTTCAGGGATTAATGGTGCCCCCGACGACATTACAAATTTAGTTTTCAGGGATTAATGGTGCCCCGGACGACATTACAAAAGGAGGCAAATCATAGTTTTCTCTATAAAAATAATGAAATTTATGAAAATGATATACATAAAAAACAGTCGTGCCTACCAAGTTTTTGAACATTTTCAACCCAGACCTACCCAACCGCTACATCCTTCGCTGACACGGACAAATCCAAAATCACCTTTGGTATCGGATCGATGCCATCAGTCAACGATCTCTTACACTCCATCCTTAGGCCAAACGCCCTGCCTACGATACTTGGACTGCCTTAGCAAATTTTTTTCAAGACAACAATTCTCCCAAGCCATCTACCTTGAACATAAGTTCTCTAACGTAAATTTGATAACATGGCTTCATACAGCCAAGTGAAAAGAAGATTTAAATTCAAATTGAAATACTTAGAATAATCAAATGAGTTTCTGACTTGTTGTAGTTTTCATTTTCCATTCCTTAATTCTCTCCTGTGACTTAGACAGCTGTGATCACTATATCTTTGTGTACCTTTTTATCTTAATGTATCAATCGAGCTTTGTTAAGATCCTCTATATATACCATTATAGGCATATCTTCATATTACAAAACAAAAGTTTGATACTCAATTTGTTATTGTTGGAAAATTTCTAATGAATATGAGATCAATGTAGGAGCCATGCACATCTTGTGAAACGTTTCATAATTATGCCATAATGAGAATTAAGTTACAATGAATGTATACAAGTGAGACTTTTTGTTAGACTCTTCATGAGTCCTAATGGTTATGTATAAATAGAGGCTTTGTGCCTTGGTTAAATGGAAGAAAAAGAAGAGAAGTCTTAAACAAAAGGATGATCATAAAAAAGAAACCTTAGAATATTTCTTTTTCCAAAAATATTGCAAATGAGTACTCTTTAAACTTCATCTTCATATTTTCAAGTTCTAACACACTAAACTATCCGATGCAACATCGGGCGTGTGGCCTTTCCCGGCTAAACATACTGCTTCGGCTGTTGTACCCTGGGAGATAGATGTGTTGTCTTATGTAGAGGTGTGAAATCTGTTTTAAGAGAAGCGTGCTGAACACGTGCCACAACCTCAACCATTAACCACACTCAATATATATTGTTTTTTTTTTCATTTTTTGTTGCAGTCAATGGAGTTAGCCACATCAAGGAAAAACTAAGATGAATGTGAAAATACTCAACGAGTGGAAGACTCGATTCAAGAAGTTCCTGTTGAAGTTATCATCAAAGACATCGACATGAATCTTTATATTATAATATAAATTTTACTTAATTTTATTTCCTTTTTGATTTTGTACACGGTATTGTACTACGACATTTCTCTTGCATAACGAGAGTATCGTTATATTTATTTTATTTTATTTTTTTATATAATATTGTGACCCATGTTTTACAATCTTAAAACAGATTTCGTGAGATTGTTATTACAGATATATATCATCTAACATTGCCTCAATGCTCATTTGGGATTCACTAATAGATATAAAAACATTATTTTATAAATTAATCAATTCCAACTCTTAATAGTTGTGCAGGCAACCAAAGTTGACTGCAAATTTGCAAATAAGTCAACGTCTATCATTAAGTACAAGCATGTGCGTGGCCCACAAACTTCTAAAAGAACATGGAGCGATGACTAAATCGGGTATTATTATATTTACAAGATGTTATGACTTATGATACGCCATATATCCTCCACTGTATGTGACTCTGAACATCATCTAACTCCAAAATGGAAACCAGTTTTCTTGTAATTTTTACATTCGTGTATTTCTTGCAAAGGTTTGGCACATGCGGCAACACCATGATTACGTCTTCTTCAAATGTTACATGTATCGAAAATGAGAGGCGGTCCCTTCTTGTATTCAAACAAAGCCTCTCAGACAGATATAATCTTCTGTCAACATGGAGAGGAGTTGAATGTTGTGAATGGCACGGAGTTGGGTGTGACAGCCAAAATGGTCATGTTGTTAAACTTGATCTACGAGCTAATGTGTCTTTTGACATGATAATGTCCAACAGTGAAAAACAGCAGCTTGAAGGTACGTTGAGTCACTCGTTAATGAATTTGAAGCATTTGTGTTACTTGGACTTAAGCATGAACTTATTTTCGGGAAGCATTCCTAAATTCTTAGGATCTTTTAAGCATTTGGAATACCTTAACATGTCAAGCTTAAGTTTTGAAGGAGTAGTTCCTCATCATCTAGGAAATCTCTCAAAGTTGCAATATCTTGATCTTAGGAATTCTTTTTTCATGGGAAACACCTATAGCGATTATCATCAGACCCTTCTCAATTTTATTGCCCCAGGTTCAATGTATATCAAGGATGATTTGGGATGGGTGTCTTCATTATCGTCGTTAAGGCACTTGGACTTATCAGGGATAATAATAGGTAAACATATAGATTGGTTCCATCCAGTTAACAGGCTCTCGTCTTTGCGTACATTGAACCTGGCAGATTGTGATATCAAAATCCCATCCATTGAATTTGTCAATTTTACATCTCTTAATTCACTCGATCTCTCTGGCAATTACATCAATTCCACCATTCCTGTCTGGTTATCAAACCTTACAAGTATCATGCATCTAAACCTTCAATCTAACCTAATCTACGGAGAAATTCCTGAATTTTTAGGAATGTTCAGTGCTCTTGCTTCCCTAAAACTCTCGCTAAATTCCTTTGATACATTGATACCAGATCATTTATGTAATTTGAGCAGCCTCGTTCACCTGGACCTTTCCGAAAACATGTTTTCTGGTCAAATTCCACAAGCTTTGGTCTACTCTTGAGGCTAGAAGACTTATACCTTCATTTTAATCAATTGAGTGGGAACATTCCCTTAAGTCTTGGGAAACTTTCAAAACTCAAGAATCTAGATCTCTCACTTAACTCATTGGCCGGGGTTCTTTCTGAAACACACTTCACCATGCTTAACTATCTAAATAATCTGGTTTTGTCATCGAATTCGTTAGTGTTAAATTTTAGCTCTCAGTGAATCCCTCCCTTCCAACTGCATGTATTTTATGCAGCTTCATGCAACATTGGACCCCACTTCCCGAATTGGTTTCAAACACAGACAAAACTTCAAAGGATAGATCTTTTTAACTCGAGTATTAGAGATACTATACCAGAGTGGTTTGAGAAAATTTTGTCTCATATTCTTCACTTAGATTTGTCAAATAACCAGATCAGTGGCATAATTCCGCGAATTCATTTTGATAGTAGTAACAAAATGGAGGATGGAATCCTGAAATTGAACTCAAATAAATTTGAGGGATCAATAGCTACATTTCCGTCAAATGTGAATTTATTGGATCTCTAGGATAACTTACTATCCGGAAATGTTCCTCATACGGATGGAACAAAGAACCCACGTCTGGAAGTTGTTAATCTCTCAAAAAATCGTTTTGCAGGAAGCATTCCACTACACTTTTGCAAGTTTCTTAGCATCCAGGTTTTGAATTTATCACAAAATAACTTTTCTGGAAGGCTTCCAGGGTGCTTAGGAAACTTGATTAATTTGTATGTGATAGATGTTGGAAATAACACCATAACCGGCGGTGTTCCAAGTTCATTGGGTTCTCTAGAACTACTTTACTCATTGCATTTGCAGGGCAACAAATTTGAGGGGGATATTCCATTGTCCTTTCAAAAGTTGACTCAATTAAACACTCTGGATATAGGTAACAATTTTTTCATGGGAACTATCCCTTTCTGGATTGGAGAAAAGCTATCTAACCTTGAAGTTTTGAATCTACAGTTAAATAAGTTTAAAGGCAAGATTCCGCTACAGCTTTGTCATCTCAAAGCTCTTCGATATTTAAGCTTGGCACACAAAAACATAACAGGGATAATCCCTCATTGCTTTCGAAATTTAAGTGCTATGACCACGACTTCTGTTGACGGCACTTCCGTTATGAACTATGAAGAAAATATTTTGACTTCCATGAAGGGAGGGCAGTTGTTGTACACTACGACAATAAAATATCTTAGGTCCTTAGATCTCTCAAACAACAAAATTGTTGGAGAAATTCCCGGTGCGTTAATGTACCTTGTGGGGTTGATGAATTTGAATCTTTCGGGAAACCTTCTAAAAGGACATATCCCAATGAGCATTGGAAATCTAAGGCAACTGGAATCTTTAGATTTGTCTATGAACAAGTTATCAGGTCGGATTCCCCAGAGTTTGACTAGATTGCACTTTCTAAGTTACTTGAACCTGTCTTTCAATAACTTATCTGGC
This sequence comes from Bidens hawaiensis, assembly GCF_021521415.1. Lineage (NCBI taxonomy): Eukaryota > Viridiplantae > Streptophyta > Magnoliopsida > Asterales > Asteraceae > Bidens > Bidens hawaiensis. The sequence continues at coordinate 262,898 of NW_027493500.1, read as the reverse complement.
CCAATTCCAGTTGGAAATCAGCTCCAGACTTTAAGTGATGCATCGATTTATGAAAGGAACAATGGACTATGCGGGCCTCCCGTTTCGAGGAGTTGCAACGGAAATGTTCTACCATACAATCATGTTAGTGAGGATGAAGATCAAGATGACACCGTAGACTTGTGGTTTTATACAGGAATGGGCCCAGGGTTTGTTATCGGATTTGTGGGACTAGTTGGGAGTTTGCACTTTTTCAAGTCCTGGAGGTCGGCTTACTTTGAGACTCTCAAAATTGTTTACGGTTGGCTAAGGAAATCAATTCTACTGAGTCTGGCTTGCCTAAGGAGGAAAGTTGTCAAATGAGGTATGTTCCCAAGCACCAGTTCATGTAATCGTCAAAATAAAGAATAATAAAAGAAAACTCATGTACAAGTTCATTTATGTTGTCACTCAACATTCCAAAGTTTACAAAACCAAGAGGTAAATTTATATAGATTTATGTTTCGTTTCATTGGTTTATCTAGTTAATTACTACTATCATTGACGTGCCTTTAAGCTAATGGTTCTACAAGAGGATACATACCAGAATAATGTGTTTTTATACATAATTTTATGCATGGATGTTTATTTAGAAATCTCCTTCGACTTCGTAATAGTGGGTAATAGTGGCAGTGCCAACCTGTTTAGTTTTCGGTTTGTGGGTAAAATAAGTCGAAACCCAAAAAAAAGTATTAGCTATGCATATTGGCATCAGCATTAATTGTTTGTATTCTGATTGGCTGCGAGTTCACATTCAAAATCAAATTCGTTCTTCAATAACGTGATATTAATGATTAGGACCTTCGTCATCCGATGTTATTTCTCTGCAAGATAAACTGATAAACATACATGTAATAAACAACTGATATCCTGAGGGTTCTAAGAATAACTGTCTTAAAAACAGTCAGACCACAAAGCAGCTCTAAATAACAAACATCTAAGCTAATCTGCAGTAAAAATAAAATAAAAATTTAAGACTAAAACAAAACTGTGTACATGATTATGAAAAGAAAATTATGCAGAAGGTAAATGAGAAATGAAAGTTTGTATTCGATAAACAAAACTGCGTACTTGATATTTATACATACCACTTAAAACCATGAACACATTTTTCCTAAATCCACACGTTTACATCTCATTAAACTCGGTAAACAAAAGACTATTGATCTCTATTAAACCCTTGCTGATTAAAGACCCATATAAATGATAATGTGCCGATCCGTGACCAGTAAACGAACCGATTAAAGCAACAATAAATTGTAGCCTCATAAAGAATAAAGAATTAACCGATTTACAAAGAATTCAAGCACCAATCAGGTTGGAGCATTTCATCGAACAGTTGGTGTGCGTCCGCAAACCTTTCAGTACAAAGTTAAAACGGAACCACGTGCATAGAGAGCAAATGGAAAGACTACCAGGTTGGATAATGAATGTGGTGACACAATTTATTAACTAATCAGCTTCTTATAACTTGTCCAATTTTACCACCATTCCGCATGCTAAATGGTGGTAATTCCGAAATGATTTGGAATTTATAAACTAGTTTAGTTAATCTTATTTTATTTCCTTTTTTATTTACTTTTTTGAAAAAAAAATAATAACACAACCTGACCGAAAAAAATCAAAACAAGTTCTGATAGGAAAGTTCAGGGAGACTTTGAGCTACGACTTTGATAGATGACTCTAAATTTGCAACAAATTGTGGACTGATCAGGTCTAATTGTCTAAACCAAAACATACGTTCCTTTATGCCCAGCCGGTTAGGTTGTACGTTGGTGATGACTGTATAGGGGCTACTACTGGGGTTCAGCAGGGAGACCCCCTTGGGCCCCTCCTCTTTGCATTAGCATTACACCCTCTTGTTCTCCGGGTACAAAATGACTGTAACCTCCCATTTCATGCTTGGTACTTGGATGATGGGACTATTATTGGTGGTGGCAACGAAGTCGCTAAAGCCCTAGACATTATCAGCTCGGAAGGGCCATCATTGGGGCTGCAACTTAATATTAAGAAAACCGAGATTTTTTGGCCAATGTGTAATGGGGTGAAAGTCAAAGATGGGCTTTTCCCTAGTGGGATTGGTAGACCAGAGAGAGGGGTAAAGCTCTTTGGAGGGGCTGTTAGTCGAGATCCCTACTTTATTAAGGAGTTGGCGAGGCGGAGAGCATCTCGTGCGGTTGATCTTATGAAACTCTTACCTTGCCTTAGGGATCCCCAGATCGAACTCCTCCTGCTTAGGTCATGCATGGGGTTGCTAAGTTGCTTTTTTAGGTTACGAACATGCCACCCCCATATGATGGATGATGCGGTATCCTGTTTTGATAAGGGGCTTCGAGAAGCCATCGAAGACATAGTTGTATGTGGAGGCCCGTTCTTTGGTGATCTTCAGTGGCGACTTGCATATTTACCGATGCGCTTAGGGGGTTTAGGCCTTCTTTCGGCTCATGATGTTGGGGTTTACGCTTTTGTAGCGTCGAGGGCTCAGTCTTGGAAGCTACAGAATCACATCTTATGGAATAGCGGAGTTGTCGACCTGGACTCAGACTACGTGCAGGCCCTGGAACGCCTTAATGGCGCTCTCACAGACTTTGACTTTGGCGGTTTCTCTAATAAGGACACCGCCCCACCAAAGCCTCAAAAAACTTTGGCGAATGCCCTTTTTGGCAAAATCGCTCAGAGTCTGGGAGAAATTTTTGGATTGTCCCCCGACAGAAGGCGGTTATTGAATGCTTACAAGGTCCTCATGCCCAAGATTTTCTGACCATTATCCCGATTGATGGCCTGGGCCAAAGCATGTCAACGGTCGAGTATAGGGCCATTCTTAAGTACCGTTTGATAGTCCCAATTTACCCAGAAGACGAAACATGTCCGATCTGCCGTAAGGCTTGCCTGGATAAATTCGGAGAGCATGCGGTTCATTGCAAGGAGATGCCTGGGTTCAAATACCGACATGATTGGGTGCGGGACGTTCTTTGGGACATCTTAAGGCGAGCTGGGATATCAGCTAAAAAGGAAGCCCCCGTAAACTTCCTTACAGACCCCACGTAAGGGAGATCCACTCTACGACCGACATATTTGCTCGTCTTTGGTTGGGCCAGGGGAAAACACGCCTGTGTTGACCTCACAGGGGTATCTCCCTTAGCTGGTTTGAGGGATAATGGGTTTGTAGCTGGACAAGTAATGAAAAGGTCTGAAACGAAGAAGGTGGAGAAACATGCTAAAGCCTGCGAAGAGAACCAACATGTTTTTGTCCATCTGGCTTTTGATACCTTTGGCTCCTTGGCACCGGAAGCTATCCGTTTTCTAACCAGGGTCCAACGGGTTGTGCATAGCAATGTGTCAACTCTAAAGGGGCAGGGGTATGTCTTTAGCAGGTTAGGGTTTGCAATTCAGAAATGGGTGGCGGCGCAGCTTGTTGCCCGCCTACCTGCTATGTTGATGTAATATCTATGTTTCTATATAATGAAAGAAGTTTTATTTTAGAATAAGTGGGAATTAATTTTTATTTACTATTATTTATTTAGTGTTAAGTAATTATTATTTTTGCATCACAAAAATAGCTTATGATATCCTCCCCTGAGTGTGAGACTTAACTTTATCCTACTCCAAAATGGAAATTACCAATTCTCTTGTCATCTTCATATTTCTCTTCTTTCTGATAATCAGCACAAGCATCGTTACCACTTCTTCAAATGCTACATCATGTATTCAACGAGAGAGGAAATCTCTTCTTGTATTTAAACAAAGCCTCACAGACACGTATCATCTTCTGTCAGCATGGAAAGGAGAAAATTGTTGTGAATGGAAGGGAGTTGGGTGTGACAGTCGAAATGGCCATGTTGTCATGCTCGATCTTCGTGGAAATATGCTACAAGGTGAGTTGAGTCCATCGTTACAAAATTTGAAGCGTTTGCATTACTTGGACTTGAGTGGGAATGGCTTCTCAGCTAGCACTCCTAAATTCTTAGGATCGTTTGAACGTTTAAAGTACCTTGATCTATCAGATTCGGGTTTAGGTGGACTAGTTCCTCATCATCTAGGAAATCTCTCAAGGTTACAATATCTTGATCTTTGCTCTAGTAGTTTTATGTTGGATGATTTGGGATGGGTGTCTCCGCTATCGTCATTAAGGTATTTGAATTTATCTGGGATAGCAATTGGTAAACGTATTGATTGGCTCCATCCAGTTAACATGCTCCGTTCTTTGCTTACGTTGAACCTGGCAGAATGTGAGATCACAAATGTCCCTTCATAAAATTCGCCAATTTCACGTCTCTTAATTCACTCGACCTCTCTTACAATTACATCAATTCCACCTTTCCCATCTGGTTATCAAACCTTATTGGCCTTATGCATCTATACCTTTCTGATAACCACTTTCATGGTAGAATTCCTGATCGTATTGGCACGTTGAGCAACCTCGTTGATCTGGAGCTTTTTGGAAACATGTTTTCTTGTCCTATTCCCACTAGCCTTGGACTACTCTCGAGGCTTAAATACCTAGATCTTGGTTACAATGAATTAAGTGGGAGCATTCCCATGAGACTTGGGCAACTTTCAAACCTCAAGAATTTAGTTCTCTCCTACAATTCATTCCATGGGCCTTTTTCTGAAACACACACTAGCAAACTAAAGAATCTGAAATATCTGGTGTTGTCGTGTATATTTTAGGGACGAAAAAAATAAGTGTGGGATATTTGATATAATGCTAAATATTTATGTTTCCCGTGTATATTTTAATTAATATTTTAATAGTTTTTGTTCGTTTTTAGTCGAGAATTGTATACTACTAACGTTTCAGGGACGAAAAAAGAATAAGTGTGGGGATATTTGATATAATGCTAAATATTTATGTTTCCCGTGTATATTTTAATTAATATTTTAATAGTTTTTGTTCGTTTTTAGTCGAGATTTGTATACTACTAACGTTTTTATGTTTCGTAGGTTCCGGGGTTTGATCGTGATGAAAAAGGGCGAAAAATGAGCCAAAACGGAGATCCGGAACGCGTCAGGAAGAACCGGAACAGAGAACCGGTCAGACCGGGCCGGTCTGACCGCCCCCCTTGGAGAAGCACGCCGCGCCGTGCCTAGTGGAAAGGCAAAAATCCCTTGGCGCGGCACCTAGGCATAGCTGATGATTTTTTTTAGTTCGTTTTTGTTACTTGTTGGGCCTTGTTTTGGGTATTTAAATACCTTTAACTTAAACCTGACATAACCTAAAGCCACCACCCGATTTTGGAGAGTTCTTGGAGCTATTTATGAGTTTGTTGGTGATTTTGAAGGCGAGAGAACATCCGGTGAAGAGCTACACGTTCACGTTCGAGTTTACGGGTTTTATCATTTTCGATTCCCCGTTTCTTATACTTTCATCATGTTTTCGTTATTATTTGTTTTGTTTGATTTAGATTTTAATATGCTAGGCTAAATTCTATAGACTGCCTAGGTTGTGATGAACCTTAGTTCGGTTTGATTTTATTTGGATTTTCGTTTCGTTATGGATATTATGTTCTAAGTAAACGGTTGAGTTTTATTTAGTTGATGCGCATGATTGCTTGGTTTTGTTTACTTGAATTTATTATTTCACATTGCCCTTGTTGATTGTTTCATAGGATAGGGTTTTGTTAGGTCATTTACTGTGTGTTCTTGACTAGTTTATGATTGATATTGATTAATATCATAGAAACAATAAAATCAATTAAACAAATAAAAGTGAGCTGCTAGTCTAAAGAGCTGTAAAGTGATAGACTATTAATAGATTTTGCTTGTCGGGATTGCTAGATTTAGTTCTTCGTAAGGAGTCCGTCTAAATTTGATTGTCAGCTTAGTCTATTAAATTAATTGGGTTTGCTTTGCTATCTTTTGAATTCCTCGCTGTAAGGTAGGTTTTCGTTATAAAAGATACTTAGACATAAACAATTAAATAACCGTAAGGAAGTTTAATATAAAACTGGTGAGCCTTAAAACTTGTTAGAAATCCATAGGCGTCTTCTTGAAGTTCAAGGGTCCTTTTCGGGTTTTCTGCCAAGGGTCTATCTTATGATTCCGTTTCCATAACTTGCGTTTTTCCATTTAAATTAATAATCGTAACTTTGGGGATTCCGGCATGGGTAGTTATTTTAATCATCTGAATCAATCCAAGTTTTCTAAATTGTTTAGTAGTTAAAACTAATTAGGGTTTAAGTTTTATTAGTTAATTAATAATTAATGATTATGTTTTATTATTATTATATTAATTAGGGTTATGTTTAATTAGTTTATTATTAGTTTAATAGTTAAGTAATCATTAGTTAATTATTATTAGAGTTTTAATAATTAGTTTAATCCCTCTCAAATATTATTAATAAATAGTCGTGTCTTGTAATTGAGTCTATTTTTAGTTTCGTAATTTGAAGAGTCTCGTGGGTTCGATATCCGGACTTACTTAGCTGTACTAGAGTCGACCGGTTCACTTGCCGGTTAGTAGTTTAAGTTAAGTTTAAGGGTCTAGAGTATTACTTAGTGTCTAGATTAGTATAATTGTAGTTATTTATTTTATAACTACTTTTAGCACATCAGAAGTAAACCATACGCACAACATCCAAACACCCTGAGATGGCGGACCGATGGCTTGCTATTGTTCCATCCTTGCTCTGATACCATAAATCTGTTGGCTTTTGAGATGAATAAAGATCAAGAAAGGTAGCAAGGGTTTCTTTCCTATTAATGAATGAGAAAAATAGAACGTACATTCTTGAGATCTAAAGGATCCCTTAAATAACAAGAGATAACAACCTAGCAACTAACCTCCTGAAGACTAGGTAAGTTACAACGTTTAAAACAAAGGAATAATTCAAACAAACTTAAATAACAAAATTAAATAATAAAAATGCATGTGCATAAGAAACCCATGTGTTACATGTGGAGTTTAGGATCATCCTTCAACAGAATATATAGAAGGAAAGTGAGGAGTGAATAAAGAAACTAGGGTTACATGTAACCATAACACACTAAAATATTTTGTATTTTATTTTCAAATGATGTATGTAGTAAGCAATAATGAAATTATGTTTGATATTTGTTTCTTCCTGGTGGCATGTGGCTTGACGTGTTACAAACCTGCAGCCAAGCAGAGTTGACGATAAAATAACTAATAAGGTAAAACCCAAAGTATATATAATGCTTAGAATGCTGTGAATGGCATGGAGTTGGGTGTGACAGTCGAAATGGTCATGTTGTCAAACTTGAATTTCGATCTCTGGCAGATTTTCGGCTCGGTTATAATTTGCTCGGAGGTGAGTTGAGTCATTCCCTACAGAACTTGAAGCATTTACGTTACTTGGACTTGAGCATAAACAACTTCTTAGGGAAAATTCCTGAGCTCTTAGGATCGTTTGAATGTTTGGAATACCTTAACTTGCCAGGCTCAGTTTTTTTTTAAAAATTGCCTCATCATCTAGGAAATATCTCAAGGTTACAATATCTTGATTTTAAGAATGTGTTTGTAGAGTATGATCATCATAAACATGTGGGTAATAGTAAATACTCACAAACAAGCATATATGACTTGGGGTGGTTGTCTTCGCTAACGTCATTTGCGTACTTGGATTTATCAGGGATAACCATTGGTAACCATACTGATTGGCTCCATTCAGTTAACATGCTCCCTTCTTTGCTTACATTAAACCTGGCATGGTCTGATATTAGTTATATCCCTTTCATTAAATTCGCCAATTTCACGTCTCTTATTTCACTCGACCACTCTTTGAATGACATCAATTCCACCATTCATGTATGGTTATCAAACCTTAGTGGCCTCGTGCATCTAAACCTTCAAGAAAACCTATTCCATGGTAGAGTTCCTAAATTTTTCGGAAGGTTTAACGCTCTTGCTTCCATCGACCTCTCATTCAACTCCTTTGAAACTTCAATTCCGAATCTATTATGTAATCTAAGCAGCCTTGTTCGTCTAGACCTTTCACAGAACACGTTTTCTGGTCCAATTCCCATGAGCCTTGGACTCCTCTTCAGGCTAGAAGACTTGTATCTTTATGATAACCAATTGAGTGGGAACATTCCCATGAGTCTTTGGCAAATTTCAAAGCTCAAGACTCTACGTCTCTCCAATAATTCATTGGTTGGGCCTCTTTCTGAAACCCACTTCACAAAGTTAAAGAAACTAAATTATTTAAAGCTGTCGTGGAATTCGTTAGCATTGAATTTCAGCTCTCGCTGGATTCCTCCCTTCCAGCTGCAGATATTTGAGGCGCGTTCATGCAACATCGGACCCCACTTCCCGAATTAGCTTCAAACATAGACAAATCTTCAAATGTTAGATCTTTATAACTCAAGTATTAGAGATGCAATACCAGAGTGGTTTGAGAGCATCTTGAATCATATTTATTATTTGGATTTGTCCAATAACAAGATCGGTGGCAAACTGCCACAGTTTCATTTCGTTAGTAGCAACTCTACAAAGGACGGGATCCTGTTGATGAACTCGAACAAATTTGAGGGATCACTAGCTACGTTTCCCAAAAGTGTGCAGATTCTGGATCTCTCAGATAACTTTCTGTCTGGACATGTTGCTCAAACAATTGGAACAGTTCATTCAAGTTTGGAAGTTGTTAATCTCTCAAACAACCGTTTGGAGCTCTCACTAAGTACGTACCTCGTTTCTGTTTATTTTTTTTATTGTTTTAGTTCTAATATTTATGTTGTATTGTTTAAAACTAAGACCGGCCGTAGTGGAGCTTTATCCGCGGTGTTTTGGGCTATAACGCGGGGCACACCGCCCCCGGCGTTTTGGGACGAAATTAAAAAAAAACAATTATACAATTACAACGGTCATATGACCGTTAATAATAATAAAAAAATAATTATTATTTTCTACATAGAGTAAAGTGTCATTTTCGTCCTTGTGGTTTGACAAATAATACGAATTTATTCCAAAAAGTTTATTTTTTGCATATGAACCCTCCACGTTTCCCAGTTCTTGCCAATTACATCTAAATCACTAACCCCGTTAAATTTAATCGTTAAGTCAGGGGTAGACATGTATTTTCACTCTTTCTTTATTATAATACTTTTTCAGTGAACCGCGTTTTTTGTTCTTATGATTTGTCCAAATATACAGTTTTAGTCTATTAGTTTCAATTTGTAATTGTCTTCTCTATTGTTTCATTTCACTTGCAATTAAACCCGAATTCCCTAATCATTAAGTCTGGTCGTTAAACTCATCAACGTGTCCCTCACGTGAGAGGGCTTGCGAATTAGGACCGTGGTTTATTTGAGGAGAAAAACAACAAAACTGGTCGTCACGTTAAAGGTACGCAAATAAGTTAACGACCAGACTTAACGAGACTAATAAATTTGGGTTTAATTGCAAGTGAAATGAAATTACAAGAAAAAAATTGCGAACTTAAAACTATTGGACTAAAACCGCATATTTGGACAAACCACAAGGACAAAAACCGCAATTCACTGAAATTAGTATTATAATAAAAAAATAGTGAAAATACATGTCTACCCCTGACTTAACGATTAAATTTAACGGGGTTAGTGATTTGGATGTAATTAGCAAGAACTGGGAAACGTGGAGGGCCCATATGCAAAAAATAAACTTTTTGGACTAAATTCGCATTAGTTGTCAAACCACAAGGACGAAAATGACACTTTACTCTTTTATATATTTACCAACTTCATCCCCAATCAAAACTTATCAAATTTATAAAATCTTTCTTTCTACTCTATATTTCTTCACAACAACTTCCCTATAAATGAATTCTCCTACTTCTATATATAATCAGTTTTTCGGGGCCGACCAACAAGCCGAAGACGCGGCGGAGAACGAGGCGGTTACGAGTGCGATTGTGCTCGCGACAACTTATATGAGTTCTGTTACGAGTGCGATTAGATCTCCACCACCCCTGTTTCAAAAAGAGTATATATCGAACAAGATCGTACCGAAGACAACAACCGGTTTATGGCGGATTACTTCGGCGACTCGCCGAGATACAAGAACCCGAAGACCTTAAATCAACAATTCAAAGTTGGTGATTGACAATCATATTGACAATCATTCACGATCGATTCATGTTCTTGAAAGATAGAATACTTTGATAACTTATCGAAACATGGATCCTTATATTGTACTTAGAAATGATGAGATATAAGTTATGATCTATTTATCTACTTTTGGTAATTCTGAAATAACATCGTTAACACGATTGCTTAGGTTATCATGCTAGTTAAAGAAATCAGATTTTAACGGAATGTGTAATTATAACCTACTTAAATCAACCGAGGGGAGGTTATGTGACTAAACTATAACCACCCAAAGTTGTTAAAATTGGTATTTGAGAAATAGAAGTCAATCCTAATCTTTCTACTTTACTAAACCACTTGTCAACTCAAATTAACATTCTCGTGGTAGCATGAGATTAGGAAATGGTAAAATTTAAAATGCGCATGCTACTTTCTTTTATGTTATAGGATATGCCCACTTAGAAATGAGGGGCTATTCTACCATATATTAATCAATTATTTTATTAAAGTTGTGTAAAATATAGGAATATTGAAACTATATGGATCACATTATTTGAGAGAGCCAGGGCTGGCCTAGGGGTGTGGCCGGGTAATCGACGGCCACTGGCCCGACACCTCGCTAGGCCCGAAAATTATTTTTAAATAAAAAAATATATGCATTTTTATGAAAAAATATTATGTATAATCAATGTTCCAACATAATTTCATAACCACTAGCTTGGTCTGGTGGCAAATAGGTATGACCTCTAACTAAGAGGTTATGGGTTCTAGTCTTAGTTGAGACATTTTTATGTTTATTTTTATACACAAGTTTTTACACAACTCAAATCATAATTAAGTAAGTCCACTTAAAATTAAATTGTTTAAAACCAAAAAAATGTTCCTTTTACTTAAGGCTCGGAAAATTTTTCGCCTTTGGCCCAAAAAATAACTCGGCTTTTCAGAGCCGGCCCTGGAGAGAGCCTAACTGGAACGATCTACAACGTGTTTACGAGGCGCATACAAGGGTGCATGGTTTACCCGACATGATAGGAGTGTAGATTGCATGCATTGGGAATGGCTAATTGTCTGCGATGCCAATACATACGAGGTGACCAAATGGGACCAACGTCAGCCTTCAAGCGATTGCTTCATACGACCTTTAGATTTGGTCGGCATTCTTTGGTGTTCCCGGTTCCAACAATGACATAACCGTCTTAGAGCAGTCGCCTGTGATGGAGAGTTACATATCTGGGACCGTTCCTGTCGCTTTGTTTTGGGCTAACGATAACTTCTACCATCATGGGTACTATCTGGGTGATGGAATCTATCCAGAGTATGCGATAATCGTGAAAACATTCAGAGACTCGTTGGATGAAAAAAAAGTATTTTAAGAAAGTGCAAGAGTATGCGAGAAAGGATATTGTCACACCCCAACCTAACGGCGGAACATGCTGGGGCGCAACATATAGCTCAAAGACACTAATATAATAATAAGTGTCAATATCTAATTTATTTCATTCATATCAAAGTACACAAAATATTTAAAACAAATAAATTACAACAATATTTAACTTTATAGTCTTTAGCCTAAAGTCTAAATCTATGTCTTCACTTCAAATAACATCTTATAACATCATGCAATATGCGTAAAAGTAATTTGTCAACAACTGAGCGAGTAATTCACATTTTGGTGTAAATATAATAATAATATTGAGAAATAACCAATTCCTTGCGTATGTGAATAGCATCAATTAATATAAACAACTAAATTTGTCTTTTCGATCATGCCACTAGAATACGGACATGTCTACTCGGACGGCGTGTGATCATACTATGTGGATGAGGATGAGGATGAGGATGAGATACCAACCAACAATAAAAGCAGTAAACACATAACTCATATAGCAATCAATAATTAATCGAGCAATATCACAACCACGCAAATAAGGGAATTGTGTTTAAATGAGATTATATAATAATAGTAAATAGCTTAATACGCATAGTGCCCCCAAAACAAAATTAGGAAAAAGAGGATGTGATTATTCACCTGATAAGATGTTAAAATGATCCTCACAAAAGTTCTTAAGGTTGTAAAGTCGACTACGCGAAGGCTTTAGATGACGAAGACACAAACTGAAAGTGAAATCTTGTTGTGAGGGTAGCGTTGCGAAACCTATAATTATCATTGGGTTTAAATTCGTAGACACTTAGTGCCTGAATAAAATTTACAACGATTGATGTTTTATAGCCCTTTCGTAACAAAATTGAAAGTTTGAGGTTGTTATCGGTTTTGATGTTCTTATTTTAATAGTTTACTACCAACAAATATTATATTTGTTTTATCAAAACAAAATAATAATAATAATAATAATAATAATAATAATAATAAAATAAAAGACTTCATCAATTAAATGAAGCGATTGAATAATAATAATAATAATAATAATAATATTGAGCAGTTTAGTATTAATGACTTTTAAGTAACAAGCTCACAAATCTGCTAAGATTATTTTCAAACAATTTACTATATCTTTAAATAAAAAAAAGAGCTAATATTAATAATAATAAAAAGAGTTTTAAGTTGAATTTATTTATTGAGAACTAAACCAACAGATATCTTCTTTCTCACATTCAAAGGTTTATTAAACCATTAAATTTTAAATCTGAAATTCAATCTCTAGACTAACGATTAACAAATACAGCAATAGGGCTTTTTATCAAAATAACGAGACGAGCAGGAAGGTGTATTTGTTACCTGATATTGAGTTGGATTTGCGACAGGTATGGCTGCCGGAAAAAGTTTCGGCGGCGGCGGATACGATATCCAACACAGAAGTCAAAATTTATGAATAATGTACACAATTGACGCTCCATCTATAATTCACAATTCAATCTAAAGTTGCAATATAACCCTTCAAATTTTATGAAACTATATTTCTTTTTAAATGATTTTATAAAACTATAATTATAACAACACGTAAACTTTGAAAACTCCGAGTAACGATGACACACGTTCAAACTTCGAAAGTGAGTGTATACATGTATAATTAAAATACATATGTGGATGAAAGGATAAAAAAAATGGACATGGATTATAACACACGTAACATTATATATAACGAAAAATACACCTTATATAAAGGTAATCAACACAAAATATTAATTATTTTAACGATTTGAAACAATTCGGGTTACATCAAAAGCCAAAAATGGGTCAGGTTCCGGGTTTGAAAATTGACGAATGTTACAGATATCGAGAGGTGTTTTGGTGTTCTTCAACAATGATGACATTTTGTTAAAAATCCTTGTCTTCTTTGGTCTTTAGAAAGAATGAAATGTGCTATGTATGCGTGTATCATAATGCATAACATGATCATCGATGACGAGGGAAGAACAATATGTCCAACGTTTATACCGGACCCGGATCTACCAAGAACTCCAGCGAGTATGGAGAAAAGACTCAAAAACTCGGATTTCGTGCGGTCAAAAGAGATACATAACGCACTAAAGGGAGATTTGGTTCAACATCTTTGGATAGATCGGCGTTTGCATGGTGAAAACGAGAATCAAAACGAAGGCAACAATGAAGACGATGATGACGACGACGAGGACGAAGACGATGAAAGCGAGTAGTTTTTTTTATTTTAGTGTAATATTTATTTAATAAGATATTATTGTTATTTGATTATTCTTTTTTAAAAAATTAAAAAAAAATGTAAAAGTGACTGGGCGCCACGTGTTGAATAACGACTGGGGTGAGACTTTATGACTACACCCTGTTTTTGTAATTTGACTAGGCGTCATGTAACGCATAACACCTGAGGGTGGGGCTTTATAACTAAGAAGTTTAAAGTTGCAACCAGCTACTCAATGAAATGAAATACTTCAACCAAATTGGTATGCCATTTTTAAGGTGATTATTTTTAGGCCCACACAACATAATTTGCTTTCCTTACATGTATGTGTTGCAGATTATTTTATAGAAAAGATAATGTAGCAGATTATTTTATTAAGAAAATGATACTAAAAATATTATGCGATCTATAGTTTAACCCTTGGCAACTGATATGAAAGTTTCGGGGCAAAAAATCTGCAGCAAGCAAAGTTGACCATAAGAGCACCTGTAGATAAGTATACGTTAATATGCGGTTAAATTAAATAAAAATCAGGATTATAACGAGATGTGTGGCCACTAACTACCGATATGACATGGACCGATGACTCCGAATCTGTTTTTAAATTCCAACCCTAAGTATCCCTCTGTCCCATTAAAACTGCATATATTTTCTTTTACAAATGTTCATTTTTAAAATTTATTAGCTAATTTTCAATGCTTATTTATTGTAATACTCTTTTCGTTTTTCTTTAAGTGTCATGGTTTGAAAACACAAAGTTCAATGTATATTAAATGATTACTTATTTTTAAGGAGGTGGAGGGTGTTTTACTTTGAGACTCTTGAAAATGTTTATGAATGGTTAGTGGTACCAATCCTACTCAATATTGCTCTCCTAAGGAGGAATGTTTTCAAATGAGGTACGTACATTCCTTGATTCACATAGCATAAGCTTTCACATAATTGTCAAAATTATGAATTGTATAACTGAAATAATAGCAGTGTGATGGTGTATATTAAGTTAGGAAAAACTGTAAGAATCTGACACTAGAAATATTTAGCTAAGTTCTAGAAATTTTCAAAAAATATCTAAATACGAGTTTACTGAATCTATATTAAAGTTCGTTATATTAAAATTTAGTGATTCTACCCTCAATTGATTCGGTTGTTTCCAGGGATTCACACGCACCCATTTTATAAAAAAAATTCGATATTTTTGTTGAATACAAACTGAATAGGGTATTATATTACTTGCTACTCATTTGGCTAACTAAATTACAATATGTTTAATATAATTAATTTAGAATGCATGTTTTCTTTCTAAACAATTTAACTGTTTCTTCATAACTTGTTTTGTTTTGATGAAGGGTTGTGTGTACATATTTGTTATGCTTTTGATCTGTTTCTAATTCTAAGATCAATAGGTAACTCAGTATTTTAGGATATGTCGTGATCGATCTTTGGTATTTTTAAAACCTTTCTTCCAATATTAATATATCGGAGAAATGAATAATTTCATTGTTCATTAACCATGTAGATGATAGAAGTGAATCATTGCTTAAAGAATGTTTTAATTAGTTCGACTGTGTATTTATTATTAAATTAATTAGCATTGTATTTACTTTTTGTTATTTATATTTCCCTGCTCACTGAGCAATATGCTCAACGTACTTTTTTTTTCTTATATCTTAGGTTATCAAGACTATTGATGAGAAATGAAAGAGTGCTCAAAGGTTTAAAAGGGCATTTGTTTTAGCAAAAAGTTTATTGGAAATTCATACTAAGTTGTTAAACCTTGTAATGTTTTAATCATTTTATGGAATTAAGTTTGTAATATGAATCTTTGTTCTAATATATAGCTCTCGGCTTCAGAGAGGGAATTCTATAGGAACAATAAATAAAAACGTACTTGTGTACAAGTGCATTTATGTTCCATATGTTCACAAATCCAAAGCAATATAAAATGTTCAATTTATGAACCACAGTGATTTGTCTAGTAAATACTACATGTTGATGTGTTTTTATATTAATGGTTCTACAAGAATACAATGTCTTTTTTTAATAGTATGGTTAGATTAGATAGATAGTTAGATTTTACACATGGATATTTATTTAAAGATCTCCTTAATGTAATGTTCCTCTCGATCATCTTAATGAGAAGCAATCTCCGAAGCAATATAATGTTCTGTAATTTGAAAGCCAAAACGACACCATGAAATCTGTGGAATTTTAAAGAAAAATCAGCATTTTGGTCTGGGTAATGGCACAGTGTCGATCTGATAATATAGGAATGAAAAGTAGATTTTCACGTCTGGTTGAAAGCAATAGTTACTCACATAGAAGGGCAATTCTTGTTTTACAATGTGGTGTTCACTTGGTGTAGCTTCAAAGTGGATGCTGTTTTTGAATCCACTATCTGAAAGATATCTTATCTTTATACTTAGTTGTCAATAAACATGATATTTTGACTATTTTGGTAAGCTTCTAGACCCTGATTAGATGGCTTAGAATAATCTATTTGTTGGGAACTATATTTTGCAATTTATTCTACTTTTGTTTTTTTTGATGACAATATATAATAGATGTTGTTGTTTTTGTTACGGGGATGTAATTTTGCCAAATTGTATTGCAAAGCTCATTATTTCTATTCGCGAGGCTGGTACGATACAACTTATATTCACGCTTTATATGTGATTACCTTATAATTTTTCATGGTGTAGGACCTGCAGGTTCATAAGAGCTCATCACTTGGTACTGATACATGTTTTCATATTGCAGAATGTCTATTGATGTTTTTTTTCATATTATTTTTTCTATAAAATGTTAGCCTGCTAGTGTAAAACCTTTTTTTAAATGATTTTTGCACTATAATGACTCGAGTTTAATATATAACTGTTTGTTGAAAACTAAAATCTAGATCGGAGATGAAGTTTTACTCAAAAATATTATAAACCCTAATGAGCCTTAGCAAGAGGATGGGTGAAGAGCTTGAACCCAAATGAGCTAGTTGGTGGTACAGAGATTGGACCAAAATGGTGTGAGGTAAATGTTAAAGTACCAATAAAAATAGATGAAAAGTTGGTGAGACCATATGGGTTATTTTCCACAGTTGGTGCATCCATCGCATGACCTTGCCATTCATTTATGTATGTATTTGTTAAACTTGTGATACGAATAATTTTAATAACATGGAACTTAATGCTTATACATGGATGATTTATTTGTAGGTAGTCCGTGAGTATTGAGGACGTACGCATGATGACTCGGGAATTTATGGTGCTGATTTCTTTTATTGCTTTTAATTTTTTTTGTTTAATGTTACAATAGTTTATGTTGGATAATGCAATAACTTATTTATGTTTAGTTTTTTTTTTATTATAATGAAGTTTTATTTCTTTCAATATTTAGATGTCCATAACCGTATAGTAAAATTGTGTGTGTAGACGTTTAAAAAATGGTTGTATAATATGATTTGTTAGGACTTTTAATTTTTTTTATAAACGTTAAAACATTGTAAAAGTGTCATAATATGTTGTTTAGGACGTTTAAGTTGTTCATAGATATATTATGCGACCATAAAATTTAGTTTCATAATCTTGTTTGGGATATTAGGACCATTTTCTTGGTACTATAATGTTGCATCATCATGGTCCTATAAATTAATTTTTAAGGACGCTTGTATGTGTATCAAAAGTTTACAATTAGGTAAGCACATGTCAAAATATAGTAAAAGTGTTCTAATATGTTTTTATTGTGACGCTTTTTGGGTTGTTAATGGATATATTATGCGACCATAAAATTGGTTTCATAATCTTATTTGGGATATCAGGACGTTTTTTGAGTTCCGAGACTTATTACGACCCTTTTACATGAAACGTTTTTCTCGTAGGTTCTATTAAATGAAAGGTCCTATAAAATAGCATTTTAGGACGCTTTTGTGCGTACTAAAAAACCCTTGTTGTTGTAGTGGGGTAATGGCGCAGTGTCAATATGTTTAGATTTCAGTTTGTGTTGTATACTTGTATATTGTTGGTCAGGAAGGACCAGCTGCCTAACCCAATCTGTTTTGAATTTGAAACAGGTCACTCTATCAGATATCAACTACACTTAATTAGCAGATAAATCTCCTTATAATTTTCAATATTGTGAAAATTGTAACTTATATAAAAACAAGAAAAATTTAAACGTTCAAGCTATTGATATCAGCATTTGCATACTTTTGTGGACGAATGTTAACAAATAGAAACAACAATGAAAACCACCTACACTCTCAAGGCTTCAAGCCATGGATATCGGCATCGGCATTGATTGATTGTATTGTACAAGTTACTAGTAATGCACACTGTAGCAACTCTTACATGCTATATCCTCACTGGCTGCGATTTCACGTTCAAAATCCAATTTGTTCTTCAAATTCTTGATATATATGGGCAAGAAGGTTTTCCAATGTACGATGTGGTAGGACCTTATGCATCTGACGTTATTTATCTGCAAAATAAATCGATAAACATACTTGCAATAAACAAATGATGTCCCGAGGGCTCTAAAAATAACCAACTTAAAAGCATGCAGACCAGAAAGCAGTTCAAAACAACAGCAAGCATCTAATTAGCTAATATGTAGTAATATATAAACTGATTAAAAAGCAACTTAAGAACAAAACATAATGAACTGTAACCTCAGGGAAAAAGCATAGTTCAAGTGCATATACAACCCTTTCAATACAAAAGGAACGAGGTGACACAACATATAAATCAATTAAGATTGAGAAAAAGAGAAATGGATGTATTAAGTGGGCCCATTTAAAAAACAAACTTTTAAACGCGGCCCAATAAAAGTTATGAATTTAAGGCCCATTAATCGAATTCGAGCCCAGTTGAAAATAAAAGAGACGGATTTTTTTTATGGGCTTGATAAACAATGCATTTAAGAGATTGTAAGAATTCTTAAGATGAATCATTTTGGTTAATTGGGCTTTCTTACAACATGCTTTTTATGGGCCTATCACATTAGAAAACCAAATCAAAGAGGTGGGGAATATCATTTTCAGGTGGTCAATATCATTTTCAAATTAAATGACTAAATAAACCAGTAATGACAAAATTGCCCTTATAATATATCCAAATTCCATGGAGTTTTCACCAGTCCACATTTCCATTGGAGTTTTCATCTCTAACGCACTAGAAGGAGATCTGTTTATGAGATATGCAACAGTAGTGACAAGTTCACCCCAAAATTCCTTAGGCATACCAGCATTCAACCTCATGTATCTAAGCCTTTCTAACAGATTTCTATTCATCCTCTCTGCCAAACCATTCTGTTGGGGAGTAAACGGTATAGTCAAATGCCTTGCTATACCATACTTCTTGCAATACTGATTAAATTCATGACTACAAAATTCCAATCCATTGTCAGTTCTTAACTTCTTAAGCTTCCTTTCTGTTTGAGTTTTAACTAGTGTCTTCCATTCAACAAATTTCTTAAAAGCATCATTCTTAATTCTAAACATATAGACCCATACTCTCCTGGTATAATCATCAATAATGGAAAGAAAATAACTAGCACCACCCATGGTACTAACTCTTGCAGCACCCAAAGGTCAGAATGGACATAATCTAATATCCCACTAGAAATATGTCTTCCTTTCCAAAACTGAACCTTCCTTTTCTTTCCTAAAACACAAGTCTCACAAAAACCAACATCATTAACCTTAAACTCATTAATAATCCCTGTTTTCTTAATTCTATGAGACCTTGTTCACTCAGATGGCCAAGTCTTTTATGCCAAAGTAAAAAACTGTCTGTATTAGACATTGCAACACAAGCAGAACCTTGTGTTACTTACCATCTAAAACATATGTATTATTGCCTTTTCTTGTACCAATTAACACAACAAGAGACCCTTTTACCACCTTTGCTTTACCATCTTTCAACCCAACATAGTGACCAGACTTCTCAAAACTTCCAAGTGACAACAAACTTCTTTTTAAACTAGGCATGTACCTGATGTCATGGATATCAACTTCTGATCCATTATTCAATTTGAAAGATATTGTACCAATGCCAAGAGCCCTACAAGGCCTGTCATCACCAAGCTTCTCTTCTCCAAGGTCATCTAGTTTCAATTCTTTAAAGAATTCCTTGGCAGGGGTCATATTGAATGAACATATGAGTCAAGAATCCAACCATCAACCTCTTTATGGCTAGACACATTCATGACATCTGAACTGTCATAATCATCCTGTATACCTTATGCAACATGACTGTTATGTCCCTTTGACGAGCTTGCTTCACCCTTCTTGTCTTTTCTTTCTAGACAATCTCTTTTAAGATGCTTATCAGAGTTGCACACATAACATATTCTTTTGATTTTAGACTTGGATCTTGACTGAAATTTAGACTTGGAACCTCTTTGTTCAGACGTGCCTTGACAAATAACCCATCTCCACCTTCTTCTTGCAAGTCTGACCTCTTCTTCAATTCTTTGAATTCAAGGCAGCCACCACTTCCTCCATTGCCAATGTCTCTCTACCAAACATTAACGTATCCACAAAGTGTTCATAAGAAGAAGGAAGAGAAGTCAAGAAGATTAATTCCTGATCTTCATCTTCAAGTTCAACTTCAATGTTTTCCAGATCCAATATGAGTTTATTAAACTCATCAGTATGGTCTTCAAGTGTTTTCCCAGAGATATGAAAAGTGTACAGCCTTTTCTTCAAATACAGCATGTTTGCAAGAGACTTGGTCATGTATAATGACTCCAGCTTCGCCCAAACACCGGCTGCAGTCAATTCTTTGGACACCTCTATTAAAACCCTATCTCCCAAACTCAGAATGATTGCACTATGTGCCTTCTCAAGAACATCCTTTTTCTCTTTTTCGTTTAGACCGTCAGGCATGTTAGGTTCCCCTAACAAAGCATCTGAAATCCCTTGATGAACCAAGAGTGCATGCATCTTGACCCGCATAAAATGAAATCATTTCTTCCATTCATCCAACTTTTCAAGATCAAATTTCGTCGACACCATTGTTAGACCTCCAACTTCTCTCCAGATCAAATGATTGATCACCTTCTTCGATCGAGAGCCTTAGCTCTGATACCACTTGTAAGGAATTAATCAAAGAAATATGAAACTGGAATAACAAACAAGAACAAAACGAACAAAGAACTCTTATTGATTATTAACAGAATCAAGATTACAAAACGAACTGAAAAGAGTACTCTAATGAAACCCTACTTTGAGTCTTTTTATCCCCAAATCAATTCAATTCTAACATATCTTGTAACTAATTGACACTTATACCCCTCAGAGTTTCAGTAATGTATCACTATTGACCCAAAACTGTCAACTATATAATATTGACATATCCAGTCCCTGTACATGTGTTGTGACTTAAACCACTAGCAAAAATGGGTGCCAAAGGTAAAGTTATTCGGTTGGAAGGTGGAGGTGGGAAGAATTACAACTTTGGATGCCCAATGCAAAAGAAAAGTCCTTAAGGAGACTAAGTGGTACCCTTTATGTGAGGATTCGTTAGAGTCGGTGGATCATATTTTAATATCTTTTTACATTGCCTCGATTATTTAGCAATTTATTAGTAGTTGGTACGGAATGCCACTGATCTATGAAGGATTAATCTTGAATATTAGTAAAGTTAAAGGTTTATTTTGTTAAGTTATAATTAAGTTATTTGAATTGTAGTAGGTTTAGGAAATGTACGTCTTGGAGAACAAGTTTAGTGAGTATATATATATGGTCTAGATTATTAGTTTTATGAGAGAGGGTTGAGAGAGAGTTAAGTGAGAGTCAAGGAGTCTCATCTCCATGTACGTTTGATAAGTTCGTGAAGTTCGATTGTTATGTTCATTTGATTATATGAAAAGAGTCGAGGGTTGCCACCCCAATATCTCGTGTTCGTTTCCGTCTGGGCGGCTCGTTGCTCGTAGAAGTTCGTTTCGAAGGGTTGCAAGAAGCGTTTGTTCAAAGGACGTCTACATCACAAATTGAAAGGTCGGTTCCTTATATTAGTTTCGTTGAATTAAAAGGAGTAATAATATATTAATATATATTATATTTTTGTGAGATCGAAAATCACAACAGTCAACCCATAGCTTCCAACACTATTTTTGTGTTTATCGATTAAGAGGAAGTCAGAAGGCTACTTTATTGATTTAGTTTGTGATTTACAAAAGGGATAATACCACAAAAAAACAACCAACTTTATGTTTTTGCTCACAAAAGTCTCTCAACTTAAATTTTGCATATAAAAGTCCATTAACTTGTTAAATTTGAACATAAATGTGATATGACCTATAATAGCCTATCCATTGCTGATGTGGCACACATGTAAATATATCATTTTAAGATAGACAATTATATATCAAAAATAGACACATAAGCAAGTTATATTATCATTCGATTTTTTTTCTTTTTGTTTTATGGTTATTCTTGGCTTTTTTGTTTCTCGTTTTTAGTTCCCTTATGACCATAAATATATTCTCGCAAACAAATTATAAGATAACGAAAACAACAATCGCAATCAGAATAATCTTGGTTCCGCAATTTAGATAGCGTTTACAAATTTTTCAAAAAAAATGGAAAACATACTTAAGCCATTACTTTCTAATTTGTATGAAATGGTTGGAGTACTTGGCTTTCTTCATCGAATATTTGGTTTTCTTGTTCAATATGATGTCCCCTCCCACCTCTTCCACCTCTCCCGCGTATTCCAATGGTACATTCTCTTGTCATCCTTGTTCGAGGCCTCCCTTTTTTCTTGGGTTCTTTTGGCGGTGCTTGTTTTTTCTCATTTGTGCATGTTTTCACATTATGTCCTATCTCCCCACAGTTACCGCAAGTTATGTGTCTTCCGCTGGCTGATACTATTTTATACTTCCCTTGCTTTTCAGTTTCATGTCTCTTTCTTTTAATCGATGGCCAACCGGGCATTCTTCTCTCTTTTGGAAAAAGTGGCTTAATGTAAGATGCTAACTTCCACATCTTGCTTCCATTTACTGGTTTAATATAGTGTTGTAGGTCTTTTTGAACTTCTCATCCTTAAACCTATCACTTACGTATTCCTCCGGGTCATTGTTGGTGTAGTATATAGCAGTTGTTGAATGCAATCATGATATTCCTGATATTTGCCACAACCTACAGCTACACCCTCTATTATCAAGATCCACTAAGTAGGCTTCATATCCATCTCGTACCTCAAACATATTGCCACCACTCGGATAACAATCCACTACTTGGATATAATAAGCATACAAAAAGAGTTAAAAACTACTAAGTACAACAAATAAACAGCGCAAAGTTACAGCAAAAAAGCCCAAAGTGCAGCTAAAAACAGCAAGAAAAAGTCTCAAAACAGCAAAAAAAATGCAGCCCCAAATTTACAGCATATAATCAGCCCAAATGCAGCACAAAATTACAGCAAAAAAACAGTACCGAACAGCAAACAAACAGCCTAAAATTACAACAAAATAAGCCTAAAATACAGCAAAAAAACATCTTAATACAGCAAAAAAATCAGCATATAAAGCAAAAAAAAATCAGCAAAATAGCTCTTATCTTTAACTGACGGATAAAAAATCAGCATTAAAAAAAGAATCAACTTACCTTGAATTTTTTGACCAGTCTCTTATCTTATCCCTGATAGCCGGACATACATTACCTTCCCACTTCAATGATTTTTTTCTCACGGTGTAATTCCTCTCCATAAACATTCTAATCTCTTCTAACATGGTGATAATTGATTTTCTTCTAGCACTCATAATGACAGAATTAAAACTCTCACTAAACCCATTCTCAACAGATTCACATGCTCTACCAGTTTCAAAGAAAGCTCTAGACCATGTATTTGGGTCTCTTTCAATTAGATGATCGTACACCTCAATACTAATAGATTTAATTTTATCCAATATAGAGAGAAATTCATGCTCAAAAGAGTCGTTTTGGATGCTGTCCAAAATAGATTCCTAAATTCTACCCCATTATGTTTCTTCTTGAAATTAGCATATATATGTCTTGCACACTGCCTATGTTCAACATAAGGAAGCAAATCCTTTACGGCTTCTACAAGTCCCTGATTACACAATAACATAGAAGTAAATAAAGTAGATTTTCAATAACTTAAAACAATTGTACCTTGTGTTGATTGGATATAACTATTAGACCCCTCCCATCAGATATTCCAATGTCATCTTTTAAGCATTCAATGAACCACTTCCAATTGTCTTTGTTCTCTACTTCCACAACAGCCCAGGCAATGGGATAAATCTGGTTATTTGTGTCCTGACCCGTTGCTGTTAGAAGTTCTCCTTTACATAACCCTTTTATAAAATGTTCCATCTAAGCATTTTACCTTCCTACATGAAACCCAACCTTTTTTTAAAGCTTTGAAACATATATAAATTCTTCTAAAAAAATTACTTCCATCTGGCATACCATTCACTCCCACTTTTACAGAACTTCCACGATTGGATCTTAAAAATCTCATGTGCATAGTCCCATATCCTAGCATAGTGTTCTTTCAACCCACCTTCTATTTCGTCATTCGCAATAAGTTTTGCCCGAGTACACTGACCTCTTCTAACTTTGACCATGTAGTCACGTAATACATCTGCTTGCATGCCTCTTATTTTAACGAAAGGTCTTGCAATGAGTTCTCTAAGGTACATCTTAGCAATCCATGAGGCTGTCACTAGGGAGCCTAAACTGTAATTCCTACTACAATTGTGATTATCATTAAGGCTTTTAATTTGAAAAGATTTCTCACTTTGCATCCAAGATGCCCACAATCTAAACAGACAAGATTAACCTACATCTTTGTTTCCACATACAACCAAGAGCCTTTTTGTTTCATTTTTTTTATAACTTAAAAGATATCCATTAACTACTCCATAGCAACATATAGCAAACTTTAGTTGTGCGGGATTTTCATACCTATCCCCAAGAATTTGTTTCATGTCTTTACAGTTCATGTTTGTTCATGTTTGGATCATGAATTGGATAAAGTTTCCCCTTTTCAACGTGTTGTGTACCTTCATTATACTCATAAATGTTTGGATCATCTTTTCCCTCAACCAATGTCTCACCTACATCGTCGTCAATGTCATTTTCATAATGAAGTCGCATATTCTCATAACAAAGTTCATTCAAAAAAGGATCATCAATTGTCCTCTTTAAAGTAGTAACAAGATCCTCATCCTCAAGGTTCATTGACAATGAATCTGACAAATCCTCATCTTCAGTAATTGCTTCATAAGTAGTGTCACTAAAGGCATCATCTTCATCATTCGAGTATGACTCCATTCTGTAAAAACATGTACATCCATTGTTTAAAAAAAACAACCAAGTTAAAGATATAAAACACAATCTAAGCAATCTAAGATCTAAAAGAATAGAGAATTACTTTGATGTAATGCAATGAATAATTAATAAACATAAGGCTCATAAACATAACATGTGGATGATATTGTTTATAAAGAAAAAAAACTTCATATGAACTGCCATAATACTCTAAAACTAAACTTGATATGTGGATATAATCAAAGAATTATAACTACGTGACATCACACCTCACAAAAAACATAAGAATGAAACATAGGTGAAACAAATTAAGCAACGATATCAAACAATAATATTAAAACGATGATTTTATTCCAAATATATTTATTGATCTCTTTTCCAATTACATACTTCAAATCGATTCAAAGTAGTCCTGGTGGGGAAGATTAGTTCGATCGTCCTGGTGGGGGAAGATTTTTCTATCGTTCATCGGTATCATGTATATTGTGAGTGACGCTTCAGTTATTTTTTTCTAGGGTTTATTATAAAAGACTGTTTTTAATAAATAAAAAAGGCAAAATAACCGGTGCAACCGGTTACAGGTTTTATTTTCCTAAAGTTTCACATTTATGTTCAAATTTAGCAAGTTAAATGACTTTTATATTCAAAATTTAAATTAAGGGAATTTTGTGAGCAAAAGCATAAAGTTGGTTGGTTTTTTGTGGTATTATCTCTTTACAAAAAGGAAAAACTTTATCTTGGAATTCGTGCGTGGAAAGAAAGGAAAGAAAGAATTGTATCATAATAATTTATATTATATATTTTGTGAAGAAAGTATTACAAATCAATAATCTATTTGTGGTTTGTTGTGTGACGCAAAGAAAGAAAATACTTGACTATTTTGTTGGCAGTTAGGGTTTGACTTGTAACCCTTGGGAGTCGTTTGATTATTGCCAACAAGAGATATTTGTTTCGCCGATCACGTTAGTATTGTTATATGGCTGGCAATAAAGAAGCAGGAAGCTCAGGAACAGTAAAAGAATCGATAGGTGGTTTTGTTTTACAAGCACCGAAGTTAACTTCGACCAACTACGCGTCATGGTCGGTTATGGTGAAAATTATTTTGGGTGCAAATGGTTTGAATGATGCGATTGATAAAGAAAAGGGTGCAGGAATTGAAAAAAAAAAGAAGTTTATGGCATTGGGTGTTATCTTTCAAACCCTACTTGAAGACGTGATGCTTCATATGGCCAAATATTCGGAACCGAAAGATGTTTGGGAAGCGTTAAGAGTTCGTTATCTTGGTGCAGAAAGAACTCAGAACGCTCGTGTTCAAATGCTAAGAACCGAGTTAGATGGATTGAAGATGGGAAGACAGAAAGTATTGATGATTATGCAGCGAAGTTGGGTGGAGTACAATCAAAGTACAAGAGCTTGGGAGCGGTACTTGAAGAAAAGGTTTTGGTAAGAAAGTTCTTGAACTCTATGCCGGATAAATATTTGCTCGTTGTTTATTCAATGGAGCTACTCACAGACATCGAAACAATGGCATTTGAAGATGTGGTTAGACGTTTAAAGGCATATGAAGAAAGGAACAAGTTCAAGAATGTGAATGGAAGTTCATCCCAAAGTCAGCTCATGTTCGCCCAAACCGAAAACAAAGTTGAAAAGCACCGAGGACATGGTAGAGGCCGTGGAAGATACAACGGACGGGGAAGAGGGAACCCAAGATGGAATAGTGAATGGAAGAATGATGAACGGGTGAATACCGAAAAAGGAACCCTATTGTTCATGGCAGTTGGTTCAATAAAGAAAGTAAGTTTGAATGAAGAAAGGGTTATCCTGGGTTTGTTTGAAAAGGATGAAAAGAATGAAGGAACGTGGTACTTAGATAATGGTGCAAGTCATCATATGTCAGGAAAGAAAGAGTTCTTTACTACCTTGGATGAAGGAGTTTCGGGCCAAGTGAAGTTTGGTGATGGATCCGAGATCGAAATCAAAGGTAAAGGTAATGTGACTGTGGTAAGTAAGACTGGTAAAAAGAAAACGTTTTGTGATGTTTTCTATATCCCTAAGTTGAAGACCAATCTTCTTAGCTTGGGAAACTTGGATGAAGAAGGATGTAAGATTGAAATAGCCAATGGGACATTGAGGCTATATGATCCAAAAGAGAGATTGTCGATGAAGGTTCAAAGAAATCTGAATAAGACGTACAACATCAAGCTTCAAGTATGTTGTAATCCTAATAACTTTGAAGTTGAAAAGAAAGAAAGTTATGTTGTGAAACCGATTGTGAAAGTGAAGGATATTCGGTTTGGAACGATCCCGAGTGACTTGTTTGGAGTTAGTAAGAGTATTGGTCTAGAACGCGTTGATGAGAAGAAGCGATTCGAGAAATAAAATGACAATGTGGTTTCAAAGTTAAGCAATGGAGGAACGAATGCTAAGTTTGAAGAATCGGTGAAGCAAGTATGCTATAGTCAATTGAAAAGGGAGGAACAAATGCAAGAAGAAATACAATTCAAGATTAAGGGGATGAATGAAGGATTAATCTTGAATATTAGTAAAGTTAAAGGTCTATTTTGTTAAGTTATAATTAAGTTATTTGAATTGTAGTAGGTTTAGGAAAAGTATGTCTTGGAGAACAAGTTTAGTGAGTCTATATATATGGTCTAGATTATTAGTTTTATGAGAAAGGGTTGAGAGAGAGTTAAGAGAGAGTCAAGGAGTCTTATCTCCATGTACGTTTGATAAGTTCGTGAAGTTCGTTAGTTATGTTCGTTTGATTATATGAAAAGAGTCGAGGGTTGTCACCCCAATATCTCGTGTTCGTTTATTTAATAAGTTCGTTTGATTCGATTGTTTGATCCGTATGGGCCAACAATCTATGTTTTCGAGGTGCAAGACTTGCTAAAGGTACATCTAAATACTAGTGGGAATGAAGACAAAAGACAAGCTATCCAATCTATCCTACTCACTTCATGTTGGTGTCTTTGGAAGCGAGAAATAAAATTATTATAAAACACAAGAGTATTGATCAATAGAATTGAAGAAGACATAAAATGGATATCATACATTTGGGTGAAGAATAGAGGGAAAATGCTTGTTTTAGAGTGGGAGGCACATGTTCCTTCTCAATTTGTTCAATTGTTATGTAATTTGGTGTATTTGTAGCTTTCCGGTGTATCATAATGTACTTTAGAGTCTAGCTTGCTAGTCGTTCATTCTAATAAAAATGGCCGTTCAAAAAAAAATTGTACAACAAAATTATTGGAAATTAATTATGATGATAGGACAATTGATAGGAACAAAAGACTACAGCCAAGTTAGCTCTACAAATGTGTGGCCACCAACCCTTGAAAGACTTTAAGCATTGACTCTCAATGTCATGTCCAAAGTCTAGTGGACTGAGTATACGTCATAATTCAGAAAGACCGGCATTAACATTTACTATTATTTTTTATTTAGTTTTCTGCAATTTTCAGTTTTGCATTACAAAAAGATTTTATGATATGGTCCCTTGCTTGTGAGATAGAACTTTATCCTACTCCAAAATGGAAACCAGCAATTTTCTTGTCCTTTTTACATTCCTATTGTTTCAAACATGTGGCACAAGCAGCAACACCATGTTTATAACTTCTTCAAATGTTACATGCATAGAAAGGGAGAGGCAATCCCTTCTTCTATTCAAACAAAGCCTCACAGATAAATATAATCTTCTCTCAACATGGAAAGGGGCAGAATGCTGTAAATGGGAGAGAGTTGGGTGTGACGGTCGAAATGGTCATGTTGTCAAACTTGATCTTCGGTCTCCAATATCTTTAGAAAAGATATATTACGACCAAGATTTAGCGCTCCAAGGTGAGTTGAGTCATTCGTTACAGAATTTGAAGCATTTGCAATACTTGGACTTGAGCATGAACGGTTTCTCAGGTAACATTCCTGAATTCTTAGGATCGTTTCAACGTTTGCAATACCTCAATCTGTCAGCCTCAGGTTTTGGCGGAGCCGTTCCTCATTATCTAGGAAATCTCTCAAGGTTGCAATATCTTGATCTTAAAACTAATTTTGTCCTAGAGGACACCTACAATTATCCGATCAGCATCACACGTTTTATATTATACTTCCTTACGGTGGATGATTTGGGATGGGTTTCTTCGTTATCATCATTAAGGTACTTGGATTTATCAGGGATAACCATCGGTAAACATACTGATTGGTTTCACCCACTTAATAAGCTCCCTTCACTGCTTACGTTGAACCTTGCATGGTCTGGTATCAAAACTATCCCTTCCATTAAATCTGTCAATTTCACGTCTCTTAATTCACTCGACCTCTCTGAGAATTTCATAAATTCCACCATTCCTTTATGGTTATCAAACCTTACGGACCTTGTGCATCTAAACCTTTTTAGTAATAACATCCATGGAAAAATTCCTGATTTTCTTGGAATGTTTAGCGCTCTTGCTTCCATCGACTTCTCGACCAATTCCTTTGAAACTACGATGCCAGACCTCTTCTGTAATTTGAGCAGCCTTGTTCATCTGGACCTTTATGGAAACATGATTTCTGGTCCTATTCCAGCAAACCTTGGCCAACTCTCGAGACTAGAAGACCTATATCTTGGTGATAACCAATTGAGTGGGAACATTCCCATGAGTCTTGGGCAACCTTCAAAGCCTAGCAATCCGGATCAGTTATGTAATTTCAGCAGCCTTGTCCATATGGACCTTTCAGAAAATATGCTTTCAGGTCCTATTCCTTCAAATCTGGGACTACTCTCGAAGCTTAAAGACCTATATCTTCATCATAATCAGTTGAGTGGGAACATTCCCATGAGTTTTGGGCAACTTTCGAAACTCAAGCATCTAGATCTCTCCCATAATTTATTGGTCGGGTTTCTTTCGGAAACTCACTTCACCAACATTAAAATCCTAAGTTATTTGGATTTTTCGGGGAATTCCTTAGTGTTTAATTTCAGCTCACAATGGATTCCTCCTTTCCAACTGCATGTATTTGCTGCCGGTTCCTGCAACATCGGACCTCACTTCCCAAATTGGCTACAAACACAAACAAATCTTCATAGGTTGGATATTTCTAACTCGAGTATTAGGGATACAATACCAGAGTGGTTTGAGAGCATCTTGTATCATGTTCTTGACTTAGATTTGTCCAATAACCAGATTGGTGGCAAACTACCAGAATTTCATGGTCATAGTATGAACCAGTTTGGGGGGCGGTTCCTGAAGGTGAACTCAAACAAATTTGAGGGGTCATTAACCACGTTTCCATCAAATATGCAACTTCTAGATCTCTCAGATAACTTACTGTCAGGGAATGTTCCTCATACAGATGGAATAATGAACCCAAATCTGGAAGTTATTAATCTCTCAAAAAACCGCTTCACAGGAAGAATTCCAATACACTTATGTAAGGTTCCTAGCATATGGGTTTTGGATTTATCCCAAAATAAGTTTTCTGGAAAGCTTCCTGATTGCTTAGGGAATTTAATTAGTTTGCAAGCAATTGATCTTTCAAATAACACCATTAGCGGTGTTGTTCCAAGCTCATTGGGTTCTCTAAGTGATCTAATCTCACTGCACTTGCGCAATAACAGATTTGAGGGGGAGATCCCTGTGTCCTTTCAAAACTTGACAAATTTGATCACCATGGATTTAGGGAGTAACTTGTTCATGGGTAATATTCCTTTATGGATTGGTGAAAAGTTATCTAACCTTAAAATTTTGAATCTCCCCTCGAATAAGTTTATAGGCCAGATTCCACTACAACTTTGTCAACTCAAGGCTCTTCAACAGTTAAACTTGGCAAAAAATAACATAATTGGGACGATCCCTCACTGCTTTGGGAATTTAAGTGGTATGATATTCACCAATCAAATTAACTTTGCAAACGACGTTGATTACTATGTAGAAAATATTTTGGCTTCCATGAAGGGAACTCAGTTAGTATACACCAAGACAATACAATTTCTCACATCTTTAGACCTCTCAAGCAACAACATTATAGGAGACATTCCCGATGTTTTAATGAACCTTGTGGGATTGAAAAACTTGAATCTTTCAAGAAACCAACTCAAGGGACACATTCCCATGATGATTGGAAATCTAAGTCAAATGGAATCTTTAGATTTGTCAATGAACATGTTGTCTGGTCAGATTCCTCAAAGTTTGATTAAGTTGAACTTTCTAAGTTATTTGAACCTATCGTTCAACAACTTATCAGGTGCAATTCCGGTTGGAAATCAGCTCCAAACTCTTGTAGACCCCTCTATTTATGAGGGGAATGATGGGCTATGTGGGCCACCATTATCAAGGAGTTGCAGTGGCAACAATCTATCATATAATCATGTTGGTGATGATGAAGATCAAATTCATGATGACGGCTTGTGGTCTTATTCTTGCATTGGCCTAGGGTTCATTGTTGGATTCATGGGACTACTTGGGAGTTTGCAAATCATCAGGAACTGGAGGGTAGCTTACTTTGATATGCTTGAAAATGTTTATGATTGGCTAGCGGCTTCAATTCTGGTAAATCTTGCTTGCGTAAAGAGGACATTTTTCTAATGAGCAGGTACATTCTTGTATTCACAAACACCAGATTTCAAGTGATTGTTAAAATTAAGATGAGAACAAAGTTTATTCCAAAATTATATATGTTTTCCACATAGCATTCCACTTATACAAGCATAAAAGATTGTCATAATTACAAGTTACTGAAAAGGTATTGCACTAGAGATTTACCACTCATGACTTTGTTATTGTGATTCTGATATTTGTAGATACCCTTCTTTAGTGGATGTGTGTCCGAAACGATGAAGTTACATCATGGACTTTGAAGATACTAGAATATTCTGGGATTCATATATAGCTGAAGTATATTTTTCAATGTTTTTTTTTGTTAACTCGGCTGTTTCAAGAGATGTTCATCTCATCATGTTTGTATCAGAACTTTGAATTTCATAGAAAAAAAAGTGTGTTATATAATGTGCAAGGTTGTTTATTCTATCATTTTGTGAAAATTTATCTAAGTTTTGTTCATATATATTCTCATTATCTGTCATAGGTATATGATAGTACTCATGTTCTGTCCGATTAGAACACTTATAAGAAACAGACTCAAATGAACCTATATGAACTTTTTGTTTCACAAATCAACTAATTTCTTGAAGAATGGGTCATATTTCCCAGCCTTAAATTTTTAACTTTTTCGTGATAAACGAATATCATTATACACAGAGATGCTTATTTAGAGATTTAACCATTACAAATTAATTGAAACCACTGGTTCTTGCTTTGAAAGTCTTCCTCCATATAACCATTCGCCAATGCAACCCGGAACAATCAGCTTCCAGATCAGCTTCAAGTAAAGCATCCGGCCTCCTTTGACTTGGTCAACCTATTTGTATCTTGAAAAGCCAAAAAGACACCTTGAAATGTGTAAAATGTTTGGAAATATCAGCATTCGGTTCCATTCTAGATAATGGTTGCAAAATCAACTTGAATGTAAATTAACGTGTCAATTTGGGTGGTATATATTTTGTTGTAGACGGGTCAAAATTGTCAAATTTAAAAAAAATAAAATAAACCGAAGTATAGGTTGGCAGGATCAGTGCGGACCCAACCTGTTTTGACATTCAAGTTAGAGCATCCACAACAACAAACTTATACAAACCGTCACATCATCGACACATCAGGTTTCAAACTTTTCACAAAAATACTCATTTTCTTCCACAACAACAAACCTACACAAACCAATACATCATCACCTACTATTTTATATTTAACTAGGTTAGACCCCGTGTGACACACGTGTTGGTCAAAAATATAATCAACAAAATAAAAAAATCATATATATAGAAAATAAGATAAAATATGGGTTCATATTATATAAATAATTATACAATTTTAAGTAGATATATAAATTATAATTCTCTAAAAATTTTCTTGACTTTGGTTTACGGTCATCGCAACATATGTATCGGAAAATTTTAATGTATATAGATTTTATTTCAATAAAACTAATAAATTTATCGAAAATGTAAGACTGCTTTAAAAAAAGTTTATTTATCTTTTTTTTAAGTAATGCGGTATTGCAAACTTATAAATAATTTAAATGTTTTTGTGAAAAATTTTGACCGGTACTCAAAATTTTAACTTGAAAATAAATCTTTGATTTGTTCACCCTACATATGTAACTAACAAACAATTTTCTGTTACAAAAATAACTAAAAAAATTCTATAATTATCCTTCTGATGCGAATTTGATTTACAATATGTTGCTGGTAATTTGTTACTAACACTTGTGGTTAAAGAAAATACAGATCCAGAATGGTCATTTGTAAACATGATCATGATCTTAAATTTATTTTATTGTTTTTTAAGTCACGAAAGTCTTGTTTCAACTACTTCAAACATCAAACCCCACTTTCTTTAAGGTAACTGATAATTATTAAGTCTATAAATACTTTAATAACACAAGAAATCATACTGTCTACATATGAAATATTTGGTAGTGATGAAGTGTTAATATGAATATGTTTTACAAAAAAAAAGTTATAAACATGTTGGCATATTAAAAGTTAAACACCAAAAAGAAAAAAAAACATTTTACTTATAAAGACAATGTATGTACATTACATATAAATCAACAACATTAACCGATCAGATTACATGATTCGGATTGAATGAATCACACTAAGAAGATTGATCGATTGAATTGCGAATCGATTGACTCTTATTAAAGTTACGAGTTCCATTAAATTTATGAAGGTGAAACAATTGAATATGTGAATCTGATTACAATGTTTGATAGTTAACTTAATTGTTGATGAATTTCAATGTAATAGGTAGACGATGATTGCTAGGATTAGAACGTGTGAATTGGGATGATAAAAAATCTTAATATGATAGGCATTCCAAGTTTAATTTTAAAATTGAATTAAAATAATTAAAAAATAATTAGAAAATGTCATGTGGCACTTTAAAGAAATTTGGTGAAAAATAAGATGAGAATTTGCAAGAAAATCCACCTGTTTATTATATATAGAGATGTTTGGCTGTAGAAAGTATATATTTTGTAGAAAAATACAAAACCAACATTCTTTATTAATGTTAATACATTGGTATAACTTATATGAAAATAATAAACATAATCGCGACGTAACGTTCAAGTATGAGAACTATAGTACATACTCTTTTCATTATGTTTAATATTGTTTGGTTATTTTTAGCTAGTTTAATTACGGCGTACATGTTTTATATTGTTTGGTTAGTTTTTAGCTAGTTTAATTATCTTGATTTTGAAATTTAATTAAAATAATTAGAAAATGCCATGTGACACTTTAAAGAAATTTGGTGAAAAACAAAATGAGAATTTGATGGAAAATCCACCTATTTATTATATAGAAAGATTGTTTGGTTAGTTTTTAGCTAGTTTAATTATTTTGATTTTGACATTTAATTAAAATAATTAACAAATAATTAGAAAGTGTCATGTGGCACTTTAAAGAAATTTGGTGAAAAATAAAATGAGAATTTGGTGGAAAATCCACCTATTTATTATATAAAGAGATTAATTTTAAATATACTTTTATAATATATTAATATTTATATTTAATCACAATAATTTTGGTTAGATCTGAAGATGCATCTCCTCTCACTTTCTTCATCCCCTAAGTAAGCACAACCACCCATCACAGTCGCCCATCACCTCTCGCCGGAGATTCAAATGGCGAACAGAAATCGGTCTCCCTTCATGTTGAATCAGATTTTGGTGAGGTTGTAGTGGAGACGTCAATTGAAGATGAACTCTTTGAAACTTCAAATCGGTTAGATCTAAAACCACTTCATGTTGAATCAGATTTTGGTGAGGTTGTGGATTGGTTCTAAATCAAGAATTGTTTTATAGGTATAAAGGGGCCAACATCTGCAGGTTCGTGTTAAGTTTGCACAACCAAACTTGTTCAGCGGACTTGGGCGCTACAACGGTGACGTCCGCCGGATTTACGTCCGTCGCTTTCCTCCCGTGTTCGGACCTCGGGAAATCCACCCGTTGTGGATGCTCTTATAGCCATTATCAATCCCTATCAAATATCGTGCCAAAAAAAGAACGAACATGCTTCTTTAACTATTTGAATTCGAAATTACACATTACAATACCATATATCAACTAAGCATTCAAATTCAATGTTTCAGGTGCATGAATCAAATAAAACTCCACAAAATGTTTAATAAAGTAAAGATTTGTAATTAACTTTGTAGGTCCCGTGACCGGATCTAACAACACTCTAACTATTAATAGTTATCTTGGATCAACCTCTCAACTAGTTGGAGGAAACAACTAGCTAGGACCGAGATCTCGGATCTTGTGTGTATGTTTATTTCGGCCAAGGTAAGGGAAGAGGGAGAGAGTTTGTAGGTTAGAGAAATATATTTGCAAAAGGTTGTTTGTGTTATGAGAGATTCACACCATATATAGTGTGATCTCTCATACACATATTTCATTATTAATGGCCTAATGGGCTTATTGTACACGGGATCAAAGCCCAACATTACAAACAAAATGTTCAACAAACAAACTAACAACATAAACGAAACATAACACAAATATGAAAGACTAATACAAAAAAGGGCCTAACAATCTCCCTCTAGTCTTTGGTATTTGCTTTATTGACTTCCATCATCACTCGCAGTCGGACTCATAGGCGAAGACAGCTTCTGGATCTTCAAATGGTTGCTTTTCAACAAGTAATTTGACAAACTTGTTGAACTTTCTGACGATAGCGTCAGTGTTGTCACGAAGGACGTCTTCAACAGTACACAGAGGCGACTTGAAAAGCTTTTCCAAGTCACTGAGTCCAAAACCTGCAAGTTCATGCTCATCGAAGAACCTCATGTCGCGAGTGCGGGTGCAGTGAATGATAACTTCGCCGTGCACGTTGTCAAACTCCCAGGCAATAAAGTCACAGAGAAAGTCGTCTTCAAAGGGCATTCCATGGAAGATTGGTTCACCATGATCGTCAAGCATTTTGTATCGTCGACCCTTGGATGGCTTGTTGGTGAAGGGGTTGATCGTGTTTGTCTTATGTGACCTACCCTCATTGACAGCAAACGTTGGGTAGTCGGCCCTCCACTCTCTCCTCAATAACTTGTTCTTGAACCATGATTCAATTGTGTCTTTGCCATCATCTCGAGCTATATTCTTGCAGAAGTAGTTCATATCGAGAACATACAAAGAGTGCATATCTTTGTAGGTAAGATATGTCAGATCCCCATTGGCACGTCGGATAGCCCAACTTTTGCTATCCTTGTGCCTTTTTGCATATAAAATGGGATCCGAATCATGGTATGGCTTTGACTTCCATCTCAAGCTTCCCATCTTGCTAACGCTGTAGTATTTGACATCTTTTCTTGACTTTCTTCGAGCAGGATTAGCAGCAGGAGTGACAACTAACTCATTAGCAGCAGGATTGGCTCAACATTCTCCGTGTGTCGGGGTTAGGAGAATAATTGATGCCATCATCACTGTCATCGTTATTTCCTTCCACGGCTTTCTCAACTGGAGGTTCGGTTCCCGCAAAAGAACAAATATTAAGTAAAGAGGCGATTTCAGCCTCCACCGCAACATCCGTTTCTCTAGTTTTCTCAGCCTCCTTTGCGGTTCATCATCGGCCGCCTCTTATTTCCGGTAGCATCACCACTACCATTTCCACTACCACTACCATCTCCATCACCACTTCCATCACCATTTCCACCATCACGAGGATCATCGAAACTATCGTACTCGTGGTCATCATCCTCTTCATCATTTTTCTCATCATCATCATCATCATCATCATCTTCTCGACCATCCATCAGACTCGTCATCGTCATCACCATCATCACCACCACATTGTGCTACTGGTTGTGGATTAGGATGAACAATCAATGCAGTGGTGAACACAACACTCACTTGCGCACTAATGAAGGTACAACAAGTGGTGAACTTGTAGTACTGACCTGCCCAGATGAAATAGCAGTAGTAGCTACAAGTTAAGTACTTGCAACAGTTCCAACAACAACTTCAGGCTCATCATTCGCGGCCTTAGAACCTGAACCTCCTTCACCTCCTTCTTTACTTGGTTCTCCCGTGTAGAGGAAACCATGTACGTTTCCTAAAGATCTGACCAGGTCAGTGCCAAATGAACAAGAATAGTTCATCGTTGGTTAACTTGCTCGGCCCTTGGCTCAGCTACACGTAGTAACCCTCTAAAGGTTTCCATCAAATGGACCCTAGGTTCTCAACGTCCTCATCTGTTAACCACATAACTTCCATCACAGCGAGGTATCGGTTAACCAACTATTCATTTACACGCCCCTATTCGGCGCGTTGATTCTCCAATTCTTCCTCCAGCTGCTCAACCAAATCCCACAGCCTCACACTTTCACCCATCACCCTGCTCATGTCCCGACTCTCACAACCTTCCAACCCGCTCACTCTTGATCCTTACACCCAAATTCGACTTTGTGGTACCCTCCATAAAAGTTTCCTATGATCTGTCAAGCCTCACTTTGTTAAGCTCATGGGGTGCCTTCAATCCCAAGAGGAGAGAATTAATAGCCGAACCCCGAGAAATAAAAGGGTGGTGATGAACAATCCTTATAGGCTATGCATGACCCAACAAGAATCGGTTCATTCAGAGGTAGAGGTCGTCTTTCATTTAGAGAAGAGGCCGAGGAAGAAGCCAAGACAAGCCTCACGAGAAATCCAAAATCCCTCATTGTACTCATTGCAATAAGCATGGTCATGCCAAGAGTGATTGCTGGTACAATAATGAACCAACAGCAAACATTGCCAAGGAAAATGAAGAAGGTGAAGATGAGGAAAGGTTGTTTATGGCAATCACTGAAGATCATTATTCTCTAATGACTAATGCCACAGACACGGGTAATACTACCCACTTGTGGTTCTTAGACTCTGGCGCTTCCAATCATATGACAGGATGCAAGAAAGGATTCACTCATCTAGACGAGTCATTCAAAATGTGGTCAGGAGACAAGAAAGAACTAATTCTTCAAGGAAAGGGAACTGTTAAAATTATCACTCCAAATGGTAACTCTAGACTATTAGATGATGTGTATTATGCACCATTGTTGGTTATAATCTGCTAAGTGTGGGTCAGTTAATGAATAAAGGGTATTCACTACTATTTGATGATGGTCAATGTGTCATCAAGAGTAAAACCACAGGTCAAGTTCTCATGGTTGTTCCAGTTCAAAGTAACAACATGTTCCTCCTAGATGCATCTAAATCAAGTTCAAGTAATAACAACATCAATCCTGATTGTGCAATTGATGATGTGTCTATACTATGGCACAAGAGGTATGGACATTATCACTTTCAAAGTCTAAAGTTGTTGCATGATAAACGAATGGTGTTTGGTCTACAACCTATGCAACATGCTGAGAAGTGTCAAGGTTGTGTTGTTGGTAAAAAGGCTTGGGAATCATTCCCTAACAAGTCATGGAGGGCAACCAAGAAACTTGAGCTGATCCATATTGATATATGTGGTTTCATGCAAGTTCCCAGCCTAGGAGGTAGTATCTATTACTTACTCTTTATTGATGACTATACAAGAATGTGTTGGGTATATTTTGTTGCTAACAAGTCAGAAGCTTTTGCTAAGTTTAAAAACTTTAAGCTCATGTTTGAAAAAGAATGTAAAGGAACAATAAAAGTTCTTAGATCTGATAGAGGGGGTGAGTTCACCTCTTCTGAATTTAATAAGTTTTGTGAAGATCATGGTATTAAAAGAAAGCTTACGGTTCCTTATACCCCTGAGCATAATGGGGTTGTAGAGAGGAAGAACAGGTTAGTCATGGGAATGGCCAGGAGTATGTTGAAGCAGATTTCCGTGCCCAATTATTTTTTGGCTGAAGCAGTGGCTACATCAATCTATCTTATAAACATTGCAACTACCAAAGCCATAAGAAACCAAACACCCTAGGAGGCATGGTACAATAGAAAGCCATCTGTCCATCACTTAAGGGTGTTTGGATGCGTGGCATATGGTCTGATTCCAGCTCAATTTAGAAGAAAGTTAGATGATAAGGCTGAGATATGTGTGTTCATAGGCTATTCATCTCAAAGCAAAGGATACCGGCTCTACAATCCTCTTACAAAGAAGTTTATAACCAGAAGGGATGTAAAATTCATTGAAAATGAGAAGTGGCAATGGAGTACCAATCCAACTCAGCATCCTCAAGCCTATATTGATCCATTCCCCATTCCTCCTTTAAATGAGTCTAAAACCAATAACCACCTAACAGCCCTACATACTCCTCACCTATACAAACACCTAACCAAAATGACTTACAAAGCCAAAATAGCCAACAATCTCTAGCTCAAACACATTCACCCGATATCCCTATTGTTGCTTCCACCAACCAAAGTCACAATAGCACTCCACCACTTCATCCTAGAACTCGACATACCCAAGATGTTATTGTTGATACTAGAAAGATAGATGTTGATACCGACTACTATAACTGTCAGTTTGCTTTGAATGTCACAGACCCAACAAACTATGATGAAGCTGTTGACAAGAAAGAGTGGCAAGAAGCAATGGCTACTGAGTTAGATGCCATTGAAAGAAACATGACATGGGTATTGGTGAAGCTGCCTCAAGGTAAGAATCTAGTGGGTTTAAAGTGGCTATTTAAAACCAAAGTTGGCCAGATGGGAATATCCTTAAGCACAAAGCAAGACTTGTGGCTAAAGGTTATTCTCAACAACATGGTATTGATTATCAAGAGACATTGTAGCTCGATTTGAAACTATAAGAGTTGTTTTAAGTGTGGCAGCTCAGATGGGATGGTTGGTACACCAATTAGATGTTAAACCTGCATTTTTGAATGGGAACTTAAAAGAAGAAATATATGTTGACCAGAGGATGGATCCGGTAGAAAACAAGTTTTGGGTAAGAATGATAGGAATAAATCCAAGCCACACAATATTTGATCTAGCGGTTAAATATGTGCCAACTAAGCATTATTGACTATTTATGTTTTCCCCTTTTTAAAAGGGCATAATCGTCAAAATATGTTTTTTAAATTCAGAAACCTCCATTAATCCATCCAAATTCTACGTTAGTCACAATAGAAACAATTGAATAATTAACGGACTTCCAAATTCAATATCAACCTGAAATCTTTGAAGAATTTGGACGGATCGTTTACACGTTTAAAGTCCAAATGCTCTGGTTTTATGTTGTTTGAATTTATTTTTTCATTGTTATTGGTACTGGTTCGCTTAAATCTACCATTTTTGGTGCTGTTTTAAAATGTGCCGTTAATAAACCTTAATGTTTTAATTTTTTCGGTGCTATTTGGTGCTGTTATAGGCATTTGTTTGTGTTGTTTTTATATCAATCACCTATGTGTTGTTAATTCCTTTCATTTCCTACTACTGATATGTGTTGTTATGCAACATTTGCTTATAAATTAGGTGTTGTTATATATTTAATTATTATTACTGGAGTGTGTGTTGTTATAACATGCTTCATCCTTTTTTACAAACTTGAAAAATTGAATCATGTGAAATAAATCTATATAGCATAACACGCCAATTCAATTACAATAACTAATAAAGAATTCCACGCAAAGTTATTCATCCATTCAATTAACAAATCCAAAGTTTGAAGAATTATCAAATGGCAGAAGGAAAATAAATGTGTCATGCTTTGATTTTTGATACTAATTGTTTAATTGATGCATGAAAATAGGAATTAAGATAATAACTCAATAAAAACTGGGCATACGAATTCTCCCATGAAAATAGGATCGATGGCAATTACCATAGTACCCTTTTTAATTAAGTTCTTAACTGAATTCTAATTGGTTCTTATCATTCTCACAAAAAATATGTTTTCTATTTGATCCTACCTCATGTGGACCAGCCTCAAGGGTATGTTGTCACAGGAAAAGAAGATGTATACTAGTTACACAAGGCTTTGTATGGTCTTAAACAGGCTCCAAGAGCCTGGTACTCCAAAATTGATAGCCACTTTATCAATAATGGGCACATGAGAAGTGAAAGTGAACCAACTTTATATGTTAAGGCAGGTGATCATTAGAAAATTATGTATGTGTGCTTGTATGTGGATGCCATAATCTGCACTAGTCCTTGTTCCAAGCTTATTGCAGAGTTCAAGAATGGTATGAATCAAATGTTTGAAATTGTTCCAAGCTTATTGCAGAGTTCAAGAATGGTATGAATCAAATGTTTGAAATGACAGAT
Organism: Bidens hawaiensis; assembly: GCF_021521415.1. Classification (NCBI taxonomy): domain Eukaryota; kingdom Viridiplantae; phylum Streptophyta; class Magnoliopsida; order Asterales; family Asteraceae; genus Bidens; species Bidens hawaiensis. The sequence goes on along the minus strand of NW_027493500.1, from coordinate 221,672 downwards.
ATGGGGCTACTGAAGTTCTTTTTGGGCTTGGAGGTAAAACAAACCACACATGGTCTGTTCTTATGTCAAGAAAAATATGCTAAAAGTTTGTTAAAGAAGTTTGGTATGATGAATTGCACTCCTGAAGATACTCCAATGAATGCTTGTGAGAAGTTGATGATAGAAGAACAAGCTGATAAAGCAAATGTTGTAAACTACAGAAGTCTTATAGGAGGACTAATATACTTAACTCACAGTAGGCATGACCTTGCCTATTCTGTGAGTATGGTAGCTCGGTTTATGCAGTCACCATCCAAGATTCACTTTGGAGCTGCAAGAAGGATTCTAAGATATGTGGCAGGTACTACTTCTTTTTGTCTCTGCTAAAGGTACAAAGGTTGAGTTGATTGGCTTCACTGAAAGTGATTGGGCTAGCTGTCAAGATGACAGAAAAAGTGTCTCAACCAATATTTCCTCCGTTGGTAGTGCTGCGGGTGACATGGAGTTCTAAAAAGCAAGAAACTGTTGCTCTCTTAAGCACAGAAGCAGAATATATTGCCTCAACTGCAGCTACTTGCCAAGCAGTCTGGTTAAAAAGGGTACTCACTGATCTCGGATTTGATCAAAAAGCTGCTACTTTTATGTATTGTGATAATTGTTCCACTATTAACTTGAACAAGAATCCTATACTGCATAGTCGTTCAAAGCATATTGAACTCAAGCATCATTCCATTCGAGAAATGGTATCTCAAGAACAAGTGAAGTTAGTATATTGTAACACCAATGAGCAGCTTGCAGATGTTCTAACAAAGGCCCTCTCTAGAGAAAAGTTTGTTCATTGTCGATACTGGCTTGGAGTAATGGAGCATGAATCGAGGGAGGGTAATGAAAAGTGATCCATCCTCTCGTGAGCTACATGCATGAAGGCTAATTTATTTATTTGATTATTGTTAAGTTTGTTTAAGTTTGAATAATTGCTATAAACTTGGTCAAGTAAGTTAGAGTCCTGGTCTTATGCTTAGCCCTAGTATTATGCATTTATCCATTGTAAAGTTCTCTATTTAAGAGAGCTCTTTGTTTTCTTGATGTATGCAATTTTATATTATCAATTCAATCAATAGCCTTCATCATTCCCTAATTATTCTTTGTTATTAATCTTCTGATACCAACACACCTAAGCAAATAAATCTCCACAACATTTCAAATATAAACCATAGAGAAACAACTGTTACATTCTATATATAATTTTGTAAGCTAAATGAATATATGGTATATACACAAATGAAAAGCAGCCACGAAGTGGGGAAAAAATGCACATGAACTCATGAAGTCTCAATAGTTAACTTAATTGGGCCAACTTCAATTTTTTCTTCCTAGATTTTGCAGTCCTTACTTTTACAAGTGACACTGAATGCAACAACGTTCCATACCTCCTCTGTTTTTTAGTGAATTCATAGTTAAAATAATGAAATTAAAGAATATATATAGTTGTCTAATAACCAGATCAGTTAAAAAAAATAGTGTATTATTTACTAATTTGTCGTGGAAAATAATAAAAGGAAAGAAATTTCTGGTAAGCAAAAAACAGTTGGTTGTTCTAGATATAAACCTTTGGAAATTGACAGGGTACTTTCCATGTGAAAAATTGCAGCCAGGCAACATTTAATATTACGGGCAAGTCAAAGTCCACTATAAGTACAAATATGTACAATGACTAATATGCTCTAAAATTCATGTTGGCTTAAGTCAAAACCCTTTGTATACGTTTTAATTTAAAAATGCCAGGATGAATAGTTACAAAAGGATTGTATAAGATCCTCCCCTGTTTGTGAGGCTGGACTTTCTTTATCCATCTCCAAAATGGAATCCAGTTCTCATGTCATTTTTTCATTCCTCTTCTTCCAAGCATTAGCCTTAAGCATCATTACGACTTCTTCAAACATAACATGTATCCAAATGGAAAGGCAATCCCTTCTTGTATTCAAACAAACCCTCATCGACAGACATAATCTTCTATCAACATGGAACGGAATATATTGCTGTAAGTGGCAAGGAGTTCGGTGTGACAGTCGAAATGGACATGTTGTGAAACTTGATCTTCATGGCAAATTGCTCAAAGGTGAGTTAAGTCCTTCATTACAGAATCTGAAGCATTTGCGTTACTTGGATTTGAGTTTGAACCGTTTATCAGGTAACATTCCTGAATTCATAGGATCCTTTAAAATTTTGGAGTACCTTAACTTGTCACAATCAGGTTTTGGCAGTGGAGTAGTCCCCCATCATCTAGGAAATCTCTCAAACTTACAATATCTTGATCTGAGTAACAATATTATTCGACACACTAATGTGCTTACAGTCGATGATTTGGGATGGGTGTCTTCGCTATCGTCATTAGTATACTTGGATTTATCCGAGATAACCATTGGTAAGCATGCTGATTGGTTCCATCCAGTTAACATGCTCCCTTCTTTGACTACACTTAGACTTGCACAGTCTGATATCAATATACATTCAGTTAAATTCGTCAATGTCACGTCTCTTACTTCACTTGATCTCTCTTTCAATTTCATCAATTCCACCATTCCTTTCTGATTTTCAAACCTTACCAGCCTAGTGCATCTAGACCTTCATTATAATGACTTCCATGGTAAACTTCCTGGATTTCTTGGAACGTTCAGCGCTCTTGCTACCATCGACCTTTCATGGAATTCCTTTAATACTTCGATGCCAGATCTGTTATGTAATTTGAGCAGCCTTGTTCATCTGGACCTTTCGGTAAACATGTTTTATGGTCCTATTCCCGCAAGCATTGGACTACTCGTGAGGCTAGAAGACTTATACCTTAATGATAACCAATTGGGTGGGAACATTCCGATGAGTCTTGGGCAACTTTCAATGCTCAAGAATTTAGATCTCATCCGTAATTCGTTGGTCGGACCCCTTTCTGAAACTCACTTCTTATGGCCTTCAGAATAGATTAACATAATATGCAGAAATTAAACGAAAATATATTTGAACACAATTGAGTATGAACGATTATTTATTATTGATTTTGTCTTCAATTGATGATTTACAATGGTGGCCGGTGGTGGTATTTATACCCACAAGCGGTTACAATTCTACCGTCGCAACGTTTCAATAAGCGACGTATCACATCGTATCTAACTTCCCTATTTACAATATCCACACAAACTATTAACTAATTACAATTTACACCGTAACTTTGTTAACTGTCTATTTAACAAAGTTTAACTAAATTATAATAAACTAACGGGATATTTAACGAGATCAGGATTATTCCAACAATCACCCCCTTAATCTCGATCTTGTATTATGACTTGCTATTATTCATAATAGTGTAGTTTGATTCCAAACGAGAAGAGCCTCCTGATCCTTCCATTTTGGACATTCACTTTTATAATGTCCGAGCTCGTTGCACTTATGGAATCTCACATGACTTTTATCTTCACGGATAGGTTCGCCTAATTTTCCATGGCCTTTGTCTTCATGAGCTTGTTCACCGTCTTTACTTTTCCCGGACCAACGACCTTTACCCAGGCCTTGTCAAAAGTTTCCTTGGTTTGAACTCCAGTTGCCACAATGCTTACACTTATGTTCTTTAAACTTATCTCTTCCAGATGTGTTGGTGAATATAAGTTTATTATGTTTGTCTTCTTCCTCGGTTGACTCCTTGATGCGTTCTTTATATGCTTTTAACCTTCCAATGGCTTCTTGAAACAACATAGTATTCAAATCTGCAAATTGCTCAATTGCAGCAACAATCTGAATGTACTTCTTTGGTACAGATTTAAGAAGTTTTTTGACTAGTTTTTTATTATCGATTGTGGATCCAAGGTTGTTGGCTTGTGACACGAGTTGACTAATTTTTCCCGTGAAGTCATCGATAGTGTCCGTATCTTTCATTTTCAAGGCTTCAAACTCATATTCAAAAGTTTGTAATCTAGCCTCTTTAACCCTGTCTGCTCCCACAAAACGAGCCTTTAAGTTTGCCCATATGTCTGCTGCTTTCTTATGATGAGCAACCTGAAGAACAATTTCTTCGGGCATTGCTTGAAAGAGATATGCAATAGCCATCCTATTTTTCTTAACATCAACTGCACCTTCTTCTTCTTCAAGTACCTCCAAGATTCCATGAACATAAAAAATTGCTATGATCTTTACTGCCCAAATTGTATAATTTGTTGAATTCAAAATTGGGCATTGTAGCGTCATTGATGGTCCTGCTTCCTTTACGGATTCATTATTCTTGCAAGCCATTGATCGAGTCTTCTTCCTTCTCCCAATCTTGAATGAATTGGTGTGTCACTATTCAACTTTTACTTTTGCTTTCGGTTGAATTATATATACTTGCAAGTACAGCCCACTAGTCTTTCGGTCACCACTGGATTTGATCAAATCTCTGCCAAACTGCTTTTAATCATGTTCTTCCTGGATCGAATCTCTGACCTCCTGTTACTTGCTAGAATACAACCCCCTGGTTCTTTCGATTACTTGATCGCACCTCAGCTAAACTGCCCATGACCAATTACTTCTTGAATCGAAAATATTGAACCTCCTGTTTCTTGATAGGTTTTTATCTTTATTGAAAGTACCCTTTTTCAAAATAAATTATTTCCTTTATAAATCAAGTTTTACAATTATCAAAACACTTGTTTATATTAAAAATTAATAATGCTTCTACAGAGCATCAAATGACTTTCTCTTTTATTTTTTTATTTTTTCGTGTAATTAAAACCCCAATATTGCTTTTGCCTTTTCTTGTCCACGTTCAGAGACTTGCAAGACTAGCGCCGATTCTTCCGATTCCGGCTATCCCTTTTGTTTTCCGATTCCTCTTCTAATTCTTTATTGATGCTTAGAACAAACAGAGGTATGTTTTCCAATGAGATTTTAATTGTAATGGCACAAAATTGCGATGTCTGTTTCTTCTATTTTCTGCAATCCTTCGTGATTTCGTTCTTGATTTCAATCGGCGATTAGGGTTTGATTCGTGTTCTTAGTGCCTTGCTCTGATACCAATTTGATGGCCTTCAGAATCGATTAACACAATATGCAGAAATTAAACGAAAATATATTTGAACACAATTGAGTATGAACGGTTATTTATTATTGATTTTGTCTTCAATTGATGATTTACAATGGTGGCCAATTGATGATTTACAATGGTGGCCGGTGGTGGTATTTATACCCACCGGCGGTTACAATTCTACCGTCGCAACGTTTCAATAAACGACGTATCACATTGTATCTAACTTCCCTATTTACAATATCCACACAAACTATTAACTAATTACAATTTACACCATAACTTTGTTAACTGTCTATTTAACAAAGTTTAACTAAACTATAATAAACTAACGGGATATTTAACGAGATCGGGATTATTCCAACAACTTCACCAAGCTAAAGAATCTTAATTACCTGGTGTTGTCAACAAATTTGTTAGAGTTCAATTTCAGTTCTCAATGGATCGCTCTCTTCTAATTGCATATATTTTTGGCAAGTTCCTGCTACGTCGGACCCCGCTTCCCGAATTGGCTTCAAACACCGACAAATCTTCAAATGTTACATCTTTCAAACTCGAATATAAAAGATACAATACCTGAGTGGTTTGAAAACATCATGGCTCAGATTATTTACTTGGATGTGTCCAATAACCAGATCAGTGGCAAACTCCCACGACTTCATTTCAATAACAATAATCAGAAGGAGCAGCGGATCCTAAAAATGAACTCTAACAAAATTGAAGGATCACTAGCAATATTTCCATCAGACGTAAACTTTTTGGATCTCTCCAATAATTTACTATCAGGAAATATTCCTCAAACAAATGAAACAATGAACCCACATCTGGAAGTTGTTGATCTCTCAAAGAACCATTTCACAGGAGGCATTCCAGAAGACATATGCAAGGTTCCTACCATCGTGATTTTTGATTTATCACAAAATAAGTTCTTTGGAAAGCTTCCTGGATGCTTGGGAAACCTAACTAATTTGAGGGTGATAGATCTTGCAAATAACACCATAACCGGTGTTGTTCCAAGCTCATTGGGTTCTCTAAAACATTTAATCTCGTTGCACTTGCACAACAACAAATTTAAGGGGGATATCCCGGTGTCCTTGCAAAACATGACAAACTTGAGGACCATGGATTTAGGGAACAATTTTTTGATGGGTACTATCCCTTTCTGGATAGGTGAAAAGCTATCTGCCCTTAGATCTTTGGATCTCCAGTCCAATAAGTTTACTGGAAAGATTCAGCTTTGTCGTCTCAATGCTCTGCAATATTTAACCTTGGCACATAATAACATAAAAGGGAAAATCCCTCGTTGCTTTGGGAATTTAAGCGGGATGATCATGACTTCAAGAGATCGAGAATACACTAATCTTAACTATGAAGAAAATATATTAGCTTCCATGAAGGGAGTTGTGTTGTTGTACACCAAGACAAGATATCTACTTGCATCCTTAGATCTCTCAAACAACAATATTGGTGGAGAAATTCCCGATGCTCTGACTAATCTCGTGGGGTTAAAGAATCTGAATCTTTCTGGAAACCTTCTAAAGGGACAGATCCCAATGATCATTGGAGATCTAAAGCAATTGGAATCTTTAGACTTGTCAAAGCAAGTTGTCTGGTCGGATTCCTCAGAGTTTGAGTAGCTTGAACTTTCTAAGCTACTTGAACTTTCATTCAATAACTTATCTGTCCCAATACCGGTTGGAAATTAGCTTCAAACTCTAGATGATCTGTCTGTTTATGAAGGAAACAATGGACTGTGCGGGCCACAAGTTTCAAGGAGTTGCACCGGAAATGGTGTAACTTACAATCATGTTGATGAGGATGAAGGTCAAGATGATACCGAAGGCTTGTGGTTTTATGTTGGAATGGGCTCAGGGTTTGTTGTCGGATTTGTGGGACTACTTGGGAGTTTGCACTTCGTCCGTTGCTGGAGGGTGGCATACTTTAAGGCTCTAGAAAAAGTTTACGGTTGGCTAATGGTATCAATTCTAGTGAATCTTGCTCGTCTAAGGAGGAATGCTTTTGAATGAGGTATGTTCCCAAACACAAGTTCATGTAATTGTCAAAATAAGGAGTGACAAATAAAAACTCTTGTACAAGTGCATTGTCGTGTTTACAAATTCAAGAATAATAGCTTAATGTTGTTACCTTTTGTTACCTTTTATCGGTTTGTCTAATAAATTACCTATTATCAATGATATGTTAAATAAATTAACACCATGATGATGGCGATGTCAACTTGTTTGTAAGATAAGTTGTCAGTATATGTATGTTGGTCAAAGCAATCAAGACGGGCCAATAAAGGTATGAGCAGGTAGAACCAGCTTGACCCAATCTGTTTTGACTTGCACATAATAATTTACCTATTTTGATCTGTTACTTAACCCGCCTAACATATTTTGCCATGACCAGCTCAAAGCCCTTGAACTTGTGTCAAATATAGTGAAGATTCTAACTTATATAAAAAAAAGAATAAAAAATTTAAGGTGAATATTAACAAAAGAGACAGCTATGAAAACCGCCTTTGATCAGCAATGTTAAGTATTGTGGAAGAAGATTGATTGTTTGTGGGGCGTGAATGGTCAATGGACGGTGGTAACTTTATGTCGAAACCTTCAAACCATTTTGGATGAGATATATTTCTTTTCCATCTCGTGTGACTAACAGACTCAATATCAGTCTGTTACGGACTGAAACTATTGCAAGGTATGGGACTTGTCCCACATAGGTTGTATGGGCAACTGATGTGGGGTTTATAAGCCAAATGGGTTCCCTCACCTATCAGACTAGTCTTTTGGATTGAGTTCTTCTGTTTGGCTTGTAACATTGGTATCAGATCCAACCTCAGAGTGGTGGCCCACGGAGTGGTGGCCTGGAGGAAGCCAGCCATGACCAACGAGGACTCGGAGTGGTGGCCCACGGAGTGGTGGTCTGAAGTGAGCCAGCCGTGACCAACGTGGCTGTGACCCTTAAGGAGGGTGCATTGTTACGGACTGAAACCATTGCAAGGTATGGGACTTGTCCCACATTGGTTGTATGGGCAACTGATGTGGGATTTATAAGCTAAATGGGTTCCCTCACCAATCAGACTAGTCTTTTGGGTTGAGTTCTTCTGTTTGGCTCGTAACATAGTCAATATTGAGTCATCCTCTGTCACTTCTTGTGATTCTAAATTGTGTCTATTATGAGTTTGTTCTGGCCCAAGGGAATTGGATTGTTGTTCCGGGCCATGTATATCATCCTCATTTTGTGACTCATGTAACTCTATTTCTTGAACTAGGCCTTCCTCAACAAAACTTGTTTCTGGTCCATCAACAGTTGGGTTTATTTATGGACTTTTATGACTAGCCCCATCACCCACTTCGACACTTTTCTCTTCAGTGGGTTTATTGACAACAAATTGCCAATATTCCTCATCAATAGGTGGTGGCTCAAACATTTGTGGGTCACTTGCTTTTGACTTAATTACCTCGAAAGGAAATTGATTTTCCACAAAACGGATGTCACGGGATGTGATAAGCTTCCCATGTTCAACATCATAAATTTTATATCCTTTTGTACCTTGAGAATAACCGACGAAAACCCCGGGTCTCCCCCTGATTTGGAACTTATCTCCTCCTGTCTCTGTGCTCCGATAATAAACCAAGCACCCTAAAACTTTCATATTTTTGTAATTGGCATGTTTCCCAAAAACAACTTCATATGGCGTTTTGTTCTTGACAGCTTTTGTCGGTAACCGGTTTATGATATATGTGGCAGCTTGTATACATTCAACCCAAAATTTTCTTGGCAAACTTCCTTGAAACATAATCGAACGGGCTGTTTCAAGAAGATGACGGTGTTTCCGCTCGACGATCCCGTTTTGTTGGGGTGTGTGCGGACATGTGGTTTCCAATAAAATTCCTTCTTGGGAGAAAAAATCCATCATTCGGTTCAAGATGAATTCACCACCGTTATCACAACGTATCCTTTTGATTCTTTTTCCAAATTGTGTAAGAACCATTTTTTGAAAATTTATCAAACACTCACTTGCATCACTTTTGTGTTTAATGAGGTATGTCCATACCGCCCTACTAAAATCATCAACAATGGTTAAAAAGAAGGGAAAAATACTAAAATAGACAAGCTTGACCAATAATTTACCAAAATAGACATGTTTATTTAGCCTACATCTCTCCAATCATTGGTTATTTAACCAATAAACAACTGACACGTCACCGAAGCCGGCTAAGGCGGCTAAGACTTAGCCTCCACATTATGGGCACATAATTTTATAAAAAGTAAACGGGTCCCACCTTTAAGCAATAAAAATTCGACACGTGTCAAAGGCGGCTAAACTTAGCCTACATCTATGGTTATTTTGCCGGCATCTCTGACTCTTAGCCGCCTTCGGGATACGTGTCTGTTTAGTTAGCCGGCTCGAAATATTCCTTCTTAGCCGACTCCAACTCGGCTTGTAGGCTAAATATTTAATAGAATTGGTAAGTTGGTATAATATTCAATTTTGGCGGCTAAATTTACACCGGCTAAGAAGACGGCTACGTGAAGCCGGCTAAATATTTAATAAGGTTGGTAAAATATTCAATTTTGGGGGCTAAAATTAGACGGCTAAATGAAAAAATTGAAGGCGGCTAAGTGAAGCCTTAGCCTACAAGCCGAGTTGGAGCCGGCTAAGAAGGAATATTTCGAGCCGGCTAACTAAATAGACACGTATCCCAAGGCGGCTAAGAGTCAGAGATGCCGGCTAAATAATAATAGATGTAGGCTAAGTTTAGCCGCCTTTGACACGTGTCAAATTTTTATTGGTTAAAAGTGGGACCCGTTTACTTTTTATAAAATTCCGTGCCCATAAAGTGGAGGCTAAGGCTTAGCCGCCTTAGCCGGCTTCGGTGACGCGTCAGTTGTTTATTGGTTAAAAAACCAATGATTGGAGAGATGTAGGCTAAATAGACATGTTTATTTTGGTAAATTGTTGGTCAAACTTGTCTATTTTTGTAATTTTCCCTAAAAAGAAGCATGCATGTGAAGTAGACGGTTTACGATATTTTCCCCAAGTGTCACAATGAATTAAGTCAAAGCAAGCATTACTTTTAATATGTTTTCAGGAATTTCAAACGAGTAAACTTAGATTTAATGCAAGTGTCACAAGAATCCTTTTTATAACTTAAACAATTATTCTTAAAAAAACCAATTCGACAAAATTTATCGTATGAAGCATGGCCCAATCTTTTGTGCCAAATCTCTGCATCTGTTTTTGACATCATACCCTTCCTTTCTCTGACCACCATGCCCATGCGATAAAGACCATTCACACGTCTACCCACTCCAATCATCTTCTTCGAATGTAAGGCCTGCATGCAACAAAAATAAGGAAAGAAGCTCACGACACACTGAAGATCAGTGGATAATCTACCAACCGAAAGTAAGTTACAATTAAAATCGGGTATATATAAAACTCTTGTAATTTTTGTTTGATTAGTCAACATGCTTTCACCCGTCGCCTTAACACAAATATTTTCCCATTAGGAATAATGACGGGTGATTCATTCGTACGTTATATGATTTTCAAGTAGGTTTAACGTGTGGACTATGTGCTCCGTTGATCCGGAGTCTATAATCCACTCGTCGTGTTTCAACTTACCTGCCATAGCCATGTTAACCTTAGGTTTATAATCACCTTGTGGGTCTCCTTTGGCATCTGTGAAGTGTTTGAGTAAAGTCTGATATTGTTTCTCATTTAGACCTCCAACTGTTGTGCTTGGTCTGTATCAAAGCATACGACCTTCGGTTTCCCTTTTTCTCTTTTCGTTTTGCCTGGCAACCTCTCGAAACGGGCATCCTTGTGATGCCCGGTTTTCCCACAATGGGTGCAAAAGTCAGCTTCATTATTGTGTTTAGCATCTTTCAAACCTCCTTTGTACTTCTGTTGATTGAGAAAATTATCCCGTTTTCCCTGTGATCGATCTGAAAAGCAACAGGTCGTTTGGCGGAAGCAATACACCTTTGTTGTTCATCTTCCGAGGCTAAACGGTAAGCCTCTCCAAGCGTCGGACCCGGTTTCATGGACAAAAGATGAGTCCTTATTGTGGTAAAGTCAGTATCAAGGCCCATTAAGAACTCAAGCAGTTTCTCCTTCTCCTTAAATTCCCTCATCTTTCTTCCAATATTGCAAGAACAGTTACCGCAATCGCAACGTGGTGGGGGTAAGACAGTTTGGATTTCATCCCACAGAGAACTCAACTTCGTGTAATATGTGGAAACTGATGATCCATCTTGTCAGATCAGGGTGAGGGCCTGCTTTAACTCATATGCACGTGGCGCACTTTCTTTACCAAATCGTTCCCTTAGATCAGACCATATTTCGAGAGATGTGTTAGCGTATTTCACACTCCCTCGAATTTCCTTTTCCATGGCGGTGGTTAACCATTCTTTGATCATCGCGTCACATCGTAGCCAAGGATCCGGCTTCGGTATGGAACCATCGACGAAACCCATTTTATTTTTGGCAATTTTTTTTAAATCATTTATCTTTTTATTAACATTTAACACAAACCAAACTACATCTGGATAATGGGTAAGTGAGCAACAAGTTGCGCCGCTATCCCCTTTTGGACCGCAAAGCCTATTCTACTAAATATAAATCCTTGGTTCATCGGGCTCTTCGAGTCACTGTGGACCACCTTCTGCACCTGTTCTAAGAAGTGAACCGCCTCGGGAGCTAGAGATCCAAATGTGTCGAAGGCAAATGGAATGAACACGTGCTGATTCTCCAAACACGCTGCCTCATGCTTAGCAACCTTCCTAGATTCCGCCCTCAAAACTGCCTTTCTCGGAACGAAACCACTGTCTCTCAGCCCCACCAATGGTGACACCCCAGTGAGGTCGACACATGCATGCTTACCCCATGCTCATCCAAACACAATAATGTCCGTAGGACGCAGTGTAGATCTTCCCTCTCTCGGATCAGTTAACAGGTGCCTCTTTTTTTGCTGAGATCCCAGCACGCCTAAGCACATACCATAGGACATCTCTAACGCAGTCGTGACGATACTTGAACCCCGACAATTCCTTACAATAGAGGGCATGCTCACCAAATTTATCCAAAAATGCTTCTTTTACATATGGGGCATGATTCGTCTGGAGGGAAAATAGGAATCATGAGCCGGTATTTAAGGATGGCTCTGTATTCAACTGCCAACATCCGTTACCCAAGACCCTCAATGGGCATAACAGTCAAAAAATCTTGGGCATAAGCCCCATTGAGACAAGCAAAAACTGCCTTTTGTCTCGGAGTCATATCGAATCGCTCCTCCAAATCATGTACGTGTTTACCATAAAGAGAACTCGCCAAGATTTGTTGAGGTTTCTCGGGGGCGATCTCCTTACCGCCTAGATCAAGGTCCGAAAGAGTTGTTCCAATGTTACCAAGTGCAAGGGAGTAGTCAATATTGTTGTAATTAGAATAATTAAGGGGATCATTGACCTGCATCTGTCTGGGATAGTCGGAAGCATCGATGTAGTATGGTGAACTTGGATCAATGGTTTTATCGCTGTTCTTGTTTCCGGTAGGATGATCTTCATCTCCGGCCATGATTCTTCATTGTGTTAAAGCCGCTTTGATACCATATACAAATTATAATATCAGAAGGAAGTTTTTTTATTATTGAACTAGCAGGATGCCCGCGCAATGCAGCGGGGTGGGCACGCAACTCAATATTGAACGTATAGTTCGTGTCAGTACTTCTGTCACCTGATGACAGTGTGCACGTAGCCTAAAACTGGACGCCTAACTCGTGCAAAGCCAGTTGCGTGTAATCGAAGATTGAACATGCGTAAACAGACGGGAATGCACGTTACCGACATTAAAACATGCTTAACATATGTAGTATAGATTATTATCTGACATACATCGATGAACAATATATATTGGAGCCAAAACTAGAATCCTAATCAAATACATTATGCACTTATCCTTATCTTCAAAATAGAAAATAATAATAAAATATAAAGATAAAGATATATTTAAATTAAAAACTAATATTAAGGGTCCAGTGATCCTTAGCGCATATTCCCAACCTGAGCATGAATTGATTGTACCGTACAAGTTAGTAATGCACATCAAAACCATTGTTACAATCTATGCTAATAGAATTAGAATCATTGTATAGCAGGGTTAGATTATTTTACAAAGTTCAATAAAAATGAGAAGTGTTAGAAGTTATAATTAATTGATATGTGTCAAGTAGGGATCAAATGAAAAATGGAATAAAATTAATAGTACACATTTTCTCTTTCCACGTGCAAGTCACATGTTAATCCCCATCATTTTAAAACGTCTATAACTTTTCATATGATATTTAAAAAAAATAAAAAACAATCACCATAATAACAAACGTTATTTTATCTTTAATATGAGTATAATTTTGTTATATAAAAATCAAAACAAAAATTAAGTCATTGTGTCGTCTTGTTTACTATTGTATCTTTTTTCGCCATTGTGTCTTTCTGTTTGTCATTGTATTTTTTCGTCATTGTGTCTTTCAACTCATCATTGTGTTTTTTTTTAAATACTAATAACACCGTTGTGTAATAATAATATGTCAATATAATGAAAAATACCAACAAATTATTTAATACATAAAACACAATGATGAATACTTATTACACAATAACCTAAAACTTAAAACACAATGATGAATACATATAACACAATAACCTGAAACGTAAGACACAATGGTGAATACATATAACACAATTACCTAAAACGTAAAACATAATGGAAACTACATATTACACAATGACTTGAACGTAATACACAATGAACATAATACTATTTTTTCAATTTAAGTGAATGCCACATTTCAATTCTGAACAAAAGACAATGAACGTATTACGAAATGACTAAAACAAAATAATAAGTAGAAAGACAAATGTTGAGCATAAAGACACAATAACGAACAAAGATACACAGTTGTTGGTGCATAAATGTCAGTAGTTCATAGTCTAGTGTCTGTAATTGAGTCTGTAATGATTAATTATGTTTTATATGTTTAAGCGAAGTTACTGACAAGTTCGCTGTTTAGGCGAACTTGTTAGTCAAGCGAAGTTATGGACAACTTCGCCTGAACATGCCAGGCGAAGTTGTCGTGTATATATATTCCTAGGTTACGGTTTGTTTAAAGTTGATCGAGTTATTCAAGTTATCATATACAGACGTGTGTGAGTCGAGAGACGTGTATTCAGTGATTATATCACGTGTTCGGTTATAATATAACGTGTTTGTTTATTCGTATCGTGTGTTTGTTTGATTCGTGTTCTACACTCGTAACGACCTACGCAGGGATTCCGCACCTGTGTAGATTGAGATATCCCGTGCAAGATCCATCCAGGGAACCTACAATTGGTATCAGAGCTTTTGCTCGATTGTGTGGTTCGGGATATTCACGCGGGTGTAGAAATCGTCCCGTTTCGACTATTCGCGGGACGTGTTTTCTGTGTTTTTGTGTCATTCTTACCTCCTACCATCGTATTCAACCCTTTACACCGTCAAAAACCTCGAAAAACCCAGAAATCAGATCTGCAGAAACTTCGTGTTCATTAGGCGAAGTTGCCGTCACTGTTCGTAGGGTTTCGGCGAAGATATAAGGTTAAGCGAAGTTATCCACAACTTCGCCTACCTTCTCAAGTTCGCCTAACTCAAGCGAAGTTCTCTACAACTCCGCCTACCTCCTAAGTTCGCTTACCTCAAGCGAAGTTAAGAATCAGTGAAGTTCTTCAGCGAAGTTAAGACTTAAGCAAAGTTATCCGTAACTTCGCCTACAGTACTTTTCAAAAAAAATAAAAAATAAAAAATTTCGGGTTTCTTAGTTTTCGAGAAAGATGTCGTCAATTAACATCTCTGAGTTAGTAAAGATGGAAGTAGAAGCAGGCTCAGCTACAAAAGCACCGAGGTTGCTGAAGGGAACCGATTTCGTTGCATGGAAGGATCGGTTCGAACAATATGTCAAGTACCAGGATGCGAAAATGTGGGTATGCATCCAGGATGGTTATATTCCACCAACTATGGAGTACGAAGGTCGTGATCAGATCAAGAAGTACAGCAAAATGGAAGATGAAGAGAAAAAGATGTATGAGGCTGAGAGCAAGGCTCATGCTGCTATCACTATGGCTCTTCCACAAGAGATCCTTCATACTTTTAGAAAGTACAAGACAGCAAGAGAGCTTTGGGAAGCTCTTGAGAACCGGTTTGAATGAAATGTGGGAATCCGTGCTTCGAAGATCAAATTGCTCAAAACCCAGTTCTCAGTCTTCAAGTATTTGAAGAATGAATCTCTAGATGATATCATCACCCGATATTATCATCTGATGACTGAACTGAGCAACTATTCAATTTCTTACCGAGAAGAAGAGATAGTTGAGAAGCTTCTTGATGCTCTCCCACCAAAATGGGAGATGTACACGGTACTGATGAGGGAAGACAAAGACTTTCCCCAATATGATCTGGAAACGGCAGTTAACAAGCTCCGAACCTTTGAGCTTAACATGGTTAGAAAGGAGACACCTACGGATCAGGTTCAAGATCCATGTATGTACGGTGCTAAAGTCAACTCTAGTTCAGGTTCGAAGACTGAATCAGCTGCCTACTACTCGAAGGGAGAGTCGGGCGCCAACTCATCACATGAGGGGCATGTGTCAGTCAACACGAATGGTGATGTTTGCTTTGTAGCAGGTGGATCTAGTGGTTCTAAACCGCAAACAAGCAAGAGTAGTTGCTCTCCAAGTATTCCTAGCAACAACTACTCTAAGATGCCTATGAGTGTCAAATCTGCTGAAGAGCAGTTTGCTCTCTATGCTTCTTTTATTGCTTCCTATGAGAACTACATTCAGGGGAAGATTGTTGATCCAGCTATGTTGGATGAAGACTATGACCAGATTGATGCTGATGATCTGGAAGAAATGGATCTGCAATGGCAGATGGCTATGATCGTGAGAATAGTGAAACGGTTTATGAGAAAGACCGGAAGAAAGTTTGTCGGTGGAAGGCCAGGGTTTGACAAGACGAAGGTAAGATGCTACAATTGTCAGCAAAACGGCCACTTTGCTAAGGAGTGCAGAAATGAGCGTGTAGAACGTGGTCAAGGCAAGTCTACACAGCATAATGGGGGTTCTAAAGATTATAGTGCCAGGATTTCTAGAGAAGATGGTGAATACAACTGGAACCTGCATTCTGAAGAAACTTTCGAACATGCCAATTTGGCGAAGGTTGAAACTAAAGGAAGTGAGAAAGCTACTGGGGTAGATCAAGCGTTAATGGCAGATGTTAAAGACCAGCTCTCCGAGGTATGTTCTAAACCTACTTGTTCTAAATGTGAAAACTTGTCTGAGCAATTAGCAACTATAACTGATCAGTATGTTAGGTTGGATGCTGAGTTTAAAACTCTAAAAGAAGATCATCATTTTACAAAAGCAAGAGAAAATAGCTATAAAGTTAAAATAAAAGCTTGTGAAAAAGATATTAAAAGTCTAAAAGCAAAACTTGCTGAAAAAATACAAGTGATTGATCTAAGCTATGAAGTTTTGGAAGAAAAAACCAAACTAATAGCTGAAAGAGAAAAACAGATTGCTGATCACCAGGTGAAAGTGGTGGAACTGAATAGAAAACTTGAGCAGTTCAGAAATTCCTCTGCTATTCTTGATCACCTTGTTAGTGATCAAGGTTCCTCAGTTAAGAGGGGAGGAATTGGTTATCATGAGGTTCCACCACCTTATAATCACAATTACACTTTTAATCCTAGTAATCAGAAATCTGTTGACTTTAAGGTTGTTCAGACAGTTCCAATTAAGGTAACTAGTAAAGAACCAGATGTTAGTAGAGGCGAAACAAGTCCGCCTGTTTCAAATGTTAAAATTTCTGATCCGAGTCCAGTCTCATCAAGTTCGGATAAGTCATCCGAGCCTGGTAAGGCAAAAGAGGAGGCGGTATTGCCAAATGGTGGAGAGAAAGATAAAACAACTAAAAAGAGTTCTCCGCTAAACCCGTATGTCCCACCTTATGTGAGACAAACGGGCGGTAATAAAGCCTCGACATCTAAAACACCTGTTGATAAAAAAGTTGAACATAGGTGTTGTTTTAGGTGTAATCAATTAGGGCACCTAGTTGCAAATTGCCCTCTGAAGCAGAGATTCAGAGGTGTGAGGCCTACTAAAACTGAGAATAAGCCTAATGGTAATCATAATACTGGTAAAAATGAAAACCATTCAAAATTCAGAAATGTGACTAATTCAGGTTTTCATAGAAATAAATCTCAGTTTTACACTGCTAATAACCAAACCACAAGTTATAATTCTTTTAATTCACAAAGGTAGGAAGGCCTCACAATCAATCTACAAGGAGGTATCCTAATAGGACTTACAGGAATTATCCAGATACTAACTTTGGAAAGCCAAAGCTCGGGATGTATAGATCCAAGACCAATTGGTCTTGGGTCCCTAGATTCTAATCTTTTGCTTTTATCGTGCAGGAACAGTTGAACAGGGCTGCAAACAACCTATGGGTTGTGGATAGCGGCTGTTCCCGGCACATGACGGGTAACAAAAACTTGTTACACGATTTGAAACCTGTTCAAGGAGGGAGAGTAAGCTTTGCTGGAGAAAGTGGAGGCAAGATTACAGGAACGGTGTCTAATGGAAAGATGACTCTAGAGAAAGTAAACTTTGTCGAAGAATTGAAGCACAATCTGCTGAGTGTGTTGCAGATCTGTGATAAGGAGTACACCGTACATTTTACAAAGAATGAGGCGATTGTGTTGCATCCTGGTTTTCAGATACCAGAGGAGTGGATTGTGATGAAGGCTCCACGTGAAAGGAATACGTATATTATGGATATGAGGTCGACTGAAATGGCCACGGAAGAATCATGCCTTATGACAAAAGCGAGCGAATCGGAGTCCGAATTGTGGCATAGGAGAATGGGGCACATTCATCTTCGGAAGATGAACCACATTGTCAAGAATGGACTTGTGCTGGGCATTCCCTTGAAAAGTTTCAACTTTGAAGACAAATGTCTAGCGTGCAAGAAGGGAAAGCAGCACAAGAAATCCCATCACACCAAGAAGGTCAATTCTATTGTCAGTACTCTAGAATTGCTTCACATGGATCTCTTCGGTCCCGTGAATGCAAAAAGTCTAGGAGGTACTTCTTATTGCTTGGTGATCATTGACGATTACTCACGATATTCGTGGGTATATTTCCTGAAATCAAAAGATGAAACGGCTCAGATGGTGAAGAATTTGATTACCAAAGTTGAGAACGTTATGGATAAAAGGGTTAAGTTCATCAGGAGTGACAATGGAACGGAATTCAAGAATTTTGAAATGGAGATCTTCTGCCTTCAGAAAGGGATTGAACACCAGTACAGCGCTCCGTATACTCCGCAACAGAATGGAGTGGCTGAAATGAAGAATAGAACGTTAATTGAAGGAGCCAGAACTATGCTGGCTGATTCGAAGCTTCCTGTGGTGTTTTGGGCTGAAGCTGTTGCCACAGCCTGCTATATCCTTAATAGAGTCTTAACTGTTAAAAGACTTAATAAAACGTGTTATGAGCTTATGCATGGGAGGAAGCCCAACTTGAGTGGTCTTGAACCATTCGGGTCCCCTTGTTCGATTTTAAAGACAAATTCTAAATTTGGTGAAGTAGCCGATGAAGGAATCTTAGTCGGTTATGTTGTTGGGACTCCCAACAGACGTGTCTTTAATACATCGACCAGCAAGGTTGAGGTGGTGTGTAACACCGATATCACAAGTTACAAACCGCCAAAACCAAGCAACGGACCTGCTGAGTTTTTCGACTATGATAGACTTTTTAAGTCTTTTAACATACCGTATTTGGATAATGCAGAAGAAGAAGAAAGAGTTGCTACGAAGATGATCCTTGATGAGGAAGAAAATCTAGTGCAAAGACAGCTGTTTGATAAATGTCAACCTTCCTCATCAAATGCTATCGATACCCCTGCTGCCTCTCCTGAAGAAGAATTTTTCAATCCGTTTCACTCTCAGCAAGAAACAACCATTGACGAGCTCTCTTCTAACTTGGAAGACAATTTGCATGTCGGTTCTGTTCCGACCACGAGAATTCAAAAAGATCACCCTTTGGAGAATGTGATTGGTGATGTGTCCTCCGGTGTACAAATAAGACGTAGCTTGAATGAGCACACCTGTGTTTACACAAGCATTAAGGAGACAGGCATAATCAACGAATGCTTGTACACCTGCTTTATCAGCCAGATTGAACCAAAGAATTATCAAATGGCTCTAAAGGACAGCTCGTGGGTCGAAGCCATGCAAGAAGAGCTGGCTCAATTCAAGAAAATGGAAGTTTGGACTTTGGTTGAAAAAACAAAGAATGTGCATGCGAAAGGCACAAAATGGGTTTTTAAGTGCAAGAGAGATGAGAAAGGGATTATTATAAGAAACAAGGCGAGGCTAGTCGTTAAAGGTTTTAATCAACAAGAGGGGATTGATTATAATGAAGTGTTCGCTCCTGTGGCAAGATTGGAAGCCATTAGATTGTTTTTGGCATTTGCTGCTTATAAGAAGATGAAGGTATTTCAGTTAGACGTGAAGAGTGCGTTTCTGAATGGGAAAGTCGATGAGGTAGTGTATGTTGAGCAACCTTCGGGTTTTCCTGGCCCAGACTTTCCAGACCATGTGTACAAGTTAAGCAAGGCGTTGTATGGACTACATCAGGCACCTCGTGCCTGGTACTCAACTTTATCATATTACTTGCTTGAAAATTGGTGAAGGAAGATAGATAGCACGTTGTTCGTCAAGAGAGAAGGAAGCGACTTCCTGCTGGTACAAGTCTACGTGGATGACATTATCTTTGCTGCATCAAAATTCTCCATGTGTCAGGAGTTTGAGGCCGTCATAAAGAAAAGGTTTGAAATGAGTGCTATGGGTGAACTAACTTTCTTTTTAGGATTGCAGGTTGATCAGAAGAAGGATGGGATGTTCATTCATCAGACCAAGTATGTCCATGATGTGCTCAAACGTTTCAAGATGGAGGACAGCACTCCATTCGATACTCCAGTCTGCGTCAATCACAAATTAGGAGCTGATTCAGACAACGATGCAGACGTGGACCCAACCCAATATCGGGCTATTATAGGTTCTTTAATGTACTTAACTGCTTCTAGGCCTGATATTATGTTTGCAGTTTGTCTTTGTGCTCGTTTTCAGGCAAACCAAAAGGAATCTCACATGAAGGGTGTGAAGAGGATCTTGCGGTATCTCAAAGGCAAACCAAAGCTGGGGTTGTGGTACGCAAAAGGAGGAGACTTGGAGTTGGTCGCTTACACATATTCTGATTATGGAGGGTGCAGTCAGAGTCGGAAGTTAACTACTGGAGAATGTCAGTTTCTAGGAGGCAGATTAGTGTCCTGGCAATGCAAGAAGCAGACATCAGTCGCCATTTCAACATGTGAGGCAGAATACATGGCAGCATCCAACTGCTTCTCACAGGTTCTGTGGATTCAACAACAGTTACGCGACTATGGTCTGAATTTCTCACTTACTCCTATTTGCATTGATAACACAGCTGCTATCTCAGTAACTAACAATCCCGTGAAGCACAGTAAAACTAAACATATTGACATACGTCATCATTTTATACGGGATTGTGCTGAGAAGAAACTGATTGTGCTTGAAAAGGTGGATACGCTTGATAATTTCGCTGATTTATATACTAAAGCGTTTGACAAATCAAGATTTCAAAACCTTGTTGAGTTGAATGGGATGATCAATCCCGAGTAACCATGCTTTTTGTGCATATTAAAAAAAAAAAAAAAAAAACGTCACTGTCGCTTAGAACTATGTCGGTTGCCTCGGTTTGAAAGACTTGTCTTCGGATATGTTTGGTCCATATTTCTACTTATAGAATATGAGGATAGCCATTAACCAGATGACTGAAAGTGACCGGGGCGGTTTATGATGTGTTGTCATTCTTTCGCTGAAAATTAGTCAATCATACTTAGTTAGAAGGACACATACTAGTATGTGGTCGGTCCAGCTGATCCTTTGGATCTTCGGGATAGCCGTTTACCTGAAGACTTTGTTTTGGTCGGGGCGATTGATGTTAAAATTTTTTTGTGGGAAATGAAATTATTTTCAAGTCTACTACTTCGTAAGAAGTTCATTTGCTATGTTTAACAGAAAATTGATCCAACCTTGGAAAATGATAGATATACTGATTCTGTGTGCTTAACTAGTGAAGTTATTAGGCTTAAAAGGCTTTAGAACAGTCATTGTATGTCATGGTAGCTTTTTATGGTGCGTAAAAGTAGATGTGATACAAACTAAATCTACTCGATTTTACGTGGAAACTCCTTAAGAGTTTTGCATGTCTTCATATATATCTTTCCGAATGATAGGCAGAAAAGCGATTACCCAGTCATACACGAGCCCGTGTTCTGATTCCCGTAAAGATAGTGTGTGAAGAAACTGCAGTGATCCAGATTCGGGACTTGCAGTTGTTTACTACTCTGAAGTCTATGTAAATGTTTATTCAAAAAAAAAAAAAAACCTTATGAGTTATTGAAACATTCTAGAGCTAACAATGTCAAGACTTCTCAATCATGGAGTAAGAAAGAGAACGGGAAGCAGATGAAGAGTACTTACAAACTTAATCAGACACTATGGGTTGAAGTCAATTCGGGGTGACTTGGGGAAAGCCAAATACGCCTTGAGAATAGATAGGAGGCATCATAATCTCTGAGTTGTTGCCCACTTAAGTTTTGAGTTTAATTGAACCTAACTCGTATCACAGAAACGATGAAAACCATCTTAAGTTATTTACCTGCCTACAACCTGTCTCTTTATGTCATAATACAGCTAAACACGGATCTATGTGACAATCACGTAATTAGTATGATTCCTGTTCGGATCTTTTCTAAAACGTAGTAGTCCCTGTCGAGACTGAAATTTGATCCCTTGTACTTTAATTTTTAACAGTTTTTTTTGTACTTAGGTAGTTTTATGATTTTATAACTGGTTACTTGGTCTTGATTGCATCTTTTAACTCTTTAAAGGAAGTTTTTTTGCAAAATGTTCAAAGTATAAGGTTTGATTTTGTAAATAGAGGCGAAGTTGTTAAACAGGCGAACTTGTGCATAACTTCGCCTAGGCGAAGTTATCCACAACTTCGCCTGTATAACTCCGCCCCTATATAAAGGAATTTTTAAGGTCAGTCGTTCATTATTTTCAAATATCGGTGAACTTATCTTCCGAAATTCCAGCCAACTTATCAGTTTACCGGCGAACTTGTCGTTCTTTCCGATTCCTTGATCTTTTTCTCAGATTCCGTTACGATTCAAGGTTCGAGGTGTCGATATATCGTATAACCCATGTTCTTTCTTGTTTATCAAAGGTCGTGTCGAACCGTTTCGAAACCTCGGACCGTCGGACTTTTGAACCCGATTTCAAAACTTGTCTTTACGTAGTCATGAACAAACTGATCGTCCAGATTGCTTTAAAATCATGTTTTTCGGACCCCTCAATCGTCAAACTAACCTAAAACATCAGTTTTTTTTCGGATTTGAATCTCCTTACTGTCGCCGATTCAGATTCAGGCGAACTTACAGTTTGGGCGAAGTTATCCGTAACTTCGCCTGAGGTTTAACTTCGCCTGAGGCGATGTTGTGGTGAGGCGAAGTTATCATTAACTTCGCCTGGACCGTTTTACTTATTAGTTATTAGACGAACTTAAAGATGAAGCGAACTTGTTCCCAACTTCGCCCCACCTTTAACTTCGCCTATACAGATTTTATCACAACTTCGCTCATGGCAACAAGTGAACTTGTGTTACGCCTTAATGTTTATCTAACTTGGTTCGTTTGTTGCAGATATGGCTGCTATTGCTGGTGCTGAAGGTGCTGGTGGCGATGACGGAGGAGATAATCAAAGGCAGTTCTTCCCTGGGCACAACATGTATATTACATTAGACGCGAGTGGTGTCGATGATTTCCGCGAGATCATCACATTCCTGCTTCGCTCGCGGATATTCCACGCTGTCACAACAACTCTGCCGATTTCATTGCCCAACATTGAGGGATTCTGGCAGACGGTGGAATATGACTGCCGCGTCGAGCCCCCGGTTATGCGAGCAACCGTCAACAATCAAGAAGTTCAGTTCCCTTCTGAACAAATCCGGGCGGCTTACGTTTCGGGAATGAGACCAGGGATGACCCGACGGACTTTGTAGCTCCTTTTCGAGATGGAGCGTTTTTACGAATGGGCTGTTCGGGCCCGTTGGGCGATACACAAAGAAGGAAGGGTTTCCTACTCGATCAGTGGCGCTTCCTCATGCACGTAATGATTGTCTGCATGTCAGGGAGGAAGGCGGGTACTGACGGGATCGGTGCGACCATGCAGTCGGCGATGACTGCTCTGACTTATAACAAACGTTATAGCTTCAGTCAGATGGTCTTCTATGAGATCGATAGACAAAGACGGGCAGTGGCGCGTGAGAGGTTCATTATGTATCCATGATTCATCCAGATGATCTTGAACCATATGGCTCCAAATCTACCTCAGCGCGCCGCCCGATCAGATACGTGGAGAGTGTGAACAAACGTATCTTCGCTCAGTGCAGGACATCGAGCGCGAGGAGCAAACCTGAGCTCCATCCCAGGCATACTCCACTCTTTGAGTATTTAATCAACCCGGAGTATGTTCCTGCCAATGGGGACGAGTTCAGAGATCCTCAACCACAACTTGCGGTAGCACCTCAAGCTGTACCTGCTGCGCCTGTTGTGTCAGCTGAAGAAGAAGTAGACCTTGACGCTGCTTTTGGCGGCCAAGGATTCTTTGACATGGATCGTATGCATCCAGCAGAAGAGATTCAGGTCTCGGCTGCAAGAGTTTCAACTGTGGAAGTGACTAGGGCAGCTACAACGGTGGCTGACTCAGATTTTGATGATGTAATGGATGAGGCAAGAAGGATGTTGGTGACATAAGAAAGAACGGTTGGGAAAAGGAAGAGAACTGCTGATGATGATATTGAGGCAAACTATGAAGAAGAAGTTCAGCAGTTGATTCGCAGATCTAGAAGAGAACGGGCAGGTATGGGTTCAGGAGCTGGAGAGACTTCAAGGATAGTACGTTTTGCTCCACCCGCCTTGTCCGGTATGACTCTTATTCCTTCTTCACTTCCATTTACAAGTTCAAGCGCCACGGATGTACCCGTGGTGGCTACAACATCATCTGTTGGCCTCCCATCCATCACACTCCAGCTGACGACTCCAGATATTGTATCGTTGCCGCCTCCAACGCTTACTCCATCGGAGGTTGTTACACAGGTTATTGAGTCGACAGTGGTTCACACTGCAGGGTTGTCGGTCACGATACCACCTGCGGTTACGTCCACAACTACTTCTGATGTCCCGGTTACATTTGAAATCCCACCTCAGTTCACTCAAGATTTATCACATATGAGGTTCGATTTCGGTGCAACCTTATCAGACTCGGAAAGAATAGCGGCACTTGAACGGGTCGTGGCTGAGCAATCAAGGATAAATCTTATCCAGACCCAGGCTATTCAGCGCCTAGTAGCAGAAAATCAACTACAGTCGTCCCTCCTGGTTGAACATGGAAAAATTATAGATGCTATGAAGGAGTTCTTGGCATCTCAGGGGGAGACGAGCTGTAAAGGCGACGAGCTCAGGACAAAGAAGAAGAATGACAGAGACGATGATCCCAATGCATCGAAAGGTGCAGGTGGTGAGTTGCCAAGAACTACTCAAGCTCTTGGGACTTCCACAGCTCAGGGGGAGTCTGCAGGTGCAGCTGGCAGTTCTGGTGGTGATGAGGTGGTGTTGGTAGATGACGAGGAGATGGGAGATGATGTGATCGATGCCTTGAAGGAATTAGATGATGATATGTTAGATGATGAGTTTATGTGTGAAGATGATGTTCTACCAGTCGATGAGATTGAAAAGATTGGTGCTGAAATAGTGATTGAAGATGATGTTGAAGAGGGTGAAATAGTTGAGGAGAATGTTGAACACGAGATCACTGAAGTTGAAAAGTCGAATGTATGTGAAGATACAGAAGTTGATGATACAGAATGGGAGGAGCAGCCTAGATGGAAGGAAGGCTATGCTCATTGGTTTATCAAAACGAAGAAGCCAGTGCTAACTACAATGTTCAAGAAAAGTTATAATATTAAAGGGTACGCTGAGTCAAAGAAAGGCATTATCTGTTGGTTATATGATGAACAGTTAAAGTTGTTTGTGGTGAAACGTTTTGATGGTATTCAGTATTTTAAAAGGACGTTGAGATCTCTCAATACATTGCCTGAATGTGAGGTGAAGGATTTGGCTAGATTGGGGTTGATTAATAGAAGCGACGACAACATGGCGAGAGTTATTGGGAAAATCGTGTGGAAAGAAAGTATTAAAGAAAAGAAGTTTGAGTTATTAAAGCCACAGAAAGGAAAGCTAGTGGAAGATAAGGAAAGAGGAATGAGAGCAGATGGCAAGCCATGGATGGTGATGAAGTACAAATCGATCCGATGCATTAAGGAGGTTCCAATGAAGACTATGCCTCAAGATGTGTTGAAGAATCTTAAATGGTGGTATGTGGATTGCCAGACTGCTGAAGCCGTGATGGAAGACGAAGATGAACAAGAAGTGCTAAGAGTGTATGATCCGATGCATCTTGTTAATTTATCGAAAGCTGATCTGCAGGTTTTAAATGAAAAGAAGATTTTCTAAAGCGAGGAAATATCAGCGAGTAGTCACGGTATGCGTGAGAGAAGGAGTACATGCATGAAGACCAAGAGATTGAAGATTACAAGACACGTGTTTAAAGATCAAGACATGAAGCTACTGCCAAGGGGGAGTCTGTTGGTGCATAAATATCAGTAGTTCATAGTCTAGTGTCTGTAATTGAGTCTGTAATGATTAATTATGTTTTATATGTTTAAGCGAAGTTACTGACAAGTTCGCTGTTTAGGCGAACTTGTTAGTCAAGCGAAGTTATGGACAACTTCGCCTGAACATGCCGGCGAAGTTGTCGTGTATATATATTCCTAGGTTACGGTTTGTTTAAAGTTGATCGAGTTGTTGATCGAGTTATTCAAGTTATCGTATACAGACGTGTGTGAGTCGAGAGACGTGTATTCAGTGATTATATCACGTGTTCGGTTATAATATAACGTGTTTGTTTATTCGTATCGCGTGTTTGTTTGATTCATGTTCTACACTCGTAACGACCTACGCAGGGATTCCGCACCTGTGTAGATTGAGATATCCCGTGCAAGATCCATCCAGGGAACCTACGACAGTGATGTAACTTTTGTTTTAAATTTTATCTTTAGTATGAGTGTTAATTGAAAATCACGATGACTAAAATCTATATCACATTGTATAGAAAAATCCAATTAAAAAACACAATGCATAAAAACCTAATTAAAAAACACAATGAACAATTAAATTACACAATATAAAAAACCCACATTTTTTTTTTCCATTTTTATATAACAGTAAGATATTAATATTAAAGATAAAAAAAACTTATTATTATGGTGAATTTTGTAATATTTCAGATTAAAAAATCTGTATTCGTTTGCCTGACTCGGGAATGTAATTCGGATATTTCGTATTATTAAAAACTTGTATTTATTGATATTTAACTTGGTTAACTTATTTTACACTCTCATAACTTTCAAATTCTTCAACACCTCTTCTCTTAAAAACCCTTAAAATCGCTTAAAACAGCTAAAAATCGCATGTGTAAAAGTACATGGACTATTTTTGTCAAAAATCAAAAAACTTAATCCCAAGATAAGTCCTATAATGTTATAACGGGTCCAAACTCGTTTTCTTATTGTTATAGTCGAAATCTCAATATTATTTTTCCCGATTTTGTCATTTATTGATTTTATCATTTCCTATTGAGCTCGTTTACCAAATAAATCAATTCTGAGTCTCATTATTATAACCGACGTATAAAGAACCCTAAAAAAATCGTTCATAATGGTTCATGGTGTTTTATCCAAGAATATTCATTGTACGGTTTGACTTTCAAGCTTCAAGACCCTTTGACTCGTGTTTTCTCATTGTTTCGTAATCTTTTCGGGTAAGTTGTTTTCATGAAAAACGTTTATATTTGTCTAACTAACAAAAGCCCTCAACTAATTTTACTGATTTATGGGGTTTTGTTGGTCAGTTGCTCTCCGGCCCGTTTCAGGGCATAATAGTCAAATTATTTGACTATCCGATTTCTCTAAATTCTTATTGGAATTATCTTTTGAACCAGAAGACTTTTATGCTTTGAGAATTGAGTGTACTAACCAAAACCCGACTCCTGAATCGTTGTTCGGATTCTAGTAAGTATCATTTCGCTTATTTATTAAAAATATCATAACCGAAGTTCTATACATTCGTTTGGATTTATTCCAGCGGCTACGTTCTCGGTGTTTGGGTGAGCTTTTAAAATTGCTAATTTACTTTTTGAAAAACAAAAACCACTTTTGAAAAGCTACAATTTGAAACTTTTTGAGGAGCTTTGTCAAGCATGTTTTGCTTTTTAACAAACCAGTAAGCAAATAAACAAGTTTTGAAAGCTCACCCAAAACAAGTTTTAGAGGGTGTTTGGGGGAGTTTTAAAAATTGCTTATTTGTTTTTTTGAAAAGCAAAAACCACTTTTGAAAAGTTACAATTTGAAGCTTTTTGAGGAGCTTTGTCAAACACTTTTTTCTTTTTAACAAATCATTAAGTAAATAAATATGTTTTAGAAGCTCACCCAAACACCCCCTTATCACCCAACATCTTCATCAGAATCTCTAAAACCTATTGAAGTTATGGTTTTTCAATTCACAACCGGATAAAAAACCCAACACAAGCAAACCATAAGCCACGCGGGTAAGGCACTGATGGCGTGCAATATGCGGAGAGACTGCACATGATTCACGCAATCATTACAAATATCATCAAGAAAATATCCCAACCCATTCCAAAAAAGATCAAACTAAAGATACTTACCCATGGTTTTTAATTTGTTTTTGTTTGGTAGACAATATTATCAACTTTAACTTTGTATCTTTTCAATTGTTTTCACATTTGTTCTTTCTGTTACATATTATATATTAGATCATTTGTATTTTCTGTTTCAACATATTGCATAATGTTAATGCAAATGAAAACATGATTTAAATAAAATGTATGTTAATGCAAATTTTACTAACAGTAACGTTGACCATGCTTTGTGTGTTACATGGTGGCTGTCTGCCTACTTCTCTTTTTACAAGTGTACTTTGTGTTTAATGGACTCCTCAATATGTAACCTTGCTTGAAATTTAGGATAAAGTGTTTTCGAAATAATGAAAAGGCCTATAACGTAGACACAATCATCGCACCTTCCATTAAGATAGCCACTAACAAAATTGGCTGTGCCAATTTTTAATAACAACTATCGGTAGGTAAGCTAAAAAAATTGATAATCAAATAATAATTAATCAAAAGTTAACCTTGGCATTTTAATATATAGGAAAGTTCACGTGCAAAACATGACCAATTATGTATACTTTTGCAAGCGTTGACGACAAAAGTATGTCTTGTAGCCACCATTACAATTACCAGTGGTGGAGCCACACTGTCACCACCGGGTTCACCCGAACCCGGTCATTTTCCGATTTTATATATAACCAATAGTGTTGAATTAATGAGTGAACCCATTCTTTTGCGGCAAGCGAACCCATTATCTTTTTTAAATAGTATATCTGAGCCCATCAATTATAAAAAGTTTAGTTAATAAACAAATAAAAACATCGACCATCGACTCACAACCGATCGATCAATTTTTTTCTTCGTCGTTCGCCTCAAGGTTTCAACCATCGCCAACAGCCAATACATGTTGGTATATCGTTTGAGAAGTGTTTATCTTCAATAAAGCATGTGAAGACGGATTTGCATAATCATTTGGGTGATAATTATATGAATGATGCTTGTATTTGTTGTATTGAGAATGAGTTCTTTTTCAAAGCCGCAATTGAATATATTTTTCAAATATGCAATATCTTTATATTTAATGACTTTTATTTTATTAAATGTTAACAATATATTTTTGTTAAGATATTGCATTTTATTTATCTAACCGAATGATCATCCCAACCCGACCCAACCCATTCAGGCGCGGAAACTTTGACAACGGAAAAAAAGTCAAGCATCGAAAATTCGGAACCCATAGAAAAATGTTTCTGGCTCCGCCACTGACAATTACTGTATGTTGTTAAAGCCTTGGGGACTCACGTGCAAAACACCAAGTATTGTAATAAACTAGTGTTTTGCTAAGTTTTATTCTTTTTAGTTTTTACTTTCTATTTTTGCATTATAAAACAAGACTTTATGATATCCTGCGCGCTATACATCTTCGTCTCCTGCTTGTGAGACTGTTTTATCCTACTCCAAAATGACAACCAGTTTTCTTGTCTTTTTAACCTTCCTCTTCTTCCAAACATTTACATGTATCCAAGCAGAAAGAGAATCCCTTCTTCTATTTAAACAAGCCCTTACAAACTCACATAATCTTTTGTCAACATGGAGCGGATTAGAGTGTTGTGAATGGCATGGAGTCGGGTGTGATAGTCGAAATGGTCATGTTGTCAAACTTGATCTTCGATCATCAGTGTCTTTGGAAACTATTACATACAATCACAAAAATGGCTGGAAGGTGAGTTAAATCCTTCGTTACAGAATTTGAAGCATTTGCGTTACTTGGACTTGAGCATAAACAATTTCACAAGAACATTCCTAAATTCTTAGGATCGTTTAAACGGTTGGAATACCTTAACTTGTCACTCTCAGGTTTTTCCGGAATAGTTCCTCACCATCTAGGAAATCTCTCAAGGTTACAATATCTTGATATTAAAAACTGTTTTATAGATTATGATTATTACCAGCGGCCAATCAGTATTAAACTATTACCAGCCCCTGTCGTAAATTATTTGGGATGGTTGTCTTCGCTATCATCGTAAGTATTTGGATTTATCAGGGACAACCATTGGTAAACAGACTGATTGGTTCCATCCGCTTAACATGCTCCCTTTTTTGCATACATTAAACCTGGCAAGGTCCGATATCAATTTCCCTTCCGTTAAATTTGCCAATTTCACGTCTCTTAGTTCACTCGACCTATCTTCGAATCACATCAATGACATCAATTCCAGCATTCCTGTATGGTTAACAAACCTTACTAGCCTCATGCATTTAAACCTTCAACATAACAACTTTCATGGTAAAATTCCTGATTTTCTAGGAATGTTCAGTGTTCTTGCTTCCGTTGACCTCTCTTTCAATCCATTTGCTACTTTGATGCCTGATCTGTTATGTAACTTGACCAGTCTCGTTAGTCTGGACCTTAACGGAAACAAGTTCTTTGGTCCTATTCCCCATGCATTGGACAACTCTTGAGGCAAGAAGGCCTAAATCTTTATCATAACCAATTGAGTGGGAACATTCCCATGAGTCTTGGGCAACTTTCAAAGCTCAAAAGTCTAGATCTCTCCTACAATTCATTGGTTGGGGTTCTTTCTGAAACTCACTTCACAAAGATAAAAAATCTAATTCATTTAGAGTTGTCCTTGAATTCGTTAGCATTGAATTTTAGCTCTCAATGGGTTCCTCCCTTCCAACTGAAGAATTTTTTTGCAATTTCCTGCAACATCGGACCCGACTTCCCAAATTGGCTTCAAACACAGAAAAATCTTAAGAGGTTAGATCTTTCTAACTCTAGTATTAGAGGTACAATACCAGAGTGGTTTGAGAACATCTTGTATCATATTCTTCACTTGGATTTGTCCAATAACCAGATCAGTGGCAAACTGCCACGACTTCATTTTTGTAGTAGTAACTCTGAATGGGATGGGACCTTGAAGATGAACTCGAACAAATTTGAGGGATTACTGGCTACATTTCCGTCAAATGTGAGAATTTTGGATCTCTCAAATAATTTACTGTCCGGACGTGTTCCTCAAACAAAAGGAACAATGAACCCAAGTTTGACAGTCGTTAATCTTTCAAAAAATCGTTTCAACGGAAGCATTCCGGTACACTTATGCAAGGCTCCTGGGATTCAGGTTTTGGATTTATCAGAAAATCAGTTTTCTGGAAGGTTTCCACAGTGCTTAGGGAATTTGATTAATTTGGAAGCGTTGGATCTTTCAAATAACACCATAAGCGGTTCTGTTCCAAGTTCATTGGGTTCTCTTACAGAGCTCAGGTCATTACACTTGCACAACAACAGATTTGAGGGTAATCTTCCACTATCCTTACAAAATTTGACAATGTTGGTCACAATGGATATAGGGAACAACTTTTTAGATGGTGGTATCCCTTTTTGGATTGGAGAAAACCTATCAAGCCTTAGAAATTTTGAATCTCCAGTCAAATAAGTTTATAGGGAAGATTCCGCTACAATTTTTCCAACTCAATGTTCTTCAACATTTGAACTTGGCACATAATAATATAACTGGGAGAATCCCTCATTACTTCGGTAGTTTAAGCGGTATGGTAACCAGCGATGTTAACTACGCTTACTACATCTATTACTACAAAGAAAATATTTTGGCTTCCATGAAGGGAATTGAGTTGGTATACACCAAGACAATAAAGGTTCTCACATCCTTAGATCTCTCTAGCAATAACATTAATGGAGAAATTCCAGATGCGTTGATGAACCTTGTGGGTTTGAAGAACTTGAATCTTTCAAGAAACCAACTGAAAGGACACATTCCATTGACGATTGGAAATCTAAGTATAATGGAATCTTTAGACTTGTCAATGAACATGTTGTCTGGTCAGATTCCTCAAAGGATGACCAGCTTAAACTTTCTAAGCTACTTGAACCTGTCGTTCAACAACTTTTCTGGTGCAATCCCGATTGGAAATCAGCTCCAGACTCTTGCGGACCCCTCTATTCATGTGGGCCACCAGTATCAAGGAGTTGCAAAGGAAAGAATTCACCACATAATCTTGTTGGTGAAGATGAAGATGAAGTATTGTGGTTTTATAGTGGCATGGGATGGGGCTTCGTTGCAGGATTCACGGGACTAGTTGGTAGCTTGTACTTCATCAGGACTTAGAGGTTGTCTTCCTTCAAGATTCTTGCAAATGTTTACGGTTGGCTAAATGTGCTAATTCTGCTGAATCTTGATCGGCTAAGGAGGAAGTTTTTTTAATTATCATGTACACCATCACAGTACATATTTAAATGCTTGCCTTTGTACCTTGGCAAAAATGTACATGTCCATTATAAATATTATCCAAGAACTAGTTGTGAGATTCATTCTTAAGACCTACACCTTCGCAAAAATGTACTCCATAATGAGAAGTAATATGGGAGGATGATACATGTCCGGTAGTTAAATTAATGGCGGTTTGCAAAACTGGTACACGACTTTGATGCTTCAAAATTTTGTTACAGACTTTTATATAGATATAAAAATATAAACTTTATATTTAAATATTCCGTTAGTGGCAAAAGTAATAACGTAGGTCAAAGTCCACCACTAACTACAATTGGTGCTTTAAAGACTTTGAGAGATGGCCTAATTCAGAAAATTCTGGTAATTTTTAATTTTGTACTAAAAAAATATACTTTATGATATGCTCTATTTATTATTACTATTATTATTATTATTATTATTATTATTTACTTATTTATTTATTTATCATCCCCTTGTGAGACGGAAACTTGTCCTACTCCAAATGAAACTTGTCATTTTCTTCTCTTTTAAATCGGTACCGCTTGTTCAAATGTATGCTAAACATGAAAGAATTTCAAAAATTGATCACTACAATATGAAATGGGTAGTCTTTTTCAGAAAGAATGGTTCGAGTAAACACAAACACCGATGTGCATCATATTCCCATAGCCAAATGAGAGATGCAGGGTGATCTGCTGAACTTATTCGATCAGCTGAATTAAAAAACCAAACACAATGATATTGCATAAACATAAACAAAAATAGAGAACTGAATTATAAAATATTGGTTTAAGATCATGGTAACAAAGAGTACAATATAGATGCAACTAAATTTCATCACTGTAAGGCCCCGGTGCCCTACTTGGACGTTGGATTTACTCATTAACATAGTCCAAAATATCATAGTTAATAAAAACTTTACGCGGAATATAAAACTTTCATAAAATATTACATATCAAATCATAAACATGTCTTAAAACATTCCTTGTCTTTCACTATTAAAACGTTAAACATAAGACAACTTGCGTCTTCAGATGCCAGACTCTTATTCTCGTGCCATGTGTCCCCGCTCAAGCTAGCTGTCTCATTCTACTCACCTGCGTGCATACTAAAAGTCAGCTACGCTGAGTGAATTCTAGTTAATCATACATCATGCAATACATTCACTTACTTACAATCATGCATCCGAAGATACATGATAATTACTTACTATTTTACTTTCATTTCATACTTTCATACATACATACATACTTGATTACTTTCATACTTTATATTTACTGTCAATTCTATCTCAGATATTATTAGGGTCCGATCCCTTTCTTTTCTATCTCATATTTTATTAGGGTCTGATCCCTTTCTTTTCTATCTCAGATATTATTAGGGTCTGATCCTTCTTTACTTTGTCTATCTCAGATATTATTAGGGTCGGATCCCTTTCTTGTCTATCTCAGATGTTAGTAGGGTCTAATCCCTCTTTACTTCTCTATCTCAGATATTATTAGGGCCTGATCCCTTTCTTCTCTATCTCAGATATTATTAGGGTCTGATCTCTTACTTCTTCATCTTCGTACATTTGGTCTTTAAATACTCATAACATACACATACATTCTTTACTCATTCATACACATTCATATATTGTACATATAGCTATCATACACATTCATCCATTACATACATACCTCCCTTGTAAATACGTGCAATATCCGAAGATCGTTCACGTACCGACAAGCTTTCGTTCACATTCAAGATATAAATAATTAACATATAAGTCATACATGGCATACACTTACCATTTAAGATAAGTGTATTAACTATCATATCGAGTATGCACACAGCCCCGAAAACATAACAAAGAAATGGGGCTAGAAACTCACCTGAATGTGGATACGTTCACCGTTAATCGTAATCCCTTTCTTGAGCTGTGCACATCTAACTGTATAATATTTACATGTATCAATTAACTATTACTACTCATATCGTATTTCTATCTTAATATAACCCACAACGAACGGGTCCGGGGGCAGTGCCCCTGGCAGCAGGGTTCTAGGGGCGGCAGCCCCTGGCGAGGTCCAAGGGTAGAGCCCCTGGCTGCTTGGAAAAATTTTATTTTCATTAACTATCAAAACACATTTTTCCATTAAGATTTTAATTTATTTTTCTAATTCGCTAACCCATTTGCTATAACGAATTAGGCCCGATTCGTTAACTAATCACGGTCTAATTCGTCATTTGCTTCGTTGTCCTGATTCATTAGCTTAATTCGTCATCTGGTTAGTCATTCTAATTCGTTATCTGAACATGACTTAATTCGTGGTCTAATTCATTATTGGAACTTAGCGAATTGATGAGTAATGAATCACCTGATTCGTTACCTAATTCGTCATCAGAACACAGCTTAGTTCGTTATTTGAACATAGCGAATGAGTAAATAACGAATCACTTGATTCGTTATCCGAACATAACGAATGGTGAACTAATTCGTTATCTAATCATAACGAATTGCATCATCTTATCCAGACTTTGTCTCAAAGGTCAAAGTCAAAATCACCAAGAACACCATACAGTAAGAACACCATACAGTCAACATATTTAGATCTGCAATTAAACCTTCGTTTCTTAACGAAACATCACGATTTTGGTATCCATGAACTCGTAATCAAAGCGCTAACAAACCCCAATCCTCAAATCGGCCAAATGTTCACGTTTAAAGGGCGCGATTTTTGCATCTATATACGGGTTCTTTTAGGTTAACAATTAACATATCAAATGTTAATCAATTTCAGTAGGACTTGTTGCTTTGGATTCATTTTTATCAAACTCAAACAGATCTATGGCTTTTCTAAACGAATCCGAACCTAATGAACAAGTTCTCGTTATAAACGTACCTTAAACGAGTCGAACTACGAACACGAGCTGGTCTTAGATATTGCTTTGGTTCGTCACGATGATCTAGCACCAACAAGCTCGGGTTCTTATCTTCAGATCTTGGCTCGGGTTATAGGATAGTGTTTGTGTGTGTTTTTGATGGTGTAGGCTATGGTGTAGAGATAAAAATGGAAAGGTTTAGGGTTTAAGGGGTATTTATACTCCCTTAAGCCCATGGACCTAAGGCCCATTCCATCTTTTAAAGTCTAAGCCCATCCTCATGTAGTTTATTTATCTAAACCGACACACGACACTTTATAGAATAAACGAAATTTCATTTATTTATTATAATCAAAAGTAGGATGTTACAATCACGCATCAATAGTTCCTACACGATCTCCAATATAAAGCAATTAATGGTTCAAAATTTTGTTAAAATATGGGATATTATCCTCATACACCACCCCTACATGTCTATACAATTCGGTATAGGCTTATGCGGCCGTATAAGATACAAATGACTGACAAATAGACAAAAAAAGTTTTTTTAGCCTATATGACCGTATAGACTTATACGAGCCGTATAGGCATTAAATGATCGTATTGCTCCCTGACAAACCATAAAAACCTATACAGTCGTATAGGGTTATACGACTGTATAGAAAACATTTGCAGAAAAATTTAGACTGCAATTTTGACCACTGTTAATTGCTGCCGAAAAACGCATAAACGAGCCGTATAGTGCTATACGACACGTATAGACATATTTTCAGTTCTCTAAGCTTAAAACATGAAAGATTTTTATGATGATTTATTTTAATGTATGGTTATCTGGCCAAATTTCTTGTTTGCTTAATCACTGATTGATTATTATGTATGGACTATTATAAAGTGTAACATAATATAATCTTAAACGAATGTTGTTAAGGTACAACTACAAATTACTTAGCCAAACGTGCTATGTAAATATTAAAAGACAATTTATTATATTCTAAAATATCATATCATTCAACTTTTCAATATAAAACATAATTCTATATAAGTGAAACAACACATGAAAGGGTCGAAAAGGAGAACGTTTAAAACTGCTAAAAAAATATCTCAGATAATATATCAAAAAAATGTCTATACGACCGTATAGGCCTATACTAGGCACAATAAACGATGGCCGACAACATCATACACAAACTGGATTCAGGTGCTATACGACCGTATAGCTCTATACGAGCCGTATAAGAAAAAAAAATTGGTGCGTGAGGATCATAGGTAGTGTGGGAGGATCCTATGCCTAAAATGTACATTTTTAACGTCGGAATTTATATGATTCGAAATTTTAAATTGTTCATCTTAACAATTTTTAAGTTTTTATTAAAGCATTGGCATTTGACAGTGGTAAAACTTCAGTCAAGCAACATCTTTGGCAAAAGTAGAGTTTTTATCAAAATAGATGAAGAAGTTTCTTAAAATGGGTGATTTAAAAAGTATTTATCAAAATATATTTTTCTTTGTAAACTTATATTTTCTCACTCCTATCCCTATTGAGTAAAATAATTTATATTAAAAGTTTTCATATAAAAACATAGATAAAATAATAAGTTAAAAATAATAAAACTTTAATTTTTATATTTTATTTCATTTAAAACAAAAATAATTAAAGCACGTTTTTGGAAATTTTTTTCTTAAATTCATATGTTTATTTATTTAACGGATTAATATAAAACACTTATGTTCATAATTTTATTTTATTTTTTTGGTTTTTCATTTTTGTTATTGTTTTTTTTTCTTTTATTGTTTTTCTTCGAGGTTTTTTTTCATATATATTAGGATACAACACATTTGTAAATGATAATACAACTGTTGTATGCTTGAAAAAAGAAATACAGATTTTTGAGTTGTTTTATGATACAAAAATATGTTTAAAAAAAGAGTAGAATACACGGTTTTGTTTAATGTTTTTTTCTCAGCGTTTAGGATTTAAACGTAGTCAAATACAATTTTGTATTCAAACTAAAGTACTTTTTATATCATAAGCTATACGAATGTTAGTAGTCGGTACTTTATTGGCACTTGCATAAACCGACCAATTTTGACTGAAGATCGGTACCAACACCGGTATCGACATTTGTTTTTGTGGTTTTTGTTGTGTATAATTATATTTCTGGCAAACCGAATCATGTCCGACTAAATAATATTGATACCAATATCGATATTAAATCAAACTCCATTTTTAAATACTCTTGTATAAGAAAACAACTTGAAGATATAGCCATAATAGAGTAATTAAAAAAATAGAATAAAAATAAAAAAAACATCGTTTTCAATCGGTTTTTATTTAAAAAAAAAAAAGTAAATACAAAAAATATGAACACAAGAAACTGTTTCCAAAAACGTTTTTTACTATTTTTATTGAACGAAATGAAAAACAAAATATAAGTTCTATTATTTCTTTTTCATATTTTATATTTTGCTTTTTGGATAGAATTTTTTAATAAGAATTATTTTATTATAAAAGATTAAGAGTGAGAAAAGATAAGTTTATAAAGAAAAACCTATTTTGATAAATACTTCAATTCATCCATTTTGGTAAATACTTTTCCCCCCTCACCCTTTTTGGTAAAAAACTCGGCAAAAGTATCTACAAGTAGTGTGCTTGAAGGACTTTTATTAATGGCTCTCTACTGTTGAAGTCTTGAGGACACGAGTCTAAACCAAACTGTACGTTATAATTCAGAAAATACGGGAAATACTATTATACGCTTAGTTATAAAAGAATTGTAAATTTTTAATATTGGCATTAGAGGGGAATGGGCACTCAGAGGTATTACCTATGCACCCGTCAATCCCGCACTTCCATCTCATTTTATGATATGCCATAGATTTTCCTCCTCTGCTTGTGAGACTGAACTTAATATTACTCCACCCCATACACACCGCAGCAAAATAATGTGGCGGAGCGAAAACGTCATACCATGATTAATAATTCACAAAAGATTTAAACTTTTTAATTTTTTTGAAAATAAGAGGAAGAACACATAAATAAAAAATCTAGAAAGTTTTGAACACAACTCAACTGAAAGAAAAAAAAAGTTTTATATAAAAGAAAACCTGGTTGGTTCAACTCGCAAGTTCTTCAACAAAACGCTACCACCGGAAACGGATGTCCCTTCACAAAAGACCCAAAATCACTCTGTTGGTGTAGGTCCCTTGGACGGATCTAACAACATAACACTAGTCTACTTGGATCATTCTCAACACTAGCTAGCGAAAATCACTAGTGAGAAACCGAGATCTCGAATCTTGTTTGTAATGTTTATTTCTGTGAGGAAAGAGATGAGAGAGTTTAAACTATGGATAAGACCAGAGATTTGACAAAAGGTTGGTTGTGCATGAGATACACGTACTATATATAGTGTGTGTGCTCATACACTATGATTTCATTATTTACAGCCCAATGGGCTCCATCATACATGGCCTTGGCCCAAACATGCAAATAAACAAAGTCCAACTAGCTAACATACATAAATGACAACGTATAATCAAATACGAAAGACTAAACACAAAATGGGTCTAACAACCTCCATCTAGTCTTTAGTATTTGTTTTGTTAGCTCATGTCTTCAGCGGACTCGGACTCGTACTCAAACACTTCGCCGTGATCAAATGGTTGTTTTTCAACAAGAAAACGAACAAACTTGTTGAATTTTCCGACGATAGCGTTGGTGCAATCCCTACGCACATATTCAACCGTGCACAAAGGAGATCTATAAAGCTTAAGTAGATCTTCCTTTCCAAATTCTGATAGCTCGTGCTCATCGAAAAAGCAGAGGTGATGCATGCTGTGACAATGAAGTATCACCTCCCATTTCTCGTTGTCAAACTCCCATGAGATGAAGTCATAAAGAAGGTCGTCTTCAAAGGGCATGCCGTGCATGATGGATTCTCCATGATCTTTAGGCATCTTGTATCTCCATCCCTTTGTCTTCTTGCTGGTGATGGGATTGACTTCTTTGTCTTGAATGATCTCCTCGGATTCAACGGGAATGTTGGGTAGTCTTTCCTCCATTCATGTTTCATGCCTTAGGAACAGTTTGAACCATCCTTGTAAGGTGTCTTCCACTTCTCCTCCACCCACCATCCTTCTGAAGTAATTCATGTCAGGAGTGGACAGGGTGTGCATATCTCCATAGGAAAGATATGTCAGATCACCATTTGCACGTCGAATAGCCTACCTTCTGCTATCCTTGTGTCACCGTGCATAGAGGATTGGAGAATCATCATGGTACAACTTCAACCTCCATCTCAAACTCGCCATTCTGCTCACGCTATAATATTTGATACACTTCATTGACTTCATTGTAGCATTCTTGGCAGAGGGAGCAACAACAGGCTCTTGAGCTGGCTCTACGGTCACCCTTACCGGAGTATATGGGTTAAGAAAGAATTTATAAATCAGTTTATATTAAAATCTTAAAGAAAAATATGAGATTAGGTGGCCTGAAACACAACTAGTGTGTTTTAAGCGAGTGAGCTCGGTTTAGTTCGGTTTGTGTGGTTCAATAGGTTCAAGACTTGGTATATGACCAAGTTTGGTTCCAACAAATCCATATCACAACAACAAATACAAAAAGTAAATATAAAAATTAGACATTTGAATCTTACATGCAACTTGTTTTAAATCATTTAGATAAAGAGTTAAAACAGGAGTTCGGTTTCGGTTCGTTCCGTG
Source organism: Bidens hawaiensis (assembly GCF_021521415.1). NCBI lineage: Eukaryota > Viridiplantae > Streptophyta > Magnoliopsida > Asterales > Asteraceae > Bidens > Bidens hawaiensis. The sequence goes on along the minus strand of NW_027493500.1, from coordinate 181,797 downwards.
ACTCGGTATGAGATCGAGGTTGGGCAATTTTATAGAATAGTAACCAAGTTTCAAAAGTGTTCCAATTAGGTCACTCAACTTTAAAAAGTGTTCCAATTATGTCACTCAACTTTCATATTTTATTAAATTAAATGTTTTAACATGCTTTTTTTAACGTTTTTATTTTTTGTTTCATATAGGAAATGTTTTTATCTTTTTTTTATGTTGACGTTGAGTGGCGACGTTGATTATATTTTTTATTTTTGAATTTTAATATAATTAACGTTTTTTTATTTTTTTTAAAATATAACTACATATATTGCAAATTCCGACCCCCACATCTTACCCTCCATTTCTTTCTTCACAAATAAAAAAATCGGTGAGACTCGATTTGAAGATTTAGTGACCCGATTTGAAAAAAATATGCATGAGTGACCTAATTGGAACACTTTTGAAAGTGGGTTACTATTCTATGAGATATTCCCACTAATATAAGACTTAGAAAACTCAGATCTTAAACAAAACAGTAAGCTTAAACAAATAAAAATGTTGAAATAGACTAAAATAGCCCTTTCATGCAAATTTGCCTTAGGATGACATAAACATCTAATTCAACTGTAGTTGAAGAAGGGAAAACAAAGAAACAAAGTAGTATAACATAAACAAACTGAAAACATCCCAAAACATTACTTAAATCGGATTGAAAAGCAAAAAAAATGTTCTATTTGACTTTTAAAGTCAACTTAGGCAAGAACACTTTAATTTGCTTCCAAAAATCCAAAAAATTAGAGAGAAAGGGATAAGTTTATATGCAAGAAGTAGGGGATAAGTTTGCATAGATGGTTAGGCATTAAACCATCTTAGAACCACTTTTGCATTCAATGTGGTTGGTTGATTTTTAATACAAGTTAAATAAATTAATTAAATAAAATCTGATTTAGATGTTTGGAAAAGTTTGGTTTTTTGGCAAAAATGGTCCTTGTACTTTGGTTTGGGTTGGTTTCAAGCAGAAAATAACGAATTAAACACCGTTAAAAATATTAAAACAACACAACAAATGGGGCATGATTATAACATGACGGGCATTCTTTTAAAGGATCCAAAGTATAACAAATTTAAAACGGGTCGGGTTTTGAAAATGACGAATGTCATTTAAGTTTTTCTAATGAACATGTACATTCTTGTATTTCCAAACACCATATAGACGAGATAATAACCTAGGGTGAAATTTAGATGCGATTACGAACCGACCCCACCCAAGGTGAGCTCCCCTTGGGTGGGTGATTTACACCTTTGGAAACACACACATACAAAGATAGAATATGATATATTTATAGCAAACAGTAATATTCTAGAAGCCTTTTCCCCGTTGAATCTAAACGCGCGCACCGAAGCTCTCGTCTCATCATGTTCAAGTACAAATTATATCTAGGTTTCCCGCCCACTTTAGTTATTAAGTTGATCGTATTTAACAGGCTTAGTATTTTGATATCATAAATCACATTTTTAGCCTTACAGAAAGGCATTGAACCCAACTTTTACGCACGGATCTCCAAACAAACACACCTTTACGCAATTTTGGAACTTTAACCTAGTTGAGAAACAAGAAGAACACTATAACATACTCAAACACAACTTATAACAGATTTTCAAGCTAGCAAACACACTTTCTTAGCCCGAAACCCATTTGTAACACTCGAACACACTTTGTTGTACTAAAACAAACCTCACAAACATTCAAACAAGACCTAAATCCAAGGTTGTGACCAAAGAACCACAACTAGTAGAGCCGAAAACTCTTATACCAATTGTATGTCCTTATAACGGGATCAGACAACGTGTTTTTGGATCAATCTCACACCGAGCTTGCGAAAATCACTAGATCTCGGATTTTGTTTGATGTTCGGTTATTGTCGAGAAAGAAAGAAAGAGAGAGACGGAGTAGAGAGAGTTGGTAGTAAGGAGTGGATAAGATTTCCAAAATGTTAGCTTAGCATGTGCATGCTTTTTTATAAGTGAAGCCATGCCAAGCCCAATTCTATTATTCACGGCCCAATGGGCTTTTGTATACAAGGCCTCGGGCCTAAATTTACATATAAATGAAACCGAAAGCTAATAAAATATATCGTGACATGATTGAAATATAATACAAATGACTAAAAAACAATATAGGGCCTAACAATCTTGTGTGATTACGCAGTTAATTGTCATACTTACAAACCTAGGGTTTTTGAGTTTTTTTGTCCTAGTTTAGTCCAATAAGGATTGATATTGATCTAGGATTGGTATGTTTATAAATAGGGTGTGTTTGTAAACTATTAACAACACAACAACTAATAATACTATCAGGTTTAGATTAATCTCTAATATATATATATAGATTGTTATTAATTTTGTCTAAAATATACAAACAAGTATGACTGTATGAATTTAATGAATTTGTGGAATTATATGATTTTTGAATTTTAAAATTCCTTTTGAAAACAAATTCCGGTAAGCTGAAAAAGTTAATAATATCTTTTTATTGGAAAAGGATATAAAAGGAAACTGATAAGAAAGTTGAGGTGCAAAAAACTGCAGCAGAAAGTTGAGGTGGCCACCAAATTTCTTTTTATATTAAAATTCCTACACGTTAGAATTGAAATAACCGGCTATTTCCTTTTTATATTATTTATTTAGTTATTATTTTTAATAATTGCTCCATAATGGCAACCAAATTTCTTGTCATATTTGCTCTCCTGTTCGTACAAAGATTATGCTTGAGCAACACCACCATGCTTATGACTTCTTCAAATGTTACATGTACTCTAAGGGAGAGACAATCCCTTCTTGCAATCAAACAAAGCCTCACAGACAAATATAATCTTCTTTCATCATGGAATGGAGTGGAGTGTTGTGAATGGCAAGGTGTTGGGTGTGACAGCCGGAATGGTCATGCCGTGAAACTTGATCTTCGATCAACAGAATCTTTTCAAATGCAAATATCAGGAGCATCTGCAAAGCTGCGAATATATAGATGCCTTGAAGGTGAGTTGAGCCACTCGTTACAAAATTTGAAGCATTTACGTTACTTGGACCTGAGCATGAACAATTTCTCAGGAAACATTCCTGAATTCTTAGGATCCTTTCAAAGGTTGGAATACCTTAATTTATCATTCTCAGGTTTTGAACACGGAATAGTTCCTCATCATCTAGGAAATCTCTCAAGATTACAATTTCTTGATCTTAGGAGTTTTTATGATGGAAAAGTGGATTATGCTACAGTTTATATACTTATATTGGATGATTTGGGATGGGTGTCTTCACTAGCATCATTAAGGTACTTGGATTTGTCAGGAATAACCGTTGAACATATTGATTGGTTTCATTCTGTTAACATGCTCCCTTCTTTGCTTACACTAAACATGGCATCGTGATATCACTTTCCCTACCATTAAATTCGTCAATTTCACGTCTGTTATTTCGCTCGATCTATCTTTCAATGACATTGATTCCAACATTCCTATATGGTTTTCAAACCTTACTGGTCTCATGCAACTAAACCTTTTTGGCAACTACTTTCATGGAGAAATTCCTGATTTTTTTGGAATGTTTAACTCACTTGCTTCCATCGACCTCTCAGCAAATTCCTTTGATATCTTAATGCCAGATCTGTTTTGTAATTTGAGCAGTCTCGTTTATCTGAACCTTTTGGGAAGCATGTTTTCTGGTCCTATTCCTACATGTATTGGACTACTCTCGAGACTAGAAGATCTAAATCTTGATCTCTCCGATAACAAACTGGCTGAAGTTCTCTCTGAAAGTTACTTTACCAAGCTAAAGAATCTAAATCGTTTGGTGTTGTCTGGCAATTCACTAGCATTTAATATAAGCTCTCTATGGATTCCTCCGTTCCAACTACATAAATTTTATGCACGTTCCTTAAACATTGGACCTCACATCCCGAATTGGCTTCAAACTCAAACAAATCTCCAGGTGTTAGATCTTTCTAACTCAGGTATTAGAGATGAAATACCAGCATGGTTTAATAGCATCATGTCTTCTATATTTCACCTGGATCTATCAGATAACTTACTTTCGGGACATGTTCCTCCAATAGATGAAACATCAAACAAAAATCTGAGTATTATTAACCTCTCAAAAAACCATTTCACGGGAAGCTTTCCCGAACACTTATGCATGGTTCCTAGCATCCAGGTTTTGGATTTATCACAAAATTATTTTTCAGGAAGGCTTCCAGGATGCTTAGTGAGCTTGATTAAATTGGGAGTGCTAGATGTTGCAAATAATAACATAACTGGTGCTGTTCCAAGTTCATTGGGTTCTCTAAAACTTTTAGAATCGTTGCACTTGCAAAACAACAAACTGGAGGGGCATATCCCAATGTCGTTACAAAACATGACTAAATTGATCACTTTGGATTTAGGAAACAATTTGTTCAATGGAAGTATCCCTTTATGGATTGGTTAAAAGCTATCCACTCTTAGATATTTGGATCTCCACTCGAATGAGTTTAGAGGCAAGATTCCTCTACAACTTTGTCAACTCAACGATCTTCGATATTTAAGTTTGGCACATAATAACATAACAGGGACAATTCCTCGTTGCTTCGAGAATTTAAGTGGTATGGTCTCCGATCAAGATAATTGGTCTGGCAGTGTTCTCACTTATAAGTATGAATAAAATATTTTGGCTTCCATGAAGGGAATTCAGCTGGTGTACACCAAGACGATACATTTTCTCAGAACCTTAGACCTCTCAAGCAACAGCATTACAGGAGAAATTCCAGAAGTTTTGATGAAACTTGTGAGATTGAAGAACTTAAATCTTTCAAGAAACCAACTCACAGGACACATTCCAATGACGATTGGAAATCTTACTCAAATGGAATCTTTAGATTTATCGATGAACATGTTGTCTGGTCAGATTCCTCAAAGTCTTGCTACCTTGAACTTTCGAGCTACTTGAACCTATCGTTTAACCACTTATCTGGTCGAATCCCGGTTGGAAATCAACTCCAGACTCTTATAGACCCATCTACTTATGAAGGGAACGAAGGACTATGCGGGCCACCAGTACCAAGGAGCTGCAAAGGAAACAATTTATCAGATAATCAAGTTGCTGAAGATGATGGTCAAGATTATGATGAAGGCACGTGGTTATATAGTGGCATGGGATCGGGTTTCGTTGCAGGATTCATGGGACTGATTGGTAGCTTGTACTTCATCAGGGCTTGGAGATTGTCTTACTTCAAGTTTCTTGCAAATGTTTACGGTTGGCTAAATGTACAAATTCTGTTGACTCTTGCTCAGCTATGGAGGAAGCTTTTCTAATTATCAGGTACATTCGTGTATTCACAAACACCATCTTTTACATGACTGACAGCTATGAGATAATAATAATAATAATAATAATAATAATAATAATAATAATAATAATAATAATAATAATAATAATAAATAAATAAATAAATTCCTGAACTACAAAGATGAGATAATAATAATAATAAATATATACATAAATAAATTCCTGAACTACAGAGATGAGATAATAACAAAAAGTATTGATACAAGTTTTTGCAGTTTGCTCTTGAGAGAAGAGAAGACATGCTTACCTTCGGTTTTCTCCCGTCATCGCTATGCTCTCAGATAAGATAAATAAAATATGATGTTATATATATAGCCTTTCTTGTAATTGATTCACCGTTTATGTTTATGTAACTAAGACGTTATTGGTTTTTATTATTATCATAAAATCTCAGTATTTTTTTTTTCATGACAGATTTTCGGTTGCATATTCATAAATAAAATACCTTAATAATTATAAAAATAAAAGTTTTTTTTTTGTTTTTATAGTTTTTCACACATTTATAAATATATTCAAACCACAATCTTTTACAAACTCACAAAATTGTACACAAATATTTCTATGATAATCTAGATTTCAAGGAGTACATAGAGATGGTGACAAGTACTTGGATTTCATAATGAGTGGGCGAGTGGCAAATCTTCCATGTTTTGACAGAAAACTGTGAAAATTTTATATGCAAAATGTTATGATAATCAAGCATTTAACTGTTATTTCTACAGCAATTGAATTGATAACCAGTAAAGTTATAGATATCAAATGTGGTGACATGGCAGCATAATAAATCAATGTTGTTTCGGGCCCAATATCAAATTGATTCAGAATTCACGAATTGAGAGTACAAAGAACTAATGCAACTACCTGTTATATATAAGAAAATTAAAATTCACTGACCCGTGACCAATTCCTGTTATATATAAATGGATATTTGTGAGTAAGAAGCGCTTAAAGCTGTTTAGTAGGACCTTAAAAATAGGCAGACCACAAAGCAGCTCAATACAACAGCAAACATCTAGTAATAACCACCAATACATCTTAAGAACAGCTTTATGCAAAAACATACATCAAAGGTATTAAACAGATTACGAAGCATATCATCAAGCACCAAATTGGTTCAAACATTTCGTCAAACAGGTGGTGACTGGTGAGCACCCTCAAACCTTTCAAAAAGTAAGAGAAACGAGGTAAAAAGAGAGCAGATGGAAAGATAACTAAACGATGACCATCAATCAAATGACCGTTGGTGGCAGTCACAAACGAGGGGAGTTATAAATTTTTATTATGTTCCAATGTTCCATGTTATTGTGATTTTGCACTCTAGAAGCAAAGATTTTCCCTCTTTATTAATCTAGATTTGATTTCTTCTGTTCAATGCGCAAATGAATCGTACAAACATAGAAAACAACCGAAAGCCTAGTAACGAGATCTGTAAAATTATGAAAGAGAACTAAAATGATGAATGAAATCGCAAGAAGTGTAGTAGCCGTTAACGAGCTTATAACCACCCCTACACCAGCTAACGACCAAGTTTCTAACTTGTCACATTATACCCCTCGCCTTTCCATGTTGTAAGAAAACAACCTAATTAAAGTCTCTAAATCCAACACTATAACAATTTTAGAATATGACCGTATTACACCTTAAATAACAAAATTGGAGGCCATTTTGAAGCAAATAAAAAAGTACTTTAACATGTATTAGATAAATTTTTGGGAATATAAAATAAATCACCAACAAGGAAGGCATAAAACGTCTGATGGAGAGAAGGCCCAATGGACTTTAGCCATAAAGATATAGGCCTCTTTAGTCAATTTATATAAATGAAGTCTAAATGATGAATTTTGTTGTGGGTTAACTTTAATTCCGGTTTATTTTTGTGTTGTATTTCAAACTAGTGTGTCTAATTACTATTCATCTTGTATGGGATGCTTCATTTTCATTTAGTACATGATCGATTATAATTCATATTTTCTTAGACTATTTAAATCATGAAGTTAACTACTATAAATGTTTTATTGTTTTCTAGATTTCTTGCATCTGGCTGCATGGATTGGGTACTTTCATACCTCCAAATTATCATGTTAAACCAAAGTATCCTTTTAATTTTTTAAAAAGAAAATCAGAATTATATATACAAAAAGATTCTATACTATGCTGCTATACATCCTCCTCTCCGGCATGTGAGACTGAACTTTATCGTACTCCAGAATGAGCACCAGTTTTCTTGTCGTTTTAAAAAAAAAATTAAAAAAAAAAGAGAGATGTTATTTACTTCCACCACCCATGCTTGTGACTCTGTGCTTTATATAAAAAAAAATCCGTATTCGTTAATTAATTCAAGCTGGCATGCCTCATGAAAGCAACTGTTTTTATATCTGTTATGCTGATTCTCATATTAAAAATGAATTAATAAAGGAAATTGGCCTTGTTGTGCTATAGATTATGAGGAATAGATAGATTATGAATTAACAATTATCACTTTTACAAATAGTTTTTAGTAAGCCAAAAAAAAAATTATAGTAAGATATTACTCGATCTAAATTTTAACTTTTAGACTAACTTTATCAACAACCTCACAATAGATTGTTACACTATTTGACAATTAAAAAAATAGATTAAAGCAAATTAATTCCACAGCACAGCCATGCTCACAACCTAGGTCATGAGTACATGACCCCATGCATTTAAATATTCCTTTTTTTCTTCTTTTCTTTTACACAATTTCTTTTATATACAATTTGATTTTCTTTTAATCATTTATAAAATTTAACTTATTTTAAATTTTTTAAAATACAATTTTGTTTAGTTTATTTTTATGAGCATTTCTATATAAAATTTATTAAAACGGAGCATTTTTAAAAACATCTGTTTTTTAATATTATTATATGTAAATTATGTATGTTCAATATTATCTATTGTATGTTTTATCTTTAGTTTATTTTTAATTAGCGTGTAAGATGTTTAATTATCAAGTTATGTATGTGTAAGATATTTGATTTTTCAATTTATGTGTTTTATGTATGTGTAAGATAAAAATAATATGATATCATCTGCTCATTCTAACATATATTCATGGACCTGTGACTAATACATGGCTTGCGACTAATTCATGGAGTATTAGTCTTGATAGTTTTTTTAATTTAATAGATTTTATATAATAAATTAAAACATAAATAATATTTATGTATTACGTATTAAAATAATCGGGTTTAGTTGGGTTGTGAATAAAAGTGAAAAAATGGGTTAGGTTGGGTTGTGTATGTGAAAAAGAGATAAATTAGTTTTTTATTAAAAAGTTGGGTTGAGTTGGGTAGGGTTGGGTTGGGTTGGGTTGGGTTGTTGATAATCTTAGTCTTAGCAACTGATATGAAAGTTTCCATGCAAAAAACCTGCAGCCAAGCAAAGTTGACGATTGGATAAAAAAGTATGGGTTTGGCCACCAACTGCTAAAAGGACTTGTGGACAAGTCTAAACCAAAGTATTGTTTTTAATTTAAAAATAAAAAGATTCTTTAATACGTTGTTATACATTCTCCTCCCTGCTTATGACTTTGAAATTTATCTTACTTCCAACAATGGAAACCAGTTTTCTTGTCATTTTAACCTTCCTCTTCTTCCAGCCATTTGTCATTACCACTTCTTCAAATGTTACATGGATCCAAACAGAGAGAGAATCCCTTCTATTCAAACAAGCCCTTACAAACTCAAATCATCTTCTGTCAACATGGACTAGATTAGAATGTTGTGAATGGCATGGAGTCGGTGTGATAGTCGAAATGGTCATGTTGTCAAACTTGATCTTCGATCATCAGTGTCTTCGGAGGAAACTATTACATACAATCACAAAAAGTGGCTGGAAGGTGAGTTAAATCCTTCGTTACAGAATTTGAAGCATTTGCGTTATTTGGACATGAGCATGAACAATTTATTAGGAAACATTCCTGAATTCTTAGGATCGTTTAAACACTTGGAATACCTTAATTTTTCACGCTCAGGTTTTTCTAGAAAAGTGCCTCATCATCTAGGAAATCTCTCAAGGTTACAATATCTTGATTTTAGAAACTGTTTTCCATATTATGATGATCAGCATAGAGCATTCACTTATATTAAATTCTCACAAGTGCCAATCATCGATGATTTGGGATGGGTGTCTTCGCTATCGTCATTAACGTACTTGGATTTATCAGGTATAACCATTGGTAACCATACTGATTGGCTCCATCCAGTTAACATGCTCCCTTCTTTGCTTACATTAAACCTCGCATGGTCAAATCTCAAATATATCCCTACCATTAAATTCGCCAATTTCACGTCTCTTAGTTCACTCGACCTCTCTTTAAATGGCATCAATTCCACCATTCCTTCATGGTTATCAAACCTTTCTGGCCTCATGCATCTAAACCTTCATAGAAACCAAATCCATGGTAAAGTTCCTGAATTTGTTGGAAGTTTCAACGCTCTTACTTCCATCGACCTCTCAGGCAACTCCTTTAAAACTTCGATTCCAAATCTGTTATGTAATCTAAGCAGCCTTGTTCATCTAGACCTTTCATGGAACATGTTTTCTGGACATATTCCTTCAAGCCTTGGACAAATCTTGAGGTTAGAAGCCCTATATCTTAATTATAACTATTTGAGTGGGAGCATTCCCATGAGTCTTGGGCAACTTTCAGATCTCTCCTACAATTCATTGGTTGGGGCCCTTTCTGAAACTCACTTCACAAAGTTAAAGAATCTACTTCATTTAGAGTTTTCACGGAATTCGTTAGCATTGAATTTCGGCACTAAATGGATTCCTCCCTTCCAGCTGCAGACATTGAAGGCTGGTTCCTGCAACGTTGGACAAATCTGCAGTGGTTAGATCTTTCTAACTCGAGTGTTAGAGATACAATCCCTGAGAGTCTTTCACAACTTTCAAAGCTCAAGAGTCTAGATCTCTCCTACAATTCATTGGTTGGGGTTCTTTCTGAAGCTCACTTCACAAAGCTAAAGAATCTAATTCATTTAGAGTTGTCGTGGAGTTCTTTTTCTTTGAATTTCAGCTCTCAGTGGATCCCCCCTTTCCAGCTGCAGACATTTGAGGCAGGTTCCTGCAACATTGGACCCCACTTCCCGAATTGGCTTCAAACACAGACAAATATTCAGAGATTAGATCTTTCTAACTCAAGTTTTAGAGATACGATACCTGAGTGGTTTGAGAAAATCTTGAATCATATTGATTACTTGGATTTGTCCAATAACAAGATTGGTGGCAAACTACCACGGTTTGGTTCCAATAACAAGATTAGTACCTTGAAGATGAACTCGAACAAATTTGAGGGACCACTAATTACATTTCCAAATAATGTGAGGATTCTGGATCTCTCAAATAACTTGCTGTCTGGACATGTTGCTCAAACGGATAGAACAGTGAATCCAAGTCTGGAAGTTGATAATCTCTCAAACAACCGTTTCACTGGAAGCATTCCAGTACGTTTGTGCAGGGCACCTTCGATTCAGGTTTTGGATTTATCACAAAATAGGTTTACCGGACGGCTTCCTGGGTGTTTAGGGAATCTGATTTGGTTGCAAGCGTTGGATCTTTCAAACAACACCATAACTGGTTCTGTTCCAAGTTCATTGGGTTCTCTTACCAAACTCGAGTCATTGCACTTGCACAACAATAGATTTGAAGGGTATCTTCCGCTATCTATTAAGAACTTGACATGGTTGGTTACAATGGATATAGGGAATAATTTTTTAGAGGGTAGTATCCCTTTCTGGATTGGAGAAAACCTATCAAGCCTTAGAATCTTGAACCTCGAATCAAATAAGTTTACGGGTAAGATTCCACTGCAACTTTGTCAACTCAGTGCTCTTCAACTTTTAAACTTGGCACAAAATAATATAAGTGGGACGATTCCTCGTTGCTTCAGTAATTTAAGTGGACGATTTGTTCTTCATATACTTGATACTATATAGAAAAACATTGTGGCTTCCATGAAGGGAGTTCAGCTGGTGTACACCATGACAATAAGGTTTCTCACATCCTTAGATCTCTCTAGCAACAACATTACAGGTGAAATTCCAGATGCTTTGATGAACCTTGTAGGATTGAAGAGCTTGAATCTTTCAAGAAACCAACTGAAAGGACTGATTCCAATGACGATAGGAAACCTAAGTCAAATGGAATCTTTAGATTTGTCAATGAACATGTTGTATGGTCGGATACAGACTCTTGCAGATTCATATATCTATGAAGGGAACGGGGACTATGTGGGCCACAAGTATCAAGGAGCTGCAAAGGAAACAGTTCAACATATTATCATGTTGGTGAACATGATGGTCATGATGAATATGTTGGTGAACATGATGGTCATTAGTGACCATTAAATAAGTAATTATGTATTTTCTATTAGCATAAGCGATGTAAGTGCACTATGCATCAGGACTTGTATCTTTTATGTCCAAGGTATAACTTAGGGTGGCAATTCATGATACAACATAAAACACAGCACGAATATAATCAAGTTTCAAGTACGTTGACAGGTTTAACCTGTTTAACAAAGAGGTGGGGTCATGGTTATGTTAAAAACTAACGGGATGACCCGTTAACCTGTTTAAGCTAGTTTGTGTTGGGTATAATCTTGATTGAGTCAAAGTCGGGTAACGGGTCAATTAGGTTGTTGCAAAATTGGTGTAGCTTGACCGAGTAAAATGGATGTGCACGTGTGGGGCAAGCTGAACAATTGAGTAATTAGCTTTTCATTTTTTTTCTGTATATTCACTTAAACAAAATCGTGAGTTTGAGTGTGTGTTTGTGTGTGTGAAGTGGGCCTGATCCAACAGTTTGATGGCTTTTTTTAGTTTCCATATTAAAGAGGGTTGTTTAGAAAGTTGACTTCATTATACAGAACAAACTTTGTATGCCGATTCGTTTTTTTTTAACTTTTCTTAGCATGAACTGCAAACTGGACATTGATTCGTACTGAGGAAAGTACTTTCATTGTTTATATCATCTTGGTTATCGTGTACTTGACGATATTTACCAGCAATGTTACATGTTTTCATGTTATTGCTTGCTGCATATGCAGATAGTCAGGATATCAATCAAACATGGCCTCCATGGTCATTTGTGATATCAAAACATAAAAACATGATTTTATAAATATATTGAAGTAAAATATTTGATATTAAAAATTCAGTCAACTCTTAATAATTTTGCAGCCAACCAGTGTTGACTGCAAAATAACCCATAAGTCAAAGTCCACCAATAACTACAAGTATGTGTGTGGCCCCACCAACTGCTGAAAAAACAGGTAAACAACCAGATTGTGAAAGACTTGGAATCTTTTGAATGTGTTGGAACTTGGAAGTGAAAGTGAGTGGCCAACTGTTATTATATTTTTTATTTTATTACCGTGTAATAGATTATGAGGAATATGTTGGCTTTTGAGATGAATAAAGATCAAGAAAGGCAGCATTTCTTTCTTATTAATGAATGAGAAAAATAGAACGTACATTCTTGAGATCTAAAGGATCCCTTAAATAACAAGAGATAACAACCTAGCAACTAACCTCCTGAAGACTAGGTAAGTTACAACGTTTAAAACAAAGGAATAATTCAAACAAACTTAAATAACAAAATTAAATAATAAAAATGCATGTGCATAAGAAACCCATGTACTACATGTGGAGTTTAGGATCATCCTTCAACACCCCCTCTTGATTCAAACTCCATGACACCGAGCATATGCCTGAAGTAGACAAATTTTTCTCTAGCAAGAGCCTTTGTTAACATGTCAGCTAGTTGCTCGTTTGTGTTGCAGTGATCAAGTACCACCAGTTCTTGTGCAATCATTTCTCTAACAAAATGATGTTTAAGCTCAATATGTTTGGATCTACTGTGCATGACTGGATTTTTGCTGAGGTTAATTGCTGACATATTATCACAATAGATAGTAGTAGCATTCGATTGACTAAGACCCATATCTTCAAGCACCCTCCTCAGCCATATTGCTTGACAGGTAGTTGTTGTGGCTGAGATATTCTGCTTCAGTATTTGATAAAGCCACCGTCGACTGCTTCTTTGAACTCCAACTGACAACTCCACTTCCAAGTGAGAAAGCATAGGCTGAGACGCTTTTTCTGTCATCTACAAAACTGGCCCAATCACTGTCAGAGAACCCAATTAACTTAATGTTGGCCCGTTTATCATACCATATTCCATTGTTTTTTGTTGCTGCAACATACTTTAGAATTCTTTTGGCTGCACATAAATGCATCTTTGAGGGAGTCTGCATAAACCTTGAGACAACACTAACTGCACAAGTTAAATTTGGCCGAGTATAAGTCAAGTATATTTGCCCACCAACTAGACTTCTATACATTAACTCATTTGCTTTATCAGAAGCATCCTCTAGCATCAGTTTTTCAGTTGAACTCATAGGAGTATCTTCTACGTTGCACTCCTTCATTTAGTGTTAATTAATTTAAGCATGCCTCGTTGAACCAACGGTTATTATATCTTTTATTTTGATTCTCATGTTATCCTACCAACTACCAAGTACCAAAAAGATCCTTTTTTTTGTTTACATTCTATCCCACCAAAGTGAGAAATGGTTGATTTGTATATTTGTATTTATCTCTTTACAACACTGCCTCCCACCAAATTGGATGCCTCCATCAATATCTATATTTGTATATTTATATTTATCCTTATTAAAAAACCATTTAGTGTTAATTAATTTAAGCATGCCTCCCACCAAATTGGATGCCTTCATCACTGCCTTTGTCGATGCCCAAGCTGCTCAACTTGAGCAAACCAACCTTATATTATCGTTCGCCAAATCACTCCTCACTACCCTTGCTAAACCGGAACCTTCACTTGAACCGATTAAACCACCACAACAAGCATTGCCGCCTTCAACGCCTGAACTAAAAACTACCCCAAACAAGCAACACCACTCAAACCCTTGGAACCAAAAAGCTCACCCAAATTATCCTCTCATAGCAACCATGAACCAGCCCTCAAAACCGTACTTGAACGTACCAAAAATCACCTTCACAACAGCCCACTCAACACCCGAGATTCACCATTGAATAAAGAGGAACCGAAGGCAACCGGAACACGTGAATTGCGCCCACCGTGGCGAACCGTTGAAACTGCTCCGCATGTGGTTGTTCAGCTCGGATGGCGACCATCGTGGAAAACATATTCCGTTCTTGAGGACAAGAACATTTTGAAGCGCGGGAGTATTGATACGTACCACGTATCCATATCTTCAATCATGTCCCAATTCCCACGTTTAATTTAGTAATTAGTTGCATAGTTTATTTATGTTTCCATCTTCCCACGTATAATTGGTAGTTTGCATCCATCCCATGTTTCCCTTTATTTTAGCATGCATGAATTGTATTTAAACACCCTTTTGATGAATGAAAAGAAGAAGAAGAAAATTAGTAAAGTTTTATTGTCTCTTTCTCTCTAATGTTTCTTGGAGTCTAACCCGCTCAAAGGGTATATCAATTGGAATTAGATTAGCCATCTCGAATAGGCCTACATCAGAATACATGTTTTCTTTCTAAACAATTTAACTGTTGCTTCATAACTTGTTTTGTTTTGATGAATGGTTGTGTGTACATATTTGTTATGCTTTTGATTTGTTTCTAATTATATGATCAATAGGTAACTCAGTATTTTAGGATATTTCGTGAACTTTGGTATTTTTAAAACCTTTGTTCCAATATTAATATATCGGACAAATGAATAATTTCATTCTTCATTAACTATGTAGATGATAGAAGTGAATCATTGCTTAAAGAATGTTTAATAGTTCGAATGTGTATTTATTATTAAATTAATTAGCATTGTATCCCTGCTCACTGAGCAATATGCTCAACGTACGTTTTTCTTTCTTATATCTTAGGTTATCAAGACTATTGATGAGAAATGAAAGAGTGCTCAAGGGTTTAAAAGGGCATTTGTTTAATAAAAAGTTTCTTTGAAATCCATACTAAGTTGTTAAACCTTGTAATGTTTTAATCATTTTATGGAATTAAGTTTGTAATATGAATCTTTGTTCTAATATATAGCTCTCGGCTTCCGAGAGGGAATGCTATAGCAAATATAAATAAAAGGAAAATTGGTTTTAAATAATTCCAACTATGACCTATTGGTAAATAACAGTCCCAACTTTAACCTTGACTGGTGGCAGTCCCAACTATTTATGTATTTGTTTTTAACGGGCCGCGACTAACGGATGTTAACTCCGTTAGTCTTTGTCTGACGTGGCCATCCCAGCTGTCAAAAATCATCTTACGTGGAACGATGAGTGGCGGCAGACTGTGTATTATTATTATTATTATTATTATTATTATTATTATTCATCTCCCTTTTTTCTTAGTCCAGTACCACCGCCACCACCCCTCGTTTCCCGCGAGCCACCACCACCCCTTGCCGGAACACACGACCACCACCACCACCCCTCGCCAGAACACACGACCAACACCATGTCTATCCCCTGCAACCAACACCGAAACCCATGACCACCACCATGTCCATCCCTACAACCACCACCGGACCGACCACCACCATTATCTTACTCATCGGCCACCGGCGGTGGAGATCTAAACAGATTATGTCGGAAACCACCATGTTCTCTGCCCAAGTAACTATTTCTCGGCTTGTACAGGCAACTTCCACTCGATCTCTGTACCGCCACCACGTTGGCACTCAGCCGCCACCACCTCGTCTGCAACGTCGCCGGAAACACCACCATCTCAACTGAATCTCATATCTAGAGCCAACCTCAGACACGATTTAAACCTTGAATTAGGGTTAAAAGAGGGGAAATGAATGTTGATCTTCAAGGAGAACGATCTAGACCCTGGATTAATGTTGGAAGTATGATTTGGGGATTGATTTGATGATTATTGTTTTTGAAATGTCTGATGAAGATGATGATGGTGGTGGTTGGGTTGTGGTGGGAATGAAATGGGTGGGGAATTAGGGTTTTATTATTATTATTATTATTATTATTATTATTATTATTATTATTATTACCGGTTGCCACGTAAGCTGCCACGTAACCAGTTTCTTAACAACTAGGCATGCCACATAAGCATCAGACTAACGGAGTTAACATCCGTTAGTCGCGGCCCGGTAAAAACAAATGCCCCTTTAGTTCGGACCGCCATCAGTCAAGGTTAAAGTTGAGACTGTTATTTACCAATAAGGCATGGTTGGGATTATTTAAAACCAATTTTCCTAAATAAAAACATACTTGTGTACAAGTGCATTTATGTTCCATATGTTCACAAATCCAAAGCAATATAAAATGTTCAATTAACCATAGATATTGCTCAAGATCGATTTACGTTTGGTGTTAGTGATTTGTCTTGTAAATACTACAATTGATGTGTTTTTATATCAATGGTTCTACAAGAGGACAATATGTCTTTTTTTTCAATAATATGGTTAGATTATTTAGATGGGTAAAGTAAAATGCAAAGAGATACAAAAATAAGAAGTGTGAGAAGTATTTGTGATCACACAAAAAACTCATTAAAAATAAATTCAAAAAAAATAATAAAAAAACAAAAAAATTTTAAAAACTAAAATGTGTTTCGTCATCATTCTCGTTAAAACAAAATAATAAAAAAATGACGAAAAAATTAAAAAAAAATAATGAAAAGACACAATGCCGAGATCAAAGACACAATAACGAAAATGAATAAAAGACACAATTATAATTAAAAAAAGACATAATAGATCGCAAAATATAACATAGTGCTGAAGAAAATATAGCACAATGTTGAGTAATATAATACAATATAAAGAAAAAATGACACAATCACTACAAGAAATTTGAGTGTCCGCTAAAGACCCCCAAAGTCTCCGCTAAAACAATAGCGGCGACATGTCGCCGCTAATTCTTTAACGCGTCGCCGCTAATGAGCTACCGGAGATATTGCCGGAAAATTTGCCCGGGGCGGAGTTCCACATTTTGAACGCAACAAAACGTTTGAGTAGCAATCAAACTGAATTTGTAAACAAATCAACACAAAACACACTTATATTCTCATTAAAATCGTTTAAATTAATTACATGAACTTTATATGATTTCTACATAATATTACAAGAAATAAAAACTACGTGGCCGGAACTTGAAAACACGGTGGTATTCCAACAGAGACAGAGCTTGATAGTGGTGGATCTTGACGGTGCCGAATCTCGAAAATACGGTGGCGGATCTTGAAAATACAGTGGCCGATCTGAAGGTGTGCTTGGTTACGGCATCGGAACGTCAAGTTTCGGTGTTTGACGGTACGCCGGAGCTTTTATGATTTGGTGTTGGAGCTAATTAAGATTCAGTCCGGCTGATGTTTGGTCGAGGGGAGCTCATTCAATGAATAAAATTGGGTGCAGGGAGGGGTGTTTGAGGATAAGGTTGTGGTGTTTTGAAGATAAGGTTGTGGTTGTTGGGTGTAAAGAATAGTTAAGCATATTCCAACCTTTTGATTAACTTTTTATCAACGGCTGGTAAGTAGCCTGATAGGAAACACGCGGATCATGACCTTTAGTGGCGACAATCCCTATGTCGCCACTATTGAGGTAGCCACTATTGCTTGTTTTTCTTGTAGTGAATGTCAAGGGAAAAAGACACAATCAATAACGAAAACAAACCCAAAACACAATGATTAACAAAAAGACACAACGACTTTTTCACTCACTATTGTTTTTTTTCTTTGAGAACGAGAAAGACGGTGGAAACATTTTTGTGTTTTTACTTTTTTTTTATTAAATTTTAAGCTATGATTTTTTTATTAATTGTTTTTTGAAGGTTTTTTTGTGTGGCTACAAATCCTTTTAATCTTTCTCATTTTTGTTCTCATTTGTAGAATAACTTGAAAATAAAGTACTACAGTTGATGTGTTTCTATATTAATGGCTCTACAAGAGTACACTATGTCTTTTTTTAATAGTATGGTTAGATTAGATAGATAGTTAGGATTTACATATGGATATTTATTTAAAGATCTCCTTAATATAATGTTCCTCTCGGTCAGCTTAATGAAAGCAATCTCCGAAGCAATATAATGTTCTGTAATTTGAAAGCCAAAACGACACCATGAAATCTGTGGAATTTTTAAAGAAAAATCAGCATTTTGTTCTGGGTAATGGCGCAGTGTCAATCTGTTTAGATTTCAGTTTGTGTTGTATACTTGTATATTGTTGGTCTGGTAGGTCACTCCATCAGATATCAACTACACTTAAGCAAATAAATCTCCATAAGTTTCCAATAAATCTCCATAAGTTTAACCCTTGGCAACTGATATGAAAGTTTCCGTTCAAAAAATCTGCAGCCAAGCAGAGTTACGATAAAATAACTCACATATCAAAGTCCAGCAATAAATACGTACAAGTATGTGTGTGACCAACAACTGATTATAACTACATTTATGGCACCAACTGCGAAAGGACATGGAACGATGACTCTAAATCTTTTGTTAAATTCCAACCCAAAGTGTACATTATAACTTAGAAAAAAGGGTAACAATATATTGGTCTTACAAAAAGGAGTTTATAATATGCCATACATCCTCCTACCCTTCTGTCTGTTTACTTTGAACTTTATCCCGTCCACTCCATAATGGAAACCATTTTTCCTGTTATTTTCACCCTCCTCTTCTTCCAAACACTTGGCACAAGCACTATTACCGCTTCCTCAAATGTTACATGTATCCAAATGGAGAGGGAATCCCTTCTTCAATTCAAACAAGCCCTTACAGACTCACATCATCGTCTGTCAACATGGGGCGGATTAGAATGCTGTGAATGGCATGGAGTCGGGTGTGATAGTCGAAATGGCCATGTTGTCAAACTTGATCTTCGATCTCCTGGGGATTTAAGGTTCGATTATTGGCTAGGAGATAAGTTGAGTCATTCGTTACAGAACTTGAAGCATTTGCGTTATTTGGACCTGAGCATGAACAATTTCATAGGAAACATTCCTGAATTCTTAGGATCGTTTGAAAGTTTGGAATACCTTAATTTTTCACGTTCAAGTTTTTCTGGAAAAGGTGCCTCATCATCTAGGAAATCTCTCAAGGTTACAATATCTTGGTTTTAAGAATTTTTTTGTAGATTATGATGATCATCAGAAAATTTCCGGTTATAGTAAATTCCTACAAGTGCCAATCATCGATGATTTGGGATGGGTGTCTTCGCTATCATCATTAAGGTATTTGGATTTATCAGGTATACCCGTAGGTAACCATACTGATTGGCTCCATCCAGTTAACATGCTCCCTTCTTTGCTTACATTAAACCTGGCATGGTCTGATCTCAATTATATCCCTACCATTAAATTTGCCAATTTCACGTCTCTTAGTTCCCTCGACCTCTCTTTGAATCACATCAATTCCAGCATTCCTGCATGGTTATCAAACCTTACTGGCCTCATGCATCTAAACCTTCAAAGAAACCAAATCCATGGTAAAGTTCCTGAATTTGTTGGATGTTTCGACGCTCTTACTTCCATCGACCTCTCAAGAAACTCCTTTAAAACTTCGATTCCAAATCTGTTATTTAATCTGAGCAGCCTTGTTCGTGGAACATGTTTTCAGGTCATATTCCCATGGCAACTTTCAAAGCTCAATAGTCTAGATCTCTCCGACAATGTTGGAAATATGGACCGGTTATGACCCGTAAGAGTTACACCTTGGGTAACGAGCAAAATCCGCTTAAAGTAGTTAACCGGCATTGACGACTAATTAACGGGATTATTATTTTTACAATTTATAATTAATAATATCCTAAAGTTTATTTATTGGATAAATAAACATGGACCGGACTTTTAACGAGTTAGACTTTTGGGGTTGATTAATATTTATTAGCTAAAGATTATATGATAATATATATTAATAAATATTTAATAATAAGGCCCATGTCTCTCGTTTGTGTATTTAAAATCTCCAAAGGGTTTGGAGTTTGTACACAGGCAGCCGCAAAACAAATACAATATTGGTTTTTCACGGCAACAGACTACAACAGCCGTAAGCTGCCACAAGCTCATCTCCGGCCACCGCAGCTGTCAAACACGTCACCGGCCATCGCCGCAGGCGTGACGCACCACCTGCTGTTATTGTTCGCTGCTGTCCCGAACCCCGTTAGCCGCTGCCGTCGCTTCCGTACTACACCGACGCCGCCCCGTCACTCGTTTCGTCACCTAGCGCCGCTCGTTAACTCTCGGTGTCTCAACCGGTTATTCATTAACCGAGGTAAAATTAAATGTTGTCGGTTTTGGTTTATATTTAATTTGACTGTTCGTTTCGTACTCGTATCGTATGTAACCGGATCCTGTATGGTTCCGTTAAATGGTGATTACTCGTTTTGTATTCCGCTACGTATTCATTTATTAATTTGATTAATAATTATGAAACAAATTAAAACCGGGTTTAACTGTTAAACCGTTGACTGATCACCACAAGAACCTAACAGTGGTATCAGAGCCTTGGTTACAACATACGAGTCGAATCCGGTCTTTTCACCGGATCTACATCATAAACTTCAAGCTAGTTGAAGTTTTTGATCTAGATAGTTTTTTGAGCAATCTTGGTTTGGTCAATTTTTATTTATTTTATTTGACCAAAATATTGCTCAATTTTATCTTTTATTGAATATGTAAATCTGCCCGACCTTGTGTGATTGGTTGTTTGATTTTGGCCATATGGATGGTTCAGAGTTGTATTTATTTTTCGGTTTTATTTTATGGTTTTTTGGCCACCTTGATGGTTCAAAATTGTAATAGATAGGGTTTGGTTTTTCATTATATGTATTTTTAAATATTGTAATGAAGAAGACCCGAAGGAAAACCGAGGACGAGCTCGTGGAGTTCTTGAAGTCAGTGGGAGTTAGCAAAGATGACCGGATGCACCAGGAGTCCATCCTTGTGGTTGTTTGTGTTGTGACCCCTTGACCCGATTGGTTTTGCTAATATGCTCTAGCAAGACCAATCACCTTTTGGCCATTTAATATTTACATATTCTTGTTTGCTATTGTGGTTGCTTGCTTGATTATAATAGGTTATGATACCACCAACCTAATACCAAATATATTAAAATAAATTTTCATTAACCATTTGAGTTTTTGCAAAATTAAACTAAATTTGATTTTCCAAAACCTTATAACTTAATAGTTTAACTATTAACTTAAAATTGGTTAGTCATATCGCGACAAACTTAGTTTTAATAGGTTATTTAAAACTAAGTGTCCTGAGAGATGAAAGGGTTCATCTAGTTTTCCCGATTAATACAGTAAAACTGGACTTTTACTTTATTCGGTAAATTCTAAAATTAATCCCAATTTTAAAAGCAATAGTTAATGTCATCCTACTATAAGCCACACTTGAGGCATACTGCGAAATTTCGAGTGTTTGGAGCTAAAGCACCGCACTTGTTTTCTAGCTTATTCCTTCAAGGTGAAAGGATTTCGTTGACACATCCGACCCTTTCACACGTGTCTGTACTAGGGTGACTATTACTTTACTCTTCTGTTACGCGCTACAGCTGTCTGAATACTAAGGTGGGCATAGATGAGGCTAAGCGTATCTACTTAGGCAATTGTTGTCTTAATAGGCCTCATAACCGAGAGTTGTGCTGCAATCGTTGTCAATATGCCTAACCACTTACTAATGTTGTGTGCTACAGCTGCCATTACTAACTGGAAGCCAGATTCTCAAATCCCTATTTTATTAATGTTAATTGGGTCATTAATAATAGGATTACAACGTCGAAAATACTAATTAAATTTACTTTTACTTTTTAATCAGATGTCATCAAACGAAAACTCACCCTACGACCTTAAGTCTATCCTTGAGAAGGATAAACTGAACGGTTCAAACTTCATCAAATGGCACCGCAACTTGAGACTTGTTCTCACCATGGCAAAGTGCCTGTATGTTCTCGATGAACCTGTTCCAGCCGAGCCTGAAAACAACACAACCGCTGCTCGAAAAGCTCTTGACAAGCATAGGGATGACTCGACTGATGTCTCCTATATTATGCTAGCCACCATGACTTCTGAGCTCGATAAGGGATTAGAAGACTTTGGTGCCTATGAGATCCTGGAACAACTCAAGGGCATGTTCCAGGAACATGCCCGTCAGGAACGGTTCGATACCATGAAACAACTAATTAGTTGCAAGATGGCAGAAGGGTATCCTGTCAGTGCACATGTTCTTATGATGAAGGGGCACATCGATCAGCTTAAGAAACTTGATTATCCCCTGCCTGATGAGATGGCAGCGGATTTCATCCTCAACTCTCTCCCCAGCTCTTACGACCAGTTTGTAATGAATTTCAACATGAACGGCGGGGTAAAGACAGTGCCGGAGCTGCACAACATGCTCAAAACGGTTGAGATGAACATTCCTTCTAGGACCAATCAAGTTCTAATGATCCGATCTGCTGGTATAAAGAAGCCTAAACCCAAGAATCAGGGTTATAAGGGAAAAGGCAAGAAGAAAGTTACTGTTGCTGCCAAAGCTGCCACCAACACTAACAAGAAAGTTGCAAAGGCACCACCGCCGCCTCCTGAGGAGCGCCAGTGCTACAAGTGCAACAAGATGGGGCACTAGATGCGTAACTGCCCCGAGCATCTAGCTGAGATAGCAAAGAAGAAGGCCAATGGTGAAGGCACTTCTCGAGGTATTTCCATACACGTTATTGAATTTTTCACTGTCTCTAGCAATACGTGGGTATTTGATACTGGATGTGGTTTCCACATTGTTAATTTCTTGCAGGAGCCTGAGAAGTGGAAGAAACTGAATAAAGGCAACATGGAACTCATCGTTGGAGATGGGAAGAGAGTACCAGTTCTGGCAACTGGAGTTTTTCATTTTACTTGTCCATCTGGCCTAGTTTTTCCTTTGAATAATTGTTTGTATGCTCCTGGTTTGACCAGAAACATCATTTCATTTTCATTGTTGCTTGAACAAGGTTTTAAGTACGTTTTTAATGGCATGGCTATTTCTGCTTACTTAAATGATATCTTTTATTTTGAGGCTAAGCTCGAAATGGTATTTATGAGATTGATGTTCAACCAGATAATAACGTATATCATCTTTCAAAACGTATCAAGACTAGCATCAATGATACTTTTCTATGGCATTGCCGACTTGGCCACATAAGCAAGGCAAGAGTTAAAAGACTCCAATCCGAATGGATTATTGAATCCACTGGACCGTACTCGTTTGATGATTGCGAATCTTGCTTAGCTGGAAAACTCGCCAAAGACTCCTTCACTCATAAAAGTGAACGAGCAAGTGATCTGTTAGGACTCATACATTCTGATGTATGTGGACCTTTCAGAACCATGACTAGAAACCATGAAAGATACTTCGTTTCCTTTATCAACGATTATAGTCGATACGCATATGTGTATCTTATGAAACACAAGCACAAAACTTTTGAAAGGTTCAAAGAGTTTCAAAACGAAGTGGAAAAACAACTTGGTAAAACCATTAAAATGCTTCGATCAGATTGAGGTGGAGAGTATCTCAGCTCAGAGTTCATCACTCATCTAAAAGAGTATGGAATTGTTTCACAGCTCACTCCACCTGTCACACCCCAACATAATGGCGTGAGCGAGAGGAGAAATCAAACTTTGCTAAACATGGTTCGATCGATGATGTGTAGAACTAACTTGCCTCACTCCTTTTGGGGTTACGCCCTTATGACCGCCGCCCGCATTGTCAATCTAGCTCCAACTAAGAAGATAGACAAAACCCAATATGAGATATGGCACAAGGGAAAGAAGCCCAAATTGTCTTACCTTAGAGTATGTGGATGTGATGCTTACATCTCAAGTGAGTCTGATGACAAACTTGATCCCTGCGGCGTAAAAGTTGTTTTCGTCGGATACTATAACCAAAGCGGTTATTACTTCTTTCATCCTGATACAAATACGATTTCTATCAAGAGGAAATGCCACTTCCTTGAGAAGAAATTTCTCAATCGAGAAATTGGAGATAACATTGTCGATCTTGATGAATATCAAGAACCACAAACAACCGCTGAGGAAGTTGGAGCGTCTGATCAACAAGTTGTTGTTGCTGATACATCAGACGTTAACACGAGCGTTCGCAGAAGTAGTAGGACTCCCGTACCAAATTCTAGATACTTATGGCATCTAGATGGTCCCGAAGTCTTATTAGTAGCCGAGTCTGGCGAAGAGCCTACTAACTACAAATCTGCTATCTTGGATCCGGAATCCGAGAAATGGCAAGATGCCATGAACGCCGAGATGCAATCCATACAGGATAACCAATTTTGGAACTTGGTTGAGCTACCCCCGATAGTCAGGCAGTAGGGAGCAAATGGATTTTCAAGAGAAAACCCGACATGCATGGAAATGTGCAAACCTATAAGGCACGGCTAGTCGCGAAAGGTTTTACTCAAACTCAAGGTGTTGACTATGATGAAACCTTCTCGCCCGTTGCTATGACTAAGTCAATAAGGATATTACTTGCCATTGCTGCATATTATGACTATGAGATATGGCAAATGGATGTCAAAACTGCTTTCCTTAATGGACATCTTTCTGAAGATGTCTATATGGTTCAGCCTGAAGGTTTTGTCGATCCAAAATATCCTAATAGGGTTTGCAAATTGAATAAGTCCATTTATGGACTTAAGCAAGCATCTCGAAGCTGGAATCTTCACTTTGATGAGAAGATCAAAGAGTTTGGTTTTTTAAAAAATGAAGATGAGCCTTGTGTTTATAGAAAGGCTAGTGGTAGCACTATATCATTCCTCATCTTGTATGTGGATGATATACTGATCATTGGAAACAACATTCCTATGCTTAAGGAAGTTAAGCACTAGTTGAAATCTTGTTTTGCAATGAAAAATCTTGGAGAAGCCGCATATATTCTGGGAATAAAGATCTATAGAGATATATCTAAGCGGATTCTAGGGCTAAGTCAAAGTACTTACATAGACAAAGTAATGGCACGCTTCTCAATGGAAAACTCCAAGAAAGGAGCTGTTCCAATGACTAAAGGAACCGTGGTGAGCAAATCACAATCTCCGGCAACGGACATTGAGTCTGAGCATATGCAAGAAATTCCATATGCTTCTGCGGTTGGCTCTATCATGTATGCTATGTTGTGTACTAGACCAGACGTCTCGTATGTCTTAAGCATGACCAGTCGTTTTCAACAGAGTCCTGGCATGCATTGGACTGCTGTAAAGAATATTCTAAGGTACTTGAATAGGACCAAAGATATGTTCTTGGTGTTTAGGGGATTGGAAGAGGAACTCACTGTAAGGTGTTACACTGATGCTAGCTTCCAGACTGACCGAGATGATTCTCGCTCACAGTCAGGTTTCGTTTTTACTCTAAATGGAGGAGCTATTTATTGGAAGAGCTCCAAGCAGAGTGTAGTGGCGGATTCTACCACCGAATCCGAATATATAGCTGCATCAGATACTGCTAAAGAGGCTACTTGGATGAAGAAGTTCATCACCTATCTCGATGTGGTTCCGAGTATTCGCAAACCAATCGAGATGTTCTGTGAAAACACAGGTGCTATTGCTCAGGCCAAAGAGCCCAAATCTCATCACAGAGCCAAGCACATTCTAAGGAAGTTCCACCTCATACGGGAGATACTGGAACGAGGTGACATCATAATAAACAAAGTAGACATAGATCAAAACCTAGCAGACCCGTTCACTAAGCCGATGACTCAGGACAAGCATGACTAACACAGGGATGCTATCGGTCTTAGATTAGCTAGTAATTTGTTTTGATTTAGTATTTGGATGTATGAACATTTAAACAGTTATACTTTTAAGTTCACTTTTGATTTAATGGTTAAATGCAAATGTTGAATACTATAACTGTGTTCGTTTTAATACGTTTAATCCATGAATATTGTATTCTAAATTATCCGTAGTCGGTCAGACTCGTGGGAGCGATTCTGAATTAAGACTATTCTGACTTTGGACTCAAATGGTTGACTTCCAAACTCACAGACCTCATTATGAATGACGTTGGATGTAACTCGCATCAAATCATCTTCATGGATCTTAGTCATAAGATGCATTTGATATTAGTATGCTCATTTAGTATCCTTAGACCTGAGATACATATTAGAACTTTCGTTTACTAAAGGTATTCTTTGATCACTGTCAAACGTTGTCACGTAACTGCCAGTCATAAAGGCATTGGTTGGGAGTATTCTAAAGTTCAGTGGGAGTTGTATGTAATCAAGATGGGATTCTGTACTCTTACATGAAATGTAACAGTTAGACATTATGGCGCCTTCGTTGATTCAAACTAGTAAAGTGTGAGGCCTCACCCAAATTTACTGTGTGTTTGATTGGACCACTTTGACTTGAGAACGAAAACGATAATGGTTGAATGCCATATGAGATTGATCTGATCCATGTCTCATTGTTCAATTGATGTCTTATACGGAAAGGATAGATGACAACGATTACTATAATTTTCATTATCTTGCAATAGTGTATTCCAAGATCCTTTGGTTAATGAATTCATAATGTCATAACCTGTTGGGGGCAGCCATGTGTAGCTAGAGCACCGCTGGTTGTCAGCGTTGAGAAACTTAACCGAATCCGTCCAAGTGGGAGGCTGTTGGAAATATGGACCGGCCCGCTTAAGTCAACGCGGCTGACCGGGTTATGACCTGTAAGAGTTACACCTTGGGTAACGAGCAAAATCCGCTTAAAGTAGTTAACCGGCATTGACGACTAATTAACGGGATTATTATTTATACTATTTATAATTAATAATATCCTAAAGTTTATTTATTGGATAAATAAACATGGACCGGACTTTTAAGGAGTTAGACTTTTGGGCTTGATTAATATTTATTAGCTAAAGATTATATGATAATATATATTAATAAATATTTAATAATAAGGCCCATGTCTCTCGTTTGTGTATTTAAAATCTCCAAAGGGTTTGGAGTTTGTACACAGGCAGCCGCAAAACAAATACAATATTGGTTTTTCACGGCATCAAACTACAACAGCCGTAAGCAACCGCAAGCTCCCGCAAGCTCATCTCCGGCCACCGCAGCTGTCAAACACGTCACCGGCCATCGCCGCAGGCGTGACGCACCACCTGCTGTTATTGTTCTCTGCTGTCCCGAACCCCGTTAGCCGCTGCTGTCGCTGCCGTAGTGCACCGACGCCGCCCCGTCACTCGTTTCGTCACCTAGCGCCGCTCGTTAACTCTCGGTGTCTCAACCGGTTATTCATTAACCGAGGTAAAATTAAATATTGTTGGTTTTGGTTTATATTTAATTTGACTGTTCGTTTCGTACTCATATCGTATGTAACCGGATCCTGTACGATTCCGTTAAATGGTGATTACTCGTTTCGTATTCCGCTGCGTATTCATTTATGAATTTGATTAATAATTATGAAACAAATTAAAACCGGGTTTAACTGTTAAACCGTTGACTGATCACCACAGGAACCCAACAGACAATTCATTGGTTGGGGCTCTTTCTGAAACTCACTTCACAAAGTTAAAGAATCTAATTCATTTAGACTTGTCATGGAATTCGTTAGCATTGAATTTCAGCACTCAATGGATTCCTCCCTTCCAGCTGCAGACATTGAAGGCTGGTTCCTGCAACATCGGACCCCACTTCCCGAATTGGCTTCAAACACAAACAAATCTGCAGTGGTTAGATCTTTCTAACTCGAGTGTTAGAGATACAATCCCTGAGAGTCTTTCACAACTTTCAAAGCTCAAGAGTCTAGATCTCTCCTACAATTCATTGGTTGGGGTTCTTTCTGAAGCTCACTTCACAAAGCTAAAGAATCTAATTCATTTAGAGTTGTCGTGGAGTTCTTTTTCTTTGAATTTCAGCTCTCAGTGGATCCCCCCTTTCCAGCTGCAGACATTTCAGGCAGGTTCCTGCAACATTGGACCCCACTTCCCGAATTGGCTTCAAACACAGACAAATATTCAGAGATTAGATCTTTCTAACTCAAGTTTTAGAGATACGATACCTGAGTGGTTTGAGAAAATCTTGAATCATATTGATTACTTGGATTTGTCCAATAACAAGATCGGTGGCAAACTACCACGGTTTGATTTCAATCGTAGTAACCAAATTGAGTACCGGACCTTGAGGATGAACTCGAACAAATTTGAGGGATCACTAGCTAAATTCCCATCTAATGTATATATTTTGAATCTCTCCGATAACTTACTGGAAATTTTCCTCAAACTGATGAAACAATGAATCCAAGTCTGCAAGTTGTTAATCTCTCAAACAACCGTTTCACAAGAATCATTCCAGTACACTTATGCAAACTTTCAAGCATTTGGGTTTTGGATTTATCACAAAAAAACGTTTACCGGACGGCTTCCTGGGTGTTTAGGGAATCTGATTTGGTTGCAAGCTTGGATCTTTCAAACAACACCAACCGGTTATGTTCCAAGTTCATTGGGTTCTCTTACAAAACTCGAGTCATTGCACTTGCACAACAATAAATTTGAGGGGAATCTACCGCTATCTTTTAAGAATTTGACAGGGTTGGTCACAATGGATATAGGGAATAATTATTTTGTGGGCAGTATCCCTTTCTGGATTGGAGAAAACCTATCAAGCCTCAGAATCTTGAACCTCGAATCAAATAAGTTTACGGGTAAGATTCCACTGCAACTTTGTCAACTCAACGCTCTTCAACTATTAAACTTGGCACAAAATAATATAAGTGGGACGATTCCTCGTTGCGTCAGTAATTTAAGTGGTATGATGATCACCAATCCAGTTGACTTGATAGGATCCTATACAGCTAGTTACTATGTAGAGAACATTTTGGCTTCCATGAAGGGAATTCAGCTGGTGTACACCACGACAATAAGGTTTCTCACATCCTTAGATCTCTCTAGCAACAACATTACAGGTGTAATTCCAGATTCTTTGATGAACCTTGTGGGATTGAAGAACTTGAATCTTTCAAGAAACCAACTCAACGGACAGATTCCAATGATGATAGGAAACCTAAGTCAAATGGAATCTTTAGATTTGTCAATGAACATGTTGTATGGTCGGATTCCTCAAAGTTTAACTTGCTTGAACTTTCTAAGCTACTTGAACCTATCGCACAACAACTTATCTGGTGAAATCCCGATTGGAAATCAGCTCCAGACTCTTGCAGACCCATATATCTATGAAGGGAATGAGGGACTATGTGGGCCACCAGTATCAAGGAGCTGCAAAGGAAGCATTTCAACACATAATCATGTTGGTGAACATGATGATCAAGATGATGAAGGCATGTGGTATTATGGTGGCATGGGATCGGGTTTCTTTGCAGGATTCGTGGGACTAGTTTGTAGCTTGTACTTCATCAAGACTTGGAGGCTGTCTTACTTCAATATTCTTGAGAGTGTTTGCGGTTGGCTAACTGTGTTACTTTTACTGAATCTTGCTCGGCTAAAGAGGAAGTGTTTCTCGTGATTCACAGACATATCACATGATTGTCAAAAGCGATCGAGTTACTAACAATATTTCTTCATAACTACAGAACTATTTATTTCATAGCTGAAATATGTTGTTCAATGTTTATTGTTGTTAATATGTCGTTTTAAGAAAACTTTATCGCAGTCATGTTTGTATTATTACTTGTGTTTTAATTATCTGCCATGGCTGTATGGGATGCCATTAAGTCAACGTTCACCATTAATTGCAAGCATGTGCGAGGCCCACAAACTGCTGAAAGAACATGGAGCGATGACTAAATCAGCTATTATTATATTATATTTACCAGATTTTATGATATGTCATATAACCTCCATTGCATATGACTATGAACATCTTCTTACTCCAAAATGGAAACCAGTTTTATTGTTATTTTTACATTCCTGTACTTCTTGCAAAGGTTTGGCACATGTGGCAACACCATGATTATGTCTTCTTCAAATGTTACATGTATCGAAAGTGAGAGGCTGTCCCTTCTTGTATTCAAACAAAGCTGAATGCTGTGAATGGCATGGAGTTGGGTGTGACAGTCAAAATGGTCATATTGTCAAACTTGATCTACGAGCTCCAGTGTCTCCGGACGTGATAACGTTCGAAGGTATTATACAGCTTGAAGGTACGTTGAGTCACTCGTTAAAGAATTTGAAGCATTTGCGTTACTTGGACTTAAGCAGGAACGACTTCTTTGGAAACATTCCTAAATTCTTAGGATCTTTTAAACGTCTGGAATACCTTAATTTGTCAGGCACAAGTTTTGGAGGCGTAGTTCCTCATCATCTAGGAAATCTCTCAAGGTTGCAATATCTTGATCTTAGGAGAACTTTAGTCATGAGTAGCACCTATATGCATCATCGGACCTTTCCCAATAATTATCAAGAAGGACCAACAATGCATATCATGAAAGATAGGAGATGGGTGTCTTCATTATCGTCATTAACACACTTGGACTTATCAGGGATAATAATCGGTCAACATATTGATTGGTTCCATTCAATTAACATGCTCTCTTCTTTACTTACATTAAACCTGGCAGAGTGTGATATGAATATCCCTTCCATTGAATTTGTCAATTTTACATCTCTTAGTTCACTCGACCTCTCTTTCAATTACATAGATTCAACCTTTCCTGTCTGGTCATCAAACCTGACTAGTCTCGTGCATCTAAACCTTAATCATAACTACTTCCATGGTCAAATTCCTGATTTTCTTGGGTTTTTCAGTGGTCTTGCCTCCATCCACCTCTCGTATAATTATTTTGACACTTTGATGCCGGATTTGTTGTGTAATTTGAGCAGCCTCGTTCATCTAGACATTTCTGAAAACATGTTTTCTGGCCATATTCCTGCAACTATTGGACAACTCTTGAGGCTTGAAGAATTATATCTTTATTCTAATCAATTGAGTGGGAGCATTCCCTCAAGCCTTGGGAAACTTTCAAAGCTCAAGAATATAGATCTCTCTTCCAATTCATTGGTTGGGGTTCTCTCTGAAACTCACTTCACCATGCTAAACAATTTACATAATCTGATTTTGTCGTCGAATTCTTTAGTGTTGAATTTTAGCTCGCAATGGATCCCTCCATTCTAACTGCAGGTATTTTATGCAGGTTCATGCAACAATGGACCCCACTTCCCTAATTGGCTTCAAACACAAACAAATCTTCAAAGGATAGATCTTTTTAACTCAAGTATTAGAGATACAATACCAGAGTGGTTTGAGAACATTTTGTCTCATATTCTTGAGTTGGATTTGTCACATAACCAGATAGGTGGTAAATTACCACGAATTAATTTCCATAGTAGTAGCCAAATGGAGGACGGAATCCTGAAGTTGAACTCAAACAAATTTGAGGGATCAATGGCTATATTTCCGTCAAATGTGAAATTTTTGGATCTCTCAGATAACTTACTATCAGGAAATGTTCCGCAAACGGATGAAAAAATGAACCCACATCTCGAAGTTCTTAATCTCTCAAAAATCGTTTTGCGGGAAGCATTCCATTACACTTATGCAATATTTTTAGCATCTATGTTTTTGATTTATCACAAAATAACTTTTCTGGAAGGCTTCCTAGATGCTTAGGAAAGTTGACTACTTTGTTAGTGATAGATTTTGGAAATAACACCATAACTGGTGGTGTTCCAAGTTCATTGGGTTCTCTAAAGAATCTTTACTCGTTACACTTGCAAAACAACAAATTTTAGGGAGATATTCCCACATCCTTGCAAAAGTTGTCTCAAATAAACACTCTGGATATAGGGAACAATTTGTTCACAGGTACCATCCCTTTCTGGATGGAGAAAAGCTATTTAAGCTTAAACTTTTAAATCTCCAATCGAATAAGTTTATTGGCAAGATTCCGCTACGACTTTGTCAACTTAAATATCTTCGATATTTAAGCTTGGCACACAATAACATAACTGGGACAATCCCACATTGCTTCAAAAAGTTACGTGGTATGATTATGGCTGCTGATGACTATTCCATTATAGACTATGAAGAAAATATGTTGGCTTCCATGAAGGGAAGGCAGTTGTTGTACACCTAGACAATCTAGTTTCTTTCCTCTTTAGACCTCTCAAACAACAAAATTGTTGGAGAAATTCCTGACACTCTAACGTACCTTGTGGGGTTGAAGAATTTGAATCTTTCGGGAAACCTTCTAGAAGGACATATCCCAATGAGCATTGGAGATCTAAAGCAACTAGAATCTTTAGATTTATCTATGAAGAAGTTATCAGGTTGGATTCCCCAGAGTTTGACTAGATTGCATTTTCTGAGCTACTTGAACCAATCATTCAATAACTTATTTGGCCCAATTGCAGTTGGAAATCAGCTCCAAACTCTAAGTGATGCGTCTATTTCTAATAGCGCCAAAACTTGAAGACATCCACACATAGGCCGTTAATAGATTAGATGAAATAATATAGAATAAGTATAAAATCATATTTACATAAATGCTCAAATATAAATAACATAGTCATGAAAATATCGTTTAAAAGATAAACGAGATTTTTGGCGAAGTTAAGGTTTTGAAAATATTACACAAATTGTCATTGAATAGTTTGCATTCGGTCACGAAAATTCAAAACATAAAAGTGAAATCTCATGTGCATAATATTGTCATCGAAACATCTCACCAAATGAAAAGAAAATCGCAATATTTGTGAGACACGAATTTAATGTCGAAATATGTAAATCGCGTAGCGTATAATAGACTAAAATTGCAAATGAGGTCTTAACTAAGGCCGTTTTATTGTTTCTAAGAAATGTACATAATAACAAAGCATCGCGGTAACGCATTGCTAGGGAAAATATTTAAATAATTATTGAATGTAAATCTTGTAACCCAAATTGTTAAAGAAGTTTGTATATATAAAGTTATTATGATGAAAATAAATTATATAAAGTGATGATGCTTGCGATAATAAGAGGTAATAGTCGCGTAAATCATTATTGAACAAAATTCAGGTCATAATATGAAGCATAAAGTATTTATAAATGCGTCCCAAAAAGTTTCGTAAAGGCAAGGTCATTGAGTTTATGCAAAATGATGAAAGTTGTAATTTGTTATTGAATAAAACTTACATTCAACATTCAGAATGAAACCTCGTATTTATAAAGTTATTAAGAGATTTATCACCTTAGGTGACAATATTTAAAGCCTTGAAATCACCTATATAATCGTTTAATAATCTTTGAAAGCAAATCCTCATAATCAATTTTTTGTTATCATGACGATACCATATATATATATATATATATATATATATATATATATATATATATATATACATATATATATATATATATATTTAGAGTTTTTAATTTAAAAGTGATTATTTGAACACATGAGGTTGTTATAAATACACTAGTTGTATATATATAAATAAATAAAAGAAAAAAATTTAGGGAAAAACGAAACTTGCATATGTAGGGTGGGGTTTTAGGCTTCGTATGGTGAAGGGTTTGGAATTTTTGTGGTAAGTGAGAGTGATTAGGTCGGCTTGGATAGTTGAGTTTTCTTGAATTGAATCGATGGGGTTTGTTGAGTTTTGATCGTTTGAGTGGGTTAGGCTTAGCTGATTTGTGTAAGTAGTGGTTGGGCTAATAGGTGAGGTTTGGCTTATTTGAGCTCAGGTTAAGTTGATGGGTTGGATAATTTTGATCTTGGCTAGTTTGGGTTGAGATTTGGTTTATACATGTATTTTGTAAGGAGTGTTTAGGTTGTTATTTTGATATCAAACTCTATGGTTGGATGGGAACGGTGTGGCGATATGGTTTGTGACTCGACATAGCATGGGTCGGGGGGTTTTGAGTCATAGTTGGGTAAACTTTGGTTGTATTTGTTCAAAGCATTCGTGAGTGTGTTTGTCGGTGTCTTTGAAGTATTTGGATGGTGAGTTTGATAGGTTTTCGTGGCGTAGAAGTGTCAGTAGTTAGGGCCTTTTGTTGGGTTGATTTTTTTTGTATATCTTGGACTTGCATGGGGTTTGAGTAGGTGAGGATATACTTTTGGATGTTTAGGTTTCGTTCATATTGAGGAAAGACTTGAGTACGTGGGAAAGCTTTTGTAGTGGAATGATGGATGATTTTGAGGCGGTAATTTGAGAGGGAATACGGGTGTTTGGAAACTTGGGGTTGTGTTTAGGGAGATTTTTGAATAATAACAAGTATTAATTTGAAATTATCATAATTTATAAATAATGTTTGAAACATCCATGAAAATTTTGATTATAAAAATTACAAGTTAATATATATATATATATATATATATATATATATATATATTATATAAATAGAATTTTTGAGATCCGAGCGTGTGAATCACACAAATTTTTTTATAAAGATTACAATAATATTTTTTGCTTATGAGGAAATTTAAAATACGTAAATTGAATGTCAAAATTTGTTATGAGGTATCAAACATTGAATGATGAGTGTCGTTTTTGGGAATATAAAAGTTGCGAAATGAATTTTTTTTTTACCAAGTTCATTATTTAATATCGTGTAACGAAAATATCATGGTAAGTTAGAATGACCGGCATTGTAAATCGAGAAATCACGAGGTAAACGATTTTTTGTCTTTAAAGTAAAATTTCTATTAAGTTTTGCATGAGAATTTGAAGAAGATTACAAGCTATAAGTTTGTGACTTTCTTAAAAAATCATGGCTAAACTATCATAAGAATTTTAAAACGCGGAAAATCGCATGATGTAATTTTTTTTTATATGTGAAAATTTATAACGAACCTAAGGTTGCATGATGAAAGTTGTCATGAAAATAAATTTGGGTAGCGAAATGTTTTTCTACCACGTATACTATATAATGTAGTATAATTAAAAATGTCATGAGAAGTTTAAATAATTAAAATTTTGAAGTGATCGTCCAAAATAAACGAAATAGTTATAAAAATAAAATTTTATAAAATTTATGTACAAAGACTTTAAAGACAACTTAAAGTTTATACAATAGGAAAATTTACTTGAAAAGTTGAAGTGAAATTTATAATACACCTTCTTAATATGATAATATATTTTTTGTTTGTAAATAGTCTTAATGAAAATAAATGGGATATTAAAAATCATTATGAATAAATCAACTATATATATACATGTATTTATTATTATTATTTTTTTTAACTTATATCGAAGAGATTTTTAATGAACTAAATTTGCAATAAAAAAATACTTGTGAAATCAAAATGAGAAAATTGGTGTAAAACCTTACCATATAAAATCGAGATATAAAAGAATTATTAACAAATAAAAAAAAGTATAACATTTATAAATGAAGACTTGTGATAAGAATTTATAACAAAATAAAGGAAAAATGGTTAAATTTCTTGAAACGTAATAATAATGTTTTAAGATTTAAAGGTGGAAAAATCGCGCATGAACCACCATGACTTGATATTCCGACACTAAAAACCTTTTTACAAAACTACCATGTTGGGTTCTAAACATGTGCACGTACCACCGCGTCTTTTCATGTTTTCGACTCAAATAACGATTGTAACAAAAATAATAAATCGGAATACAACGTCATGTCAAAATACTAGTCCACGAACCACCGCGGTCCTTTTGTTTCAACACCGAAAATTAGGATGGCGAGCGGAACGCTCGCATTCGACTACTTAAATTGGTCATCTCATGTGAGACAATCTTTAAGGAGATTTGAAACAACGGGATCCAAGTTAAGCTCGTGATCCATAAAACACAATAAAAACTAATGTTTTTGCGTTTTAAGCTAAGGATACCTTGGAGTACTATGAAAGTGTGTGTATGTGTATATTTATGATTTGATAAAATAAATAAGTATATAAATAAACAAGTGCATTGAAAAATCAAGTAGGGTAAACACGTATAGGCAACACATATAATGACCCTAAAGTAAAGACTATACTAGGTCGTTACGTCTAACCATATATCTTATAGTCTTGTGGCTCTGATACCAATCTGTCACACCCCGACCAAAGGCGGCGGAACATGCCGGGGTGCAACGTGATTGGACAAATACACAAGACACTATTTATAGTGACAATATTTAATCAACTCATTTATTTCATAAATCAATAATCAACACACCTCGTTCACACAAACAAATTGAATACAAGTAACATTCATATTGTTCGTTTTACTAATATCCTAATGGTCTTAGTAACGTTTTTCGTCAAGTCCTCGAGTCAACAAAAGTCAAACTTGTAACATTTCATAAAATAAAGTTTGTCAACACAAAGGTTGGTAAACAATTCATAAGTTTGAGCATATAAGTATATAATAATAAAAGAAAGCCACAAAACTTGTATACAAAACAATAAATAAAAGCAACAACTTGAATAAATTGACAATCGCTAAAAGATTTACGTTAGCGCCACCTAGCTACAAGGGGTTGCCAAGTAGTCTAGGATTTTATTGACCATTGCTAAACACATTAGCACCACCTAGCTACAAAGGGCTGCCAAGTAGTCTAGGATTTAATATAATATCATTAATTGCATTACGTTAACGACACCGTGCTATAAGAGAATGTCAGATAGTTCACGGATTTATAGATTCCACCAACCGAAAGCGATAAACACATAGGCATATAAGCATAGAACACCAAATCGAGCAATTATTTAAGTAAAGTATACAATCACGTTTGTGGGTTTAAAATTCAAGTAAATAAACCATTTAGTTTGATAAGTATGAAATGTCACCCCAAAACGAAAGATGGAAAATGAGGTATTAAAGTACTCACCTCGATTGATGAACCGAGAAATAAATAGAGAAATAAATGAAGCTCGAACGGTAAACGAACAGATCCGACTTAAATCGATAAACACCTTAACTAAAATAAATAATATAATATATATTAATAAACTTGAAACCATAATGAAACTATAGTTGAAATCGTAAATGGAATCCTTAACGAGGGGTACAGTTTTTAATCGGGTTACCGGTTAATTGGTTAACGATTAGGGACTCGTACTTAATTGATAATTTAAAATAAAATAATATTATTTTATTGGGCTTTAAAATAACTAAACCAATATTTATTAGAAACAAGATGGTTTTAATTCAAGAGTTTGGTTTTATAAAAATGAATAGATAATAAAGTTTATAATAATATTATTAATGATAATGATAGTAATGATAATAATAATTCTAAAAAGATATGTTATATATATATATATAGATATAGATATATAAGATAATGATGATAATAATAGTAACAATAATTATTATTAATAATACTAATATACTATAATACTAATAATAATAGTTAAAGAATAAAGATCTTAGTATTAATTAAAATGTTGTTGATAAAAATAATAATAATAAAAATAAATAATATTGATAGTACATAAGGATACCATAACCGGTCTAGGATGAGACCCGAACCCGAGACCTCTAGTTCAACAACTAACGTACAAACCGACCGAACCAAGATAACGATTTGTTAATTAAACTCATAATTAAACCCACAATTGTCAATTTTACCTAAGTTGTTCATGAGGTCGTCGGAGATGTAGGCTGCCGGAGACGTGGTGGGTCACCACCACCAGTCTTCCTACCCTGTCGTCGGAGTCCATTCCGGCCGCCGGAGGCGCGCCGGAAATACGCATACGAGAGAGAGTGAGAGATAGAGACGGAGAGAGATAGAGAGATAAAGAGAGAGAGACGGAGAGATAAAAGGGAGACAGAGAGATAGAGAGATAAAGAGAGAGACGGAGAGATAGAGAGAGTTGAGTGAGAGAGACGAAGAGGGTGAGAGAGAGACGGGAGTAGCACGGCAAAGTGGTACCGGAAAAACGAAACCAAGAAGGGGAAAGGGGGTTTTAAGTGCGGGTTACCGGAGAACGAGAAGGGGAAGAGAGGGAGTGGCCGGAGGTTGTGTTGGCCGGTGTTGACGTCGCTGGTAAACGGCTCCGGAAAAGAGGGAAAAAGATGGAGAGGTGCGGCTGGTGTATATATGTTAGCTGTTAGGTTTTTAAGTGGTATATATATGTATTACATATTTACATAAAAGGCCCTCCAAGTTTCAGTCATGGTTTAATACGAGTTTAAAGGTTTCCAAAGCTTATAACGAGTTTACGAAAATCATTTTAAACCCCTTATGTATTTTTCTTAACAACACTATATTATAACAAACATCGATTTATTTAAGATTGAGGTCTATAATAATATTATATAATAATTAAATAAGGTTCTAAGGATGTTGAGTCGGTTCTACAAATTAAAAGTTTACAAAACGAATATAACTCGAGACTCAAATTTGACGAATGTCACACGCCACGTGGCGCATAATGCCTGGGATGAGGCTTTATGACTACACCCTGTTTTTGTATAAAGTTATAAGTCTGACTGGGCGCCACGTGGCGCATAATGCGTGGGGGTGAGGCTATGATTACTCATGGTCTAAACCTTGATTTGAACTAGGCATCACAGTTAACAAGATGTGACTGTGGAGTGACGTTACACTGATATCCACTTTCTTCATTCTTGATATGTAGAGCGGACCGTTATTTTTCAATCTTGATACAAAGCAACAAAATACTCGTTCTGTAGTTTAAATATAGGTCGTATAAGTTTGTTAAAAACCCGGTTCCGGGTATGGAACCGGTTCGGGTATTACCAGACTCGGGTTCGGGTTTTAGTACTGAAATGCATACCCTATCTGTACCCTACAGATATGGTCGGTACGGGTTGGGGTATTAAAAACTCGGGTATTAAAAAAATCGGTTCCGGGTTTTTATTTCGGGTCCGGTTTCGGGTTCGGGTTTTTTATGCACCTCTACATGCACATGCACTCACAACTTTTGACAAAAACTCTTCTCTCTCTCTCTCTCAACCTTATCTCCTCACCATCTCCATACTTACCAAATTTGGTAAATATCTCAAACACAAACAAGATCCGAGATCAGATCTTGGTTGTTGTAGTTGATTTCTGCTAACCTACAACAGATATTGATTCAAGAAAACGTTTGTAAGATCCGGTTTAGGGAGCTACACTCGACCCATTATAGCAAGGAACTTACCACGTATTTGATCCCAAAACTCAAGGTATATTTACCGTCACCTTCGGTAAAAATAAAAACCTTGTTTTAGTCAATAAAAAATAAAACATGAAATATATATAAATATTTTTTATAATTTACCTTGAATTGAGTCTTTAGTTGAGTCAATCCATGCACGTGCCAACACATCTCCTCATCTATTTCTCACTTTAATCTTTTGCCCTTTTTCCGTAGTTGTTTGACCGTCTAGGTTTCTTTTTATGACTTCGGTTGACCTTTTGATGAGGTATGAGCTACTTGCGGTTCAGATACTTGGGTTTGGGGTATTTGGGTTTTGGGTGTTTTGGGTTTCGAGTGTTTGGGTTTCGGGTACTTGCGAAGACATATACGGCATTGGCGGTTGAAATAACATATCGGTGAACGGTTGCATGGGTGATGGCATTACGGTCCATAACCTTGTTGGTTGGTAAAGAAAGAGTTAGTTGGGTCATTGTTTTTTGCAAGAAAACTAGCCCACCAGATTTGTGGACCACAGGTTGGGGTTTGGGTTCTGGTTTGAGCTCAAGTTCGGGTTTGGATTTGGGTTTGAGCTTGGATTCATGGTTGTAGAAAGTTGATAATTTGTTTGAGTAAAATGATGGTATTGAGAATTATTTAATTGAGAATTTGTAGAAAGTTGTTTGCTTAAAGGTTAGTTTTTTTTTTTTTTAATTTCAAACGGTAATATTACCATTGGATACAAACCAATACCGCCAGTCTTCGTGACCCCCCCCCCCTACCGCCCATTCCATACCGCCGGTGTACATTCCATTACCGCCTTAAGCCGCCCTCGAGGACGCCCATAGCGTGTAATTTAACCAGATTTTTATAAATACTTGAATTTCATTCTGATTCAAAATGGTGTAAGAATAATATATGATAATATATATATTTATATTTGGCCATTATAATCATTTATATTATAATAGATCAAAATATTAACTATATCTTATTATATATTAGTTTGGTAATTGTTGATGGCCATATTACCTATAATTAACTAATAAAGGATTTCTCCTTGGGTGTGTATATATAGAGAGAGAATAATAACATCATAACCTAATTTCACACACATACAATTTTGTGTGTCTCCTCTCTCCCAAACCGGGTTTCTCTCAAGAATCCTAACACCATCCTTAACTATACATCCTAAAGAGGAACTCGAACAACCTGAAAACTATGTCGTCTGCATCATTCTCCGATGCGGTTTGTACTCTCCATGCTATAACAAGTACACATATAATTATAGGTTTATCATATTATTCATGTTTTCCATTGTCATCATGAGGAATTGATCAACAAATGGCTTCATCTTCTTTCTCTCTGGTGTGACTCTTTCACCTTCAAGTTAAATTGTAGAGGTTTTGAATTTAGTTTCTAACTAATGCTTGTTCATAATCTTCAAATTTCTCGTCCTTGAATTCTGATTTTTTAAATTGTTAGGATCTTTTGATAAATAAATTGACAGGAGTAGACATGATTATGCTTTTCTTCTTGAATTTAAAATCAATATATAGTAATTGAATCCGAAAAGAGAAGTTGCTGAAATATCAACAAAATTATATAATTTGTTGAATTATATGATAACAACCATAGGGATCGATAGGCTGAGAATGCTCTAAGACGTTTCTCTATGGGCGCCGTGGAGAAGAAAGATGAGCACCTTTGAGCGCGGAACACCATCAAGGGGCACCCTTGGTGGTGGGGCGCGGTGGATGAAGGTTGTCAGGATAATGGGCGGCGCTAAAGGAGGGAAAAGGGATGGCCCCACCCAAACGGCTATATTACAGTTTAAATAATAAAAAAATCAAAAACATTATATATATATATATATATATATATATATATATATATATATATATATATATATATGATTGGTATCATGTGAGAACTAGTTTGAAATTGAGAATGATATTGGACCACAAAAAACCCAAAATAAAAAAATCATAAAACAAAAAAAACGCAAAAATAAAAAGAGTAAAAATAAACCAAAATTCTTATTTATCATCTTGGTTTCATATAAAAAACTCGTCTTTGTTTAGCTAAATTATACATATATGTATAATATGTACAAACATGTTTTTATACAAATATGTACAATTTAAGATAAATGATAATGTACATATGTGTACATTACGTAACTAGAGATTGAATTAAATTATACACATGTGTATAATACGGTTTTTTTATGAAACGGAATGAAATATAAGAAGTTTTTTTTTTACTTTTTTAGAATTTTTGTTTTTTTATGTTTTTCAATTTTTTTAAATATTTTTTAGAGGTTTTTTTAGTGGTTTAAAATGGTTCTCAAAGTTGAATTAAACGGGGTTTATCTCACTGCAATGTCGTGCCTTCGGACGAGTGTTCATGACATTGACCTTATATGAGAGTTT
The DNA here is from genome assembly GCF_021521415.1 of Bidens hawaiensis. Taxonomy (NCBI): domain Eukaryota; kingdom Viridiplantae; phylum Streptophyta; class Magnoliopsida; order Asterales; family Asteraceae; genus Bidens; species Bidens hawaiensis. The sequence goes on along the minus strand of NW_027493500.1, from coordinate 140,004 downwards.
TTCGATGATCGAAAGTCGAGTGTATCCCGATTTGGTGAATTTTGCCGGTAGCTCATTTGTATGATTCGTTTGCCGTTAAAGAAAATAATAATAATAAAACCAAAATATAAAATTAAACCTAAATTATTAAAAATATATATTATTGTTTTTGATATTTGTGGTTTTTCTTTTATTCTTACTTTGCATTATTTCCGCTGTTCCATAAAGTCACTAATCTGAATTTGAATTGTCGATGCCATGGCATATTCAAAAAGGATATAACCTCTACTAGAAGAAACTTGAGGCGCAGATAACGGCAGCCAGATACACTTACAAGCGTTAAGTACGTTTGGCCACCAACTCTTCGAAGACTTTGAAGATGACTTCAAATATGCTGTCAAAATCTTTGTGGACTAATCAAAACTAATGACTCCAAATACGCTACTATTTAGAAAAATGCGGAATGATATTTTACACTCCATTAATTAAAATGTCATCAAGTAGGTTTTTTCTTCTTCTTCTTCTTCTCCTCTGTTTTTTTATGTTTTTTTTTTGAATTTTTTTTACCAAAATGGGTGAAGAGGAAAAATTATTTACCAACATAGGTTATTTGAAAAGTATTTACCAAACTAGGTAAAGTTCCTTTTTTTCTCACTCTTAAGCTATTGACTAAGTAATTCTTATTAATAAATTATAAATGTCCAGTATATTACTTTATAAAATTAAGTAGCTACTATTTTTAAATGTCTTTTAAAAAATTGGTGATATCATAATAATAAAGAAAAGTAGTAGTAAGGAGTTAAAATTTCCGAACTAGAAATTCTAAAATTAAATATTTAGAAAGCATTTTTAAATAAGTATATAAAATCTGTATTTTTTTCTTTTACTTAATGTAGATTTAGTTTTTTTTAAACGTTTAACGTAGATTTAGTATGTGTATTTTTTGTAAGCAGATGCCATTATATTTTGAGATATAGATATCAAATTATTGTTATTATGTGTATAAAATGAAAAGGTATGTGTAGAGGGTTTTTTTCCTTTCATTTTTTTCGTTTCATTGTAAATTTGTTGATAATAGATATTTCCTAAATATAGTTTTTTTTTTGGAACGTAAGTTATACGAGTTGTGATATTGCGTCGGTACCTTCACGAATCAAACCGATTCTGACCGAACAATATTGTTACCTGTATCAGTAATATTGAAACTGGCATTGATACTTGTCAAAGTATCGACATTTTATTTGGACATATCAAGATTATATTACTGTGAATTTTCCTAAATTCTTTATTTGTATTTAAAAAAAGTAAACATTTTTTTCAAAAAAATATATCTTCAAACTGTTTTTTTTAAATAAAACCTATATTTTAGAAATTTTGTTTAAATAGTTTTTCTAATTCTCAGTTAAAATATTTTTTAGTTTTACGATTTGACTAGATTAAAAAACACACTTAAAATAAGAACTTATTTAAAAATGATCTAAGAAAATTATTTTTTGTCATTAATAACAATTAATTAATATTTTTCAAAAAGACAAATAACAGAAAAAGAATTTAATTAGTTAAGAAGGTTTTTCAAAAAGAAAGTTTATTAAAAAAATATGTATAAGAATTGTTTCTAGTCATATCATAACACTAAAGAAATAATTTTTAACTAAATATTAAAATACATTATTGAAACAACAAATTTAAATTTTAGGCTTTATTTTATAAAAAAGCAGTTGGAAAATGTTTTTTTATAAAGGCTTTTTATTATTATTAAGAATTGTTTTTTTATTAACAGTGTTAGTAGTGAGAAAAAAAGGTAGGCTAATATATTTTAGTAAATACTTTTCAAATCACCTATAGGTAAATACATTTCTCCTCCACCTATTTTGGTAAAAAAAAACTCATTTTTTTGGTGTTTGTTACCTTATTGACATTAATTAATTAATGTATATTTTATATTAATGTAGGGTGATGGTGATGTACATGGTTTTAAAGCTAAAGTATATATAGGGTAAAGTTAAAATAAAAAGGAAGTCATAAATGAGAAGTGTGAGATGGATTTGTGGCCATCAAAAAAACCTCTCAATAAAAATAAATCATAACTTAAAATATAAATAAAAAAAATGAAAAAAATCAAAAAATCAAAATGATTCCCCCGATATTCCCGTTCAAAAAAGAACCGACGAAAAGACACTATGTGGAGAAAAAATAAACAATGCTGAAATTGAACAAACAACACAATGATAAATAAAAAAGACAAAATAGGTCGCAAAATCTAACACAATGCCAAACAAAATATAACATAATTTTGAGTAATATAACACAATATAAAAAAAGAAGATACAATATTAAGGGAAAAAACACAATCAATGACGAAAATAAACGCAAAATACAATGATAAATAAAAAGATATAATGATGTCTTTTCCACAACCTTGTGTCTTTTTTAGGGTTTTGGGTTTTTTTAGAATGAGGAAGACGGGGGAAACATATTTACGTTTTTACAATTTTCATTTTTTTTTAAATTTTGAGTTATGTTTTTTTATATTAATTTTTCATTATTTTTTGAGGGTTTTTTTTTGCTTGAATTCCATATCATTATTCTTATTTTTTTCTCCCTTTATAAAATAAATTGACCCGTATATATAAGTCAACTGAATTTCATTTTTGTGTTTCCTTATTTGTTTTTTTTTCTTATTTATTTTGTTACACGTGCAATAATAAAATTTGGTAAGCTATTAATAACATTTAGCCTTTTTATTTTTTTTTTATTTGAAAACAACTTTTCGTAATCTAAAAAAAGTAATAATAAATTGCTATTAGAAAAACAATATAAGTGATAGGAGAGTTAATCTTAACTAGCATTGCATGTGTGTGGTCATGAACTCTTGAAAGAATATAAGGCACGAACTATTGTAACGCCATATATATATTATCCCCTCGTGAATCTGTACTTTATCATACTCCAAAATGGAAACCAGTTTCCTTCTCATTTTTACATTCCTCCTTTTCCAAACATTTGGCTTAAGCAACAACACCATGCCTATAACTTCTTCAAATGTTACATGTATTGAAGGGGAGAGGCAATCCCTTCTTGTACTCAAACAAACCCTCCGTGAAACATATGATCTTCTGTCAACATGGAGCGGAGTCAAAATGTTGTGAATGGCACGGAGTTGGATGTGATAGTCGAAATGGTCATGTTGTAAAGCTAGATCTCCGATCTTTAAATTTTTCCAAACGCCTCGTCGGTGAGATGAGTCCTTCTTTACAAGATTTGAAGCATCTACGTTACTTGGACTTGAGCGTAAATAAGTTCTCAGGTAACATTCCTGAATTTTTAGGATCATTTGTACATTTGGAATACCTTAATTTGACACACTCGGGTTTTAGCGGAGTAGTTCCTCATCATCTAGGAAATCTTTCAAGGTTACAATTTCTGGATCTTATGAGTGGCCCTCTCTTAGATGATCTTGATCGTAGGACTTCTTATGGATATGATATTGGATTCCCTAGGCCTGTCATAGATGATTTAGGATGGGCGTCTTCACTAAGGTCATTAAGGCACTTGGATCTATCAGGGATAAGGCTTAAAGATATTGATTGGTTCCATCCACTTAACATGCTCCCTTCTTTGCTTACATTGAACTTGGAATGGTGTGATATCGCCATCCCTTCCGTTAAATTCGCCAATTTTACGTCTGTTAGTTCGCTTAACCTCTCTTTCAATTTAATCAATTCCACCATTCCCGTTTGGTTATCAAACCTTACGGGCATCATGCACCTAAACCTTCAACTTAACAACTTCCATGGTAAATTTCCTGACTTTATGGGAATGTTTACCGATCTTGCTTCCATCGGACTCTCGTCCAATTCCTTTGAAACTTTGATGCCAGGTATGTTGTGTAATTTGAGCAACCTCATTCATCTCAACCTTTCGAATAACAAGTTTTTTGGACCTGTTCCTGAAAACCTTGGACTACTCGTGGGGTTAGAAGCCCTACATCTTAATGATAACCAATTGACTGGGAACATTCCCATGAGTCTTGGGAAACTTTCAAAGCTTAAGAGGCTACATCTCTCCCGTAATTCATTTCTCGGGGTACTTTCTGATACTCACTTCACCAATCTAAAGAATCTAATTCATTTAGATTTATCTTGGAATTCGTTAGCATTGAACTTCAGCTCACAATGGATTCCTCCCTTCCAACTGAAGAATTTTTTTGCAAGTTCCTGCAACATCGGGCCCCACTTCCCGAATTGGCTTCAAACACAGAAAAATCTTAACATGTTAGATCTTTCTAACTCGAGTATTAGAGATACAATACCAGAGTGGTTTGAGAACATCTTGTATCATATTCTGGACTTGGATTTGTCCGATAACCAGATCAGTGGCAAATTGCCGCGATTTCAGTTTGAGAATAGTAACCAGATACTGGATGGGGTTCAACTCTTGATGAACTCAAACAAGTTTGAGGGATCACTAACTACCTTTCCGGAAAATCTGTATATCTTGGATCTCTCAGATAACTTACTTTCAGGACACGTTCCTCAAACAAATGGAACAATGAACCCAGCTTTGCAAGTTGTTAATCTCTCAAAAAATCGTTTCACGGGAAACTTTCCAGCACACTTATGCAAGGTCCCCAATATCCAACTTTTGGATTTATCACTAAATAAGTTTTATGGAAGGCTTCCTGGATGCATAGGGAACTTGACTGGTTTGATTGTGATAGATCTTTCAAATAACTCCATAACCGGTCTTGTTCCAAGTTCATTGGGTTCACTAACAAGTCTAAGCTCATTGCACCTGTACAACAACATTTTTGAGGGAAATATCCCAGCGTCCTTACAAAACATGACGAGTTTGGTCACCATGGATTTAGGGAACAACTTGTTCATGGGTACTATCCCATTCTGGATTGGTGAAAAGCTATCTGAGATTAAACTTTTGAATCTCAAGTCAAATAAGTTTACAGGCAAGATTCCGCTGCAACTTTGTCAACTCAATGCTCTTCAACTTTTAAGTTTATCACATAATAACATAACAGGGAGCATCCCTCATTGCTTAGGAAATTTAAGTGGCATGATCACTGATGAAGATTACATTGGTTATATTGGATTGGTGCAAAGATATGATGAAAATATTGTGGTTAACATAAAAGGAGGGACGTTGTTGTACACCAAAACAATAAGGTTTCTTATATCCTTAGACCTCTCAAGAAACAATATTGTTGGAGAACTTCCAGATGCTCTAACGAAGCTTGTGAAGTTGAACAATTTGAAGCTTTCTGGAAACCTTCTAAAAGGACACATTCCTATCGACATTGGAGATCTAAAGCAATTGGAATCTTTAGATTTGTCAATGAACAAGCTTTCTGGTAGGATTCCTCAAAGTTTGACTAGCTTGAACTTTCTAAGCTACTTGAACCTGTCATTCAATAACTTATCAGGTGCAATTCCAGTTGGAAATCAGCTCCAGACTCTAGATGACCCGTCTATTTATGAAGGGAACACTGGATTATGTGGGCCACAGATATCAAGGAGTTGCAATGGAAATGATGTAACATACAACCATGTTGGTGACGGTGATGATGGAGGCCAAGATGATACTGAAGACTTGTGGTTATATGCTGGCATGGGCCCAGGGTTTGTTGTTGGGTTCATAGGACTACTTGGGAGTTTGCACTTTATTAGGAGGTGGAGGGTGTTTTACTTTGAGACTCTTGAAAATGTTTATGGATGGTTAGTGGCACCAATCCTACTCAATATCGCTCTCCTATGGAGGAATGTTTTCAAATGAGGTACGTACGTTCCTTGATTCACGGAACATAAGCTTTCACATAATTGTCAAAATTATGAATTATATAACTGGAATAATTGCAGTGTGATGGTGTATATTAAGTTAGGATAAACTATAAGAATCTGACACTAGAAATATTTAGCTAAGTTCTAGAAATTTTCAAAAAATATCTAAATACGAGTTTACTGAATCTATGTTAAAGTTCGTTATATTAAAATTAAGTGATTCTACCCTCAATTGATTCGGTTGTTTCCAGGGATTCACACGCACCCATTTTATAAAAAAAATTCATTATTTTTGTTGAATACAACTGAATAGGGTATTATATTATTTGCTACTCAATTTGGCTAACTAAATTACAATATGTTAATATAATTAATTTAGAATACATGTTTTCTTTCTAAACAATTTAACTGTTGCTTCATAATTTGTTTTGTTTTGATGAAGGGTTGTGTGTACATATTTGTTCCAATATTAATATATCGGACAAATGAGTAATTTCATTGTTCATTAACTATGTAGATGATAGAAGTGAATCATTGCTTACAGAATGTTTTAATTAGTTCGAATGTGTATTTATTATTAAATTAAGTAGCATTGTATCCACTTTTTGTTATTTATATTTCCCTGCCCACTGAGAAATATGCTCAACGTACGTTTTTCTTTCTTAAATCTTAGGTTATCAAGACTACTGATGAGAAATGAAAGAGTGCTCAAGGGTTTAAAAGGGCATTTGTTTTAATAAAAAGTTTCTTGGAAATTCATACTATGTTGTTAAACCTTGTAATGTTTTAATCATTTTATGGAATTAAGTTTGTAATATGAATCTTTGTTCTAATATGGCTCTCGGTTTCAGAGAGGGAATGCTATAGGAACAATAAATAAAAACGTACTTGTGTACAAGTGCATTTATGTTCATATGTTCACAAATCCAAAGCAATATAAAATGTTCAATTTATGAACCACAGATATTGCTCAAGATCGATTTACGTTTTGTGTTAGTGATTTGTCTAGTAAATACTACAATTGATGTGTTTTTATATTAATGGTTCTACAAGAGTACAATATGTCTTTTTTTAATAGTATGGTTAGATTAGATAGATAGTTAGATTTTACACATGGATATTTATTTAAAGATCTCCTTAATATAATGTTCCTCTCGATCAGCTTAATGAAAAGCAATCTCCGAAGCAATATAATGTTCTGTAATTTGAAAGCCAAAACTACACCATGTAATCTGTGGAAATTTTAAAGAAAATCAGCATTTTGTTCTGGGTAAAGGTCGCAGTGTCAATTTGTTTAGTTTTTAGTTTGTGTTGTATACTTATGTAGGTCGCGACATCGGATTCGACAAATAAACGGATTTTGTTCTTAGTAAGTGGCCGAGACGGGTGCGGTGAAATCAAACGATCGGCAAATAATATATAAATAATATAAAGGACAAACGATCTCGTAATCGACAAAAAAGATTCATATAATAAACGAACACCGATCCCACCCAAGGTGAGCTCCCCTTGGGTGGGTGATTTACACCATGAAAACACACACTTACATATGACAACAAATGTACTATTATAGTCAAATAACAAACATTTTAGAAGATCACTCCATTGAAGCTAAATGCGTGCACCGAAGTCTCGCCTCATATCCGGATTTTTCGGCCACTTTAATTATTTATTTGACCATAATATATTTAACGGGTTTCATTCTTATGATATCGTAAGTCACATTTCTGCCTTACAATCACCCCCTTACTTATGATATAAATTTTTTTCCTGGCGAAAAATCCGATCAATGTTGACTTTCATTGGCCAACCCGAGCAACAATCCTATCTCAGCCCAAAAGTATCTTGCAAACATGTGGCTCGGTTCATTATTTCTTGTAGCAAAAATTCGGTATTATACAAGTACCATCATCGATCAGTATCGACCCCAAATTTCCGATCTTGATTTTCTTAAAAACCTGATAGGTTCTCAGTACCATTTACTTATTCTTAACATGGGTTCCCCTTCTAACCAATTTAATGGAGCTTTCTGGATTTAGCAATTTAGTCCCTATAGTTCATTTGTTAGAAATTCACCAACATATGTTTACTTCATCACGTTTTCTAATTCTACTTTAGGACTAACAACTAATGAAGTTTTATAAATATTATTATAACTATCATTGGAATAAACGAGTCTTATCGGTCATGCTCATACTGGACCTGGACCCAGGTGACCCACTAACGGTATTATCAGGACACGAGAACCGACTTTATTGCAATATAACTGGGTGTAATAGATTCTGGTTTCGCTGCCAGTTTATGTTCACTGTGGCCATCATTATAGCTTCCTATATTACCAAAGGAGCTTTCGGTACCTCTACATCTTGAATCCAAAACATCACTTTCTAGTGAAATTGGATCTCGATCACGATGTTGAACTAAGCTTATAGAAGTCGAAAAGACACGTGCATCGAATCAAGATGGAATCGCTTCTAAAATTCATTAGAAACATAATTTTATTGCTTAATTATAACCAGATTTTGTGAATACTTGAATTTCATTCTCCTTAAATATAGCTTCATCTTCAGTTTGTCTGATGTGAACCTTTTACAAAAGACATAATTTTCTTTGAACGTCGAATTTCTTTCAGTTGTGAGACTTGAACCCAAGATCTCCTAGCTTTGGTGCTTTATAGATGTTGCCTTTGCCCAATGGGTCATCAACCCCATTAGTAACTAATACTTGTTCATAGATGAGTAGATGACGATATGATGGCTTGATTTCAAACTTTACATAGCCGAAAAGGAAAAATCAATTAGATATTTGTTTAACTTTATTTATGATCGTGCATTGAGTGAATGTATGGTAAAATAAATAAATAAAATTGGTTACCCATGAATTTCTCTTTTAGATCCGCCACTATTGGTATAGAAGGATGAACAAGAACAGCAGTTACCTATAGGTACATGTGGTTTAGGTATCAGTTCAAATCAATACAATCAACTTTTTGTTTCACATCAGTTAACGAGTTATAAAGAGCAACTTTTTTAAGAGTCGAATAATGGTCAAAGCAAGTTCAGGTTATTAACATGTGACTTCTCGTGCATGTCAACTCGTCAAGTAATAATAAACTTTTTTACTAACATGATTTAGAGAGGTATATGTACTATAAAAACGTACTGGACAATCCCACACCGCTATTTTCCCCGTTTCGATATAGACTAAAATTTTATTTTATTCTTTTGAGTTGTAAGAGGTTTAAAGACACCCGAATCGACTCATTCTAAATTAAATGGGCCGAATACTACTATAATAATAAGACAATAATAAGACAGCTTAAGGATCTATTAAAAGCAGGTAGCCAACTAGATCTTGTAAGGCTTGGACTCTTTTGAACGAGCTGGAAGTGAAAGTGAGTGGCCAACAACTTTTAAGGACTTGGACTCTTTGAGCAGATGACTCCAAATCTGCTGTTAAAGTCTTGCGGACTCGGTCTAGACTCAAGTATACTTTTTAATATAGAAAGCTTGGATAAGAATAATATTTACAGTTTTATTATATTCTAATTTTTTGCATTAGAAAGAAGATATATGATACACACTCCCCTGCTTGTGGCTCTGAACTTAATCCTACTCGACAATGGAAATCAGCTTCTTTGTCATTTTTACATTCCTCTTCTTCCACAAATTTTGCACAAGCAACAACACCATAACGATGACTTCTTCCAATGTTAATCATGTATTGAAAGGGAAAGGCAAACCCTTCTTGTATTTAAACAAAGCGTCATAGACAGATTTAACCTTCTGTCAACATGGACAGGGGAAGACTGCTGTGAATGGCATGGTGTTGGGTGTGACAGCCGAAATGGTCAAGTAGTCAAACTTGATCTCCATGAAAAATGGCTCAAAGGTGAGTTGAGTCCTTCGTTACAGAACTTAAAGCATTTGCACTACTTGGACTTGAGCATGAATGCTTTCTCAAGTAACATTCCAGAATTTTTATGTAATTTAAGCAGCCTCGTCCGCTTGGACCTCTCACAAAACATGTTATTCGGTCATATTCCCATGAATGTTGGACTACTCTCGAGGCTAGAAGACCTATATCTTAACGATAACCAATTGAGTGGGAACATTCCCTTTAGTCTTGGGAAACTCTCAAAACTAAAGAATCTAGATCTGTCAAGTAACTCATTGGTTGGGGTTCTTTCTGAAACTCACTTCACCATGCTAAACAATCTAAATTGTTTGGCGTTGTCTAAGAATTCATTAGTTTTAAATTTCAGCTCTCGATGGATTGCTCCCTTCCAACTTCAGATATTTTCAGATAGTTCTTGCAACATCGGACCCCGCTTCCCGAATTGGCTTCAAACACAAACAAATCTTCAGACACTGCACCTTTCTAACTCGAGCATTAGAGATACACTTCCAGGCTGGTTTGAGAACATCTTGTCTCACATTCATGATTTGGATATGTCCGATAACCAGATCGGTGGCAAACTACCGCGATTTCGTTTCAATACTTTTAACGGGATCTTGAAGATGAACTCAAACAAATTTGAGGGACTATCAGTAACTTACTGTCAGGTTACATTCCTCAAACAAATGAAACAATGAACCCAAGTCTTGACTTTGTTAATCTTTCAAAAAACCGTTTCATAGGAAGCATTCCAGAACACTTATGCAAGGTTCCAGGCATCCGGGTATTGGACCTATCACAAAATATGTTTTCTAGAAAGCTTCCGGAGTGCTTAGGGAACTTGACTAGATTAGATGTGATAGATTTTTCAAATAACAATATAAGTGGTGTTATTCCAAGCTCATTGGGTTCCATAAATTATCTAAAGTCGTTGCACTTGCATGACAACATATTTGAGGGGGGTATCCCGTTGTCCTTATAAAACTTGACTTATTTGGTAACCTTGGATTTAGGGAACAATTTATTTACCGGTAGTATCCCCTTCTGGATTGGTGAAAAACTATTGTACCTTAGATTTTTAAATCTCCAGTTGAATAACTTTACAGGCAAGATTCCATTACAGCTTTGTCAACTCAAATCTCTTCAATTTTTTAGCCTGGCACACAATAACATAACAGGGACGATCCCTCATTGCTTCGGAAAGTTAAGTGGCATGATCAAGACCTACAGTGAAAACTATAGCTACTCTTTTACATATAGGTATGATTACGAAGAAAATATTATGGCTTCCATAAAGGGAGGGCAGTTGCTATACACCAAGACAAGAAAGTTTCTTACATCCTTAGACCTCTCAAACAACAAAATTATTGGAGAAATTCCCGATGCACTAGTGTATCTTGCCGGGTTGAAGAATTTGAATCTTTCTGGAAACCTTAAAACTGGATATATCCCAACGATCATTGGAGATTTAAAGCAGTTGAAATCTTTAGATCTGTCGATGAACAAGCTTTCTGGTAGGATTCCTCAAAGTTTGACTAGCTTAAACTTTCTAAGCTTCTTGAACCTGTCATTCAATAACTTATCTGGCCCAATTCCAATGGGAAATCAGATCCAAACTCTAGATGGCTTCTCTGATTATGAAGGGAACATTGGACTATGCGGGGCACCGGTTTCGAGGAGTTGCAATAGAAATGATGTAACATACAATCATGTTGGTGAGGATGAAGGTCAAGAAGATAATAAAGGCTTGTGGTTTTCTGAAGGGATGGGCCCAGGGTTCGTTGTCGGGTTTGCGGGAATACTTGGAAGTTTGCACTTCTTCGGTAGCTGGAGGTTGGCTTACTTTAAGACTCTTGAAAATGTGTACAGTTGGTTAACGGTACCGATTATACTGAATCTTGCCTGTCTAAGAAGGAAAGTTTTCAATTGAGGTGTGTTCCCAAACACCAGTTAATGTAATCCTCAAAATAAAGAGTAATTATTAAAAAAACTCCAATACGAGTGAATTTATGTTAAAATCCAAAATGAATAATGTTTCGTTTCATTGGTACTCAAGAGGATAATTAGTCTTGGTGACGAGAAACAACTTCTATCAACTCATTTACGGTTTTCCTAAGCTTTTCATCTCAGCAGCCTTTTTATGATGCTTTTTTTATACATTATTTTACACATGGACGAATATTGTTAAAAAATAATAACAACAATGAAAACCAACTACACTCTCAAGGCTTCAAGCCATGGATATCGGCATCAGCATTAACATTAACTGGTAGTGATGGGTGGTTGTGGAAGTTACAGGACCACATTTTGCGTGATTGTGGTGTTGATGGGTTAGATTCCGATTTTGGGTGTGCAATGGATTATTTGCATAACTCTATTCCCGATCTTGATCTTGGCGGGTTCGCTAATAAGGACACCGCCCCCCCTAAAGCCAAAAATGCTTTGGCGAGTGCCCTTTATAGTAAAACCGTCCAAAGTTTGGGAGAAAAGTTTGGCATGTCCTCTCGTCAGAGAGTGGTATTAGAATGTCTTCAGGCTCCTCATGCTCAAGACTTTTTGACTGTCACCCCATCGAAGGGTTAGGCCAGCACATGTCAGCAGTGGAGTACCGAGCTATTCTTAAATATCGGTTAATAATCCCCCTGTTCCCAGTTGATAAGCCCTACCCGGTTTGTCGTAAGGCGTGTTTAGACAATTTTGGTGAACATGCGGTTCATTGCAAAGAACTCCCGGGATTTAAATATAGACATGATTTGGTCAGGGATGTCCTTTTTGACGTGTTAAAACGAGCGGGAATCTCGGCAAGAAAAGAGGCTCCTGTGAATTTCTTGTCGGATCCGCGTGGAGGAAGGTCTACTCTCCGACCAGCGGACATTCTTGTGCTTGGATGGGCCGGGGGAAGCATGCTTGTGTGGACCTTACTGGGTGTCCCCTCTTGTCGGGCTTAGGGACACCGGGTTTGTTGCTAGGCATGCCGTGCTAAAGGCAGAAGCAGGAAAAATTGCTAAGCACGAGAAGGCATGTGTGGAGAATCAACACGCCTTCATTCCTTTTGCTTTTGATATATTTGGGTCTCTTGCTCCCGATGCTGCTACGTTTCTAAAAAGAGTTCAGCGGGTCGTGCACAGTAACTCAACGACGCCAAAGAACGATAATTTTATTATCAGTAGGATCGGTTTTGCCATTCAAAAGGAGGTGGCGGCACAGCTTGTTGCCTGCTTACATGCCTCTTTATTGTAATTGGATCCTTTTATTTGAAATTCATTTAATGGTTCAAAAAAAAATTGATATGACTGGTAGTATCGTACAAGTTACTAAAGCATAGAAAAATAAAGTTTTCCAATGTAGTCCACAAAGCAGTTCAAATCAACAAGCAAACATCTTTGGAACAAAACATAATGAATTGTAGCCTCGGGGGAATTAAACTAAATAACAAAGCATTTCGTCAAGCACCTTTCAATACAAAAGTTTTGATTTTAAGGCCCATTTCAATTAAAAATAAGAAGAAACAGATTATGGCTCGAAGTGTTTATGGGCTTGGTGAACATTGCATTTAAGAGTTTGTAAGAATTCTTTAAGATGGGTCATTTTGGTTCATTGGGCTTTCTTAAAACCCAATCAAAGAGGTGGGGAATATCATTTTCAGGTCGTCGATATCATTTTCAAATTAAATGACTAAATAAACCAGTAATGACAAAATTGCCCTTATGAATTACAAGAATAATTCCAACACGTTACAATATAGATTACAAGACAAAGTCCATCAATATCTACAATTACGTGTGTGGGTCACCAATTACTGAAAGGAATTGGAGCTATATGGCTACATCTGCTATTATTTATATTTAGATTCTTTTTTCTTTTTTTGCCATTTAAAAAAGATTTTGTAGATGCTATTTTTCTTCCACCCCTACTTCATACTATGTACTTTTATACACAAAATAAAAAATCCATTTAGTGTTAATTAATTTAAGCATGCCTTGAACCAACAGTATGATTATATCTTTTATTATTTCCCTTTTTTGTTACATTTGTTATGCACCCTAACCACATTACCATAATATCCCACCAAAGTGAGAATAGTTGATTTGTATATTTGTATTTATCTCTTTATTACAATATTTATGGTCCATATAGGGTTGTAATTCCTCCCTTATATTAAGGGTTTTCATTGTTAATAATAATCACTGAATTATTTGATACCATAAACAATTATATTCTTTACTATGATTATGAGGAATAATTAGATAAAAAAAAGTGAGGAGTGCTTAAAGAAACATACATGTTAACTACTAGACTTATAAGCTATGCAGTCGATATCACCGATATATTACTGATACATCAATTATATATCGATTATCGGTCCCTTGGCGATATATAAGTCAGAATATCGGTTCCAAATATATTGGTAATGATAATATGACCGATATTGGACTAATATTTATCACCGATATTAGTGTTTTAAGTCTTAATTATCAACCTTAAGTGTTCAATGTTAGTGTTTTTAGTCTTAATCAATTCTTACTTGCTACGATTGTTAGTGTTTTGCAATTTGTAAAAGATTAATTTGTTAATGGTAGGAGATTATACTAAATTATTAGTATTAAACTGCTATATATATGAATTTTACATGATATTAAAATTAGCGGTATCCCACCAATATCTCACTGCGATAACCAATACGGTCCTTGACCGATATCCGATATTTTTCCGCATTAGTTGCTTAGCTTATAAGTATATATTGTGATGCTTTAATGTTTTGTCACATGCTTTAATAAAGATCTTCATATATGAATGATGAATTTCTGAATTTGTGGAATTATATTATATATAAAGTTCATGAGGTATTGTAATATTTAAGTTCTTATTAGATAACAATTGAAATGCAATTATCTCTTTTGAAACTACTTTTAAGTAAGGTGAAACGAAAAACAAACACGAATATAAAAAACGAACAGGATTATTAAAAAAAAATGATAATAAAATAATATTCGATCTAAAGTTTAACCCTTGGCAGCAATAAATAAGTACAAATATGTGTGTGGACACCAACTGATTATAACTACATAATTTATGGCACCAACTGCGAAAAGACATGGAGCGATGACTCTAAATCTTCTGTTATAAAATTCCAACCCAAAGTATACGTTATAACTTAGAAAAATGGTAACAATATATTGGTATTACAGAAAGGAGTTTATAATATGCCATACATCCTCCTACCCTTTTGTTTGTTTACTTTGAACTTTATCCCACTCCGATAATGGAAACCATTTTTCCTGTTATTTTCACCCTCCTCTTCTTCCAAACACTTGGCACAAGCACTATTACCGCGTCCTCAAATGTCACATGTATCCAAACGGAGAGGGAATCCCTTCTTCAATTCAAACAAGTCCTTACAAATTCATATCATCATCTGTCAACATGGAGCGGATTAGAATGCTGTGAATGGCATGGTGTCGGGTGTGATAGTCGAAATGGTCATGTTGTCAAACTTGATCTTCGATCTCCTGGGGATTTATGGTTCGATAATTGGCTCGGAGGTAAGTTGAGTCATTCGTTACAGAATTTGAAGCATTCGCGTTATTTGGACCTGAGCATGAACAATTTCTCAGGAAACATTCCTGAATTCTTAGGATCGTTTAAAAGTTTGGAATACCTTAATTTTTCACGGTCAGGTTTTTCTGGAAAAGTGCCTCGTCATCTAGGAAATCTCTCAAGGTTACAATATCTTGATTTTAAGAACTTTGTAGATTATGATGATCATCAGAAAGTTTCCGGTTATAGTAAATTCCTACAAGTGCCAATCATCGATGATTTGGGATGGGTGTCTTCGCTATCATCATTAAGGTATTTGGATTTATCAGGTATATCCATTGGTAACCATACTGATTGGCTCCATCCAGTTAACATGCTCCCTTCTTTGCTTACATTAAACCTCGCATGGTCTGATCTCAATTATATCCCTACCATTAAATTCGCCAATTTCACGTCTCTTAGTTCACTCGACCTCTCTTTGAATGGCATCAATTCTACCATTCCTTCATGGTTATCAAATCTTACTGGCCTCATGCATCTAAATTTTCATGCAAACCGAATCCATGGTAAAGTTCCTGAATTTGTTGGAAGTTTCAACGCTCTTACTTCCATCGACCTCTCAGTCAACTCCTTTAAAACATCAATTCCAAATCTGTTATGTAATCTGAGCAGCCTTGTTCGTCTAGACCTTTCATTGAACTTATTTTCTGGTCATATTCCCGCAAGCCTTGGACTAATATTGAGGTTAGAAGCCCTATTTCTTAATAATAACCAATTGGTTGGGGCTCTTTCTGAAACTCACTTCACAAAGCTAAAAAATCTGGTTCATTTAGAGTTGTCACGGAATTCATTAGCATTGAATTTAAGCGCTCAATGGATTCCTCCATTCCAGCTGCAGACATTGAAGGCTAGTTCCTGCAACGTGGGACCCCACTTCCCGAATTGGCTTCAAACACAGACAAATCTGCAGTGGTTAGATCTTTTTAACTCGAGTGTTAGAGATACAATCCCTGAGAGTCTTTCACAACTTTCAGAGCTCAAAAGTCTGGATCTCTCCAACAATTCATTATTTGGGGTTCTTTCTGAAACTCACTTCACAAAGCTAAAGAGTCTAACTTATTTACGGCTGTCTATAAATTCGTTAGCGTTGAATTTCAGCTCTCAATGGATTCCTCCCTTCCAGCTGCAGATACTTGAGGTAGGTTCCTGCAACATCGGACCCCACTTCCCGAATTGGCTTCAAACACAGACAAATCTTCTGATATTAGATCTTTCTAACTCAAGTGTTAGTGATAAAATACCTGAGTGGTTTGAGAATATCTTGAAGAATATTAACTACTTGGATTTGTCCAATAATAAGATCGGTGGCAAACTACCAAGGTTTGATTTCAATAGTAGCAACCAGATGGGTGGCCGGACCTTGAAGATGAACTCGAACAAATTTGAAGGATCACTAGCTAAATTCCCATCTAATGTATATATTTTGGATCTCTCTGATAACTTACTGTCTGGACATGTTCCTCAAACTGATGAAACAATGAATCCATATCTGGAAGCTGTTAATCTCTCAAACAACCATTTCACAGGAATCATTCCAGTACACTTATGCAAACTTGCAAGCATTTGGGTTTTGGATTTATCACAAAATAAGTTTTCCGGAAGGCTTCCTGGGTGCTTAGGTAATCTGATGAGGCTGTCTGCGTTGGATATTTCAAATAACATCATATCTGGTGTTGTTCCAAGTTCATTGGGTTCACTTTCAAATCTCAAGTCGTTGCACTTGCACAACAATAGATTTGAGGGGAATCTACCGTCATCTTTAAAGAATTTGACAGGGTTGGCCACAATGGATATAGGGAACAATTTTTTAGCGGGTAGCATCCCTTTCTGGATTGGAGAAAACCTATCAAGCCTTAGAATCTTGAACCTCGAATCAAATAAGCTTACAGGTAAGATTCCACTGCAACTTTGCCAACTCAACGCTCTTCAACTATTAAACTTGCCACAAAATAATATAAGTGGGACGATTCCTCGTTGCTTCAGTAATTTAGTGGTATGATCACCAATCCAGTTGACTTAGGACACTATACAATTAGTTACTATATAGAAAACATTTTGGCTTCCATGAAGGGAATTCAGCTGGTGTACACCATGACAATAGGGTTTCTCAAATCCTTAGATCTCTCAAGCAACAACATTACAGGAGAAATTCCAGATGCTTTGATGAACCTTGTAGGATTGAAGAACTTGAATCTTTCAAGAAACCAACTCAAAGGACAGATTCCAATGACGATAGGAAACCTAAGTCAAATAGAATCTTTAGATTTGTCAATGAACATGTTGTCTGGTCGGATTCCACAAAGTCTGATTAACTTGAACTTTCTAAGTTATTTGAACTTGTCGTTTAACAACCTATCGGGTGCAATCCCGGCTGGAAATCAGCTGCAGACTCTTGTGGACCGCTCTATTTACGATGGGAATGACGGTCTATGTGGACCACCATTATCAAGGAGCTGCAAAGATAACAATTCATCATATAATCATGTTGGTAAACATGGTCAATATGATGATGAAGGCTTGTGGTTTTATTTTGGCATGGGCGCCCAGGGGTGGTTGTTGGATTTATAGGACTACTTGGTAGTTTGCATTTCATCAGAAGCTGGAGGGTAGCTTACTTTGACATGCTTGAAAATGTTTACGGTTGGCTAACCGTGTCAATTCTAGTGAATCTTGCCCGCGTTAAGAGGACATTTAATGAGCAGGTACATTCTTGGATTCACATACACCAGATTTCAAGTGATTGTAAAAATTTATATGAGAAAAAAGTTTATTCCATAATTATATATATGTATTCCACATAGAATTCCATTTATACAAACATAAAAGATTGTCAAAATTACAAGTCACTACAAAGATATTGCTCTAGAGATTTACCACACATGACATTGTTATTGTTATTGTTATTGTTATTCTGATATTTGTAGATACCCTTCTTTAGTGGATGTGTTCAGGGACGATGAAGTTACATCATGGACATCGAAGATACTAGAATATTCTGGGTCACATATATAGCTGATGTATGTTTTTCAATGTTTTTATTGTTGTTAACACTACTGTTTCAAGAAATGTTCATCTCATCATGTTTGTGTAAGAACTTTGTATTTCATAGAAACAAAGTGTGTTATATAATGTGCAAGGTTGTTTATTCTATCATTTTGTGAAAATTTTTCTAAATTTTGTTCATATATATTCTCATTAACTGCCATAGGTATATATGATAGTGCTCATGCTACCACTTATAAGAAACCGACCCAAATGAATCAGGAACCTATATGAACTTTTTGTTTCACAAATCAACTGATTTCTTGAAGAATGGGTCATATTTCCCAGTCTTGAATTTTATACATAATTATTATCTTTTTCGTGATAAATGAATATCATTATACACAGAGATACTTATTTAGAGATTAATCATTATCAATTAATTGAAACCACTGGTTGTTGCTTTGAAAGTCTTCAACCATATAACCGTTCGCCATGCAACCTGAACAGCCAGCTTCCAGATAAACTTCAAGTAAAGACACCTTGAAATGTGTAAAATGCTTGAAATAAATGACGTATTTTGTAATTCACTTTTTGTGGGAAGTGTAAGAGCATTCATAATCAATCAATAAAAAAAGTGAGCGAAGTTTTATAATGTAGGGAGTAGTTTAGGGTGTTAAGAGTGAAGGAGAAAGAAATACAATGATTTTTATGTATATTTAAAAAGTTACTATTCACACTCTATAACTTTTTAATGTATTTTGAAAGTGGTTGTGAGTGAAATATAGATAAATTGTAATGATAAAAATATAAAAAAAGTATTATTTAATTGAAAAGAGAGAAATTTTAATGATTTTAAGTGTAATTATAAATTTGTAGATAGGAAATTGAATGTGAATGCTTATGCGTTAATCAAACTATCTGTAATAAAGGACGTATTTGATACAAAATCAAATGCAATTTTAGTCCTTCATAACTATACGTAAGCTAAAAAATTAATAATCAAATAATAATTTAATCAAAATTTGAACCTTGGCAATTGATAGAAAAGTTCACGTGCAAAACACCAAGTATACTTTTGTGAGAGTTGACGACAAAAGCAAGTCTTGAAGCGACCAAGAGCTGAAAGGACAAAGCCATAGCACAACTGTCTGCTGTTAAAGACTTGGGAACTCACCTCTAAACCAAAGTATATACATACGTAATAAACTAATAATGTTTGCTACTTTTTTTCTTTTATTTTCTATTTTTGTACTTTTTATTTTCGCGTTATAAAACAAAGACTTTATGATATGCTGCTATACATCTTCCTCTCCTGTTTGTGAGACCGAACTTTATCCTACTCCAAAATGAGCACCAGATATCTTGTCATTTTAACCTTCCTCTTCTTTCAACCATTTGGCACAAACACTATTACCGCTTCCTCAAATATTACATGTATCCAAAGGGAGAGGGAATCCCTTCTTCAATTCAAACAAGCCCTTACAAACTCATATAATCTTCTGTCAACATGGAGCGGATTAGAATGCTGTGAATGGCATGGAGTCGGGTGTGATAGTCGAAATGGTCATGTTGTCAAACTTGATCTTCGATCTCCTGGGTATTTTAGGTTCGACTATTTGCTCGGAGGTAAGTTGAGTCATTCGTTACAGAACTTGAAGCATTTGCGTTATTTGGACCTGAGCATGAACAATTTCTTAGGAAACATCCCTGAGTTCTTAAGATCATTTAAACACTTGGAATACCTTAATTTGTCAAGCTCAGGTTTTTCTGGAAAAGTGCCTCAACATCTAGGAAATCTCTCAAGGTTACAATATCTTGATTTTAGAAACTATTTTGTAGAGTATGAAGATCATGGAAGAAGTGCTGCCCATTATACACTCTTAGGAGTGCTAATCATCGATGATCTGGGATGGGTGTCTTCGCTATCGTCATTAACATACTTGGATTTATCAGGTATGACCATTGGTAACTATACTAATTGGCTCCATCCAGTTAGCATGCCCCCATCTTTTCTTACGTTAAACCTGGCATGGTTAGATATCAATATCCCTTTCATTAAATTCGCCAATTTAACGTCTCTTAGTTCACTCGACCTCTCTTGGAATGACATCAATTCCACCATTCCTGTATGGTTATCAAACCATATATACTAGTCTCATGCATCTAAACCTTTATTGTAACAACTTCTATGGTCAAATTCCTGATTTTTTTGGAAGGTTCAATGCTCTTGTTTCCATGGACCTCTCGTTCAATTCCTTTGAAAGTTCAATACCAGATCTGTTATGTAACTTGAGCAGCCTCGTTCACCTGGACCTTTCGGTGAACAGGTTTACTGGCCGTATTCCTGAAAACCTTGGACTACTCTTCAGGCTAGAAAACTTATATCTTTATGCTAACCAATTGAATGGGAACATTCCCATGAGTCTTGGGCAACTTTCAAAGCTCAAGAGTCTAGATCTCTCCTACAATTCATTGGTTGGGGTTCTGTCTGAAACTCACTTCACAAAGCTAAAAAATCTAATTCATTTAGAGCTGTCCTCGAATTCGTTAGCATTGAATTTTAGCTCTCATTGGATTCCTCCCTTCCAGCTTCAGATATTTAAGGCAAGTTCCTGCAACATTGGACCACACTTCCCGGATCGGCTTCAAACACAGACAAATCTTGAGAGGTTAGATCTTTCTCACTCGAGTATTAGAGATACAATACCTGAGTGGTTTGAGAACATCTTGTATCATATTCTTTACTTGGATTTGTCCAATAACCAAATCAGTGGCAAACTTCCACGAGTTCATTTTGACAGTAGTAACTCTACATTGGACGGGATCCTGATGATGAACTCGAACAAATTTGAGGGATCACTAGCTACGTTTCCATATAATGTAAAGATTCTGGATCTCTCAGATAACTTACTGTCTGGACATCTTCCTCAAACATATGGAACAATAAATCTAAGTCTGGAAGTTGTTATGTTGGAACAGATTGATAAAGAGATAAGAATTAGTGTTTGACAGTGAATTTGATCTTTGAAAAACGGATATTTACTTCATTAAACTAAAAAACCTTATATAGGAAACATTACAACGTTAATAAAAGACTTAATCAAAACATAACAAACTAACCTATAGACTAGGTAAACAAACGTGCTAAATAATAAAACTTAAAATAGCTGCAGAATACTAGGACTTCTTTATTGACCGACCATGATCTCAACAACCTCAACAGTCATGAACTTTAACGGCTAGTTAGGTTTTGGATCACTTTCAACACCCTTCCTTGATTCAAACCTTCTTACTCCCAATCTCTCACGTAAGTAACAAAACTGATCAGCTCCCAAAGCTTTTGTTAACAAATCTGCAATCTGTTCCTGAGTGTGACATGGCTTCAGACTAACACGATTAGCTTCCACCAGATCTTTGATATAATGGTACTTTATATCAATGTGTTTGCTCCTACTATGCAATGCCGCATTCTTTGATAAAAATATTGCAGATACACTATCACAGTTTGTTCATGTCCCACTTCACTCATTAATTGCCTTAGCCACATATCTTGACACGCAGCACTTGTAGATGCAACGTACTCAGCTTCAGTTGAACCCTCCATCTACAGTGATTGTTCCTGATGGCTGCTAACGGTAATGGTGGCACCCTGTCCACTCCCCTTCCAATTTTTAAGGGGGATGGGTATGAGTTTTGGATGATTCGTACGAGGACGATTTTGATTTCACAAGATCTGTGGGATTTTGTGGGGACAGGGTATAATGAGGCAGATGGAGATCGGGTGAGGTTACGTGATAACAGAAAGAAAGATGCGAAGGCACTATCTTTAATTCAATCTGCAGTACACGATGATATCTTCTCTCGAATTGCAGGAGCCACTACATCCAAGTAAGCTTGGACACTCCTGCAAAACGAGTACCAAGGTGTTTCGAAGGTGCAAATGGTCAAGTTGCAAGGACTCCGAAGGGAGTTTCAAACAATACAAATGAAAGAAGGGGAACCAGTTGCAAATTTTCTATCAAAAGTGATGAAGATAGTAAACCAAAAGCGAGCGTATGGAGAAGTTGTGACGGATCAGACGGTCGTCGAAAAAGTACTTCGTAGCCTACCAGTTAGATGGGACCATGTTGTGGCTGCAATAGAAGAATCAAAGGACCTCAGTAGATTGTCATATGATCAGCTCATGGGTTCGTTACAGGCTCATGAAGCCAGAGTAAATCGAGGTGTCCAAACTCCTGTAGAAGAACAGGCTCTTCAAGCCAAGGAAGAAGACACAGGACTGTTTGTACGTGGTAGAGGTCGGGCTCCATTTAGGAGCCGTGGACGAGGCCGTGGAAGAAATACTGGACGGGGCAGAAATTGTGGGCGATTTGGGCACATTAGTAGAGATTGTTGGAGCGAGCCTCAAGCCGGTGCGGCGATTGAAGGAG
Organism: Bidens hawaiensis; assembly: GCF_021521415.1. NCBI lineage: Eukaryota > Viridiplantae > Streptophyta > Magnoliopsida > Asterales > Asteraceae > Bidens > Bidens hawaiensis. The sequence continues at coordinate 117,323 of NW_027493500.1, read as the reverse complement.
AAGATGATGAAGAAGAGGGTCAAGTGCACATGACACTTGAATGTCTTAATGACGAGAATGAAGCTACTAGTGTTCTTATGGCCAAGAAAAGAGTTCTGTTAAAATTAAGGACATTCGGTTCCTTTATAGTGGGTGTTCTAATCATATGACAGGACAAAAAAGTCTTGTTCGAAGACATTGATACAACAAAGAAGTAAAGGTACGATTGGGAAACAGGAAGAAGATCCAGGTAGAAGGAAAGGGTCCAGTAAAGATTGATGCTATGGCTGGTAAGCATAAGGTTATTAGGGATGTTCAATATGCACCAAAGTTGGACTACAATCTTTTAAGTGTAGGGCAGTTAATAAACGTGGGCCATTGTTGTTTGATGATGGTGTGTGCACTATCACAGATAAAAAGACTGATAAATTGGTATGCACAATACCAATGTCAAGCAACAATACTTTTCCACTTGATGTTACATGTACTAACAGTGTTGGGTTATCAGTTGTGGAAGATGAAACTCTCATTTGGCATCTACGGTATGGGCATCTAAATGAGAGAGATCTGCAAAGTTTGAGCACCAAAAACATGGTATATGGTTTGCCAACTGTGAAGCAGTGGAATGTGTGTGAAGGTTGTGTACAAGGAAAGAAGTCTAGAGAGTCGTTTCCTAAGCATGCTACTAGAACTCGTCAGATTCTTGATCTTGTACATGCCGACGTTTGTGGACCAATGCCCTCTCAATCATTAGGAGGTAACAAGTTATTTCTTTTGTTCACAGATGATGTTAGTCGAATGACCTGGGTCTACTTCCTAAAAGATAAAGCTGAAGTATTTGCAAAGTTCAAAGTGTTTAAAGCCAAAGTTGAAACTGAAACCGGATTAAAGATTAAAGCTTTAAGGTCAGACCTAGGAGGAGAATTTATATCACATGAATTTATGAAATTTTGTGAAGATGAAGGAATAAGGAGAGATCTAACTGCTCCATACACTCGTCAACAAAATGGAGTGTCGGAGAGAAAGAATAGAACCATAGTTGAAATGGCTACTAGCATGTTACAAGAAAAGAATCTAAGCAAGGTGTTTTGGGGAGAGGCTATAGCTACATCAATATACATCAGAAACTTGTCACCCACTCGAGCACTAGATAACCGAACTCCATATGAAGTGTGGTACAATTGTAAGCCTTCTGTTTATCATCTTAAAGTATTTGGGTGTGTTGCTTATGCCCTAAAGCCTAAACAACACAGAAAGAAACTTGATTCCAAGACTAGAAAGTGCATATTTGTTGGTTATTCCCCGAACTCTAAAGCATATAGATTATATGATCCGGTTACTAAAAGTATTGCTATTAGTCGTGATGTAACATTTGATGATTGGCTAAATGGAGTTCAAAGGGTGAGGGGAAACATGAACTTGCAGAAGAATTCATAATTGAAGTAGGTGGCACAAGTAAACATTATCCACCAAAATATGAGTCTTCAACTGATGGGTCAGATAAAGAAACGATTAACAAGCAGCAACATTCAAGTCGTTCAGATGTGAGAACACCTATATCAAGTCACTCAAATAATGCAAGTTCAAACCACACACCAGAAAGTAAACCACCTAAGGTACGATCTCTTACTGATTTATATGAGAATACTATTCCTATGGAAGATTACCAAACTTGTCAGCTTGCACTTTCATCTATGGAGCCAACAAATTTTGATGAGGCTGTAGAACACAAAGAATGGGTTGATGCTATGCAAGCTGAATTGCAAGCCTTGAAGCATCACAAAACATGGACCCTAACCGAGTTGCCTGAAGGGAAGAAGGCTATTGGTCTAAAATGGGTATACAAAGTAAAAGTTACGGCTGAAGGAGAGATTCAGAAGTACAAAGCACGTCTAGTTGTGAAAGGCTATGCCCAAGAATATGGAATCGATTATGAAGAAACTTTCTCTCCGGTGGCTCGTTTTGAAACAATTCGTGTTATAATTTCGCTGGCTGCACAACAAGGCTGGGAAATTTATCAGTTTGATGTTAAATCAGCCTTCTTGAATGGACCTCTTCAAGAAGAGGTTTATGTTTTCCAGCCACCTGGTTTCGAAGTGCATGGTGAAGAACATAAAGTGTATCGGTTGCACAAAGCTTTAGTGTTTGACAGTGTGTGATTATTGAAAAACGGATAATTACTTCATTAAACTAAAAAACCTTATATAGGCAACATTACAACGTTAATAAAAGACTTAATCAAAACATAACAAACTAACCTATAGACTAGGTAAACAAACGTGCTAAATAATAAAACATAAAATAGTTGCAGAATACTAGGACTTCTTTTTTGACTGACCATGATCTCAACAACCTCAACAGTCATGAACTTTAACGGCTAGTTAGGTTTGGATCACTTTCAACATGTTAATCTCTCAAACAACCATTTTACAGGAATCATTCCAGTACAATTATGCAAATATGCTAGCATTAGGATTTTGGATTTATCAAAAAATAAGATTTCTGGAAGGCTTCCTGGGTGCTTAGGTAATCTGATCAGTTTGCAAGCGTTGGATATTTCAAATAACATCATATCCGGTGTTGTTCCAAGTTCCTTGGGTTCTCTAAAATATCTAGACTCGTTGCACTTGTATAACAACAGATTTAAGGGGTATATCTCAGTGTCCTTGCAAAACTTGACCAAATTGGTTATCATGGATTTGGGTAACAATATGTTCACTGGTGCTATCCCTTTTTGGATTGGTAAAAAGCTATCTAAACTTAGATTTTTGAGTCTTCGGTCGAATAAATTTACAGGTAAGATTCCGCTACAACTTTGTCAACTCAACTCTCTTCAATATTTAAGTTTGGCACATAATAGCATAACAGGAATGATCCCTCCTTGCTTCGGGAATTTAAGTGGTATGATCAACGTGGAAGTTGGTTTTGTAGACTCACAAGGTGAGTATGAAGAAAATATTCTGGTTTACATGAAGGGAATTGAGTTGTACACCAGCACAATGATGTTTCTCACATCCTTAGATCTCTCTAGCAACAACATTACAGGTGAAATTCCAGTTGCTTTGATGAACCTTGTAGGATTGAAGAACTTGAATCTTTCAAAAAACCAACTCGAAGGACACATTCCAATGACGATTGAAAATCTTACTCAAATGGAATCTTTAGATTTATCGATGAGATGTTGTCTGGTCAGATTCCTCAAAGTCTTGCTACCTTGAACTTTCTCAGCTACTTAAACCTGTCGTCCAACAACTTTTCTGGTGCAATCCCGACTGGAAATCAGCTCCAGACTCTTGCAGACCCGTCAATTTATGAAGGGAACGAGGGACTATGTGGACCTCCTGTATCAAGTAGTTGCAAAGGAAACTACTCAACACGTAATCATGTTGGTGAAGATGAGGGTCAAGATGATGATGAAGGCCTGTGGTATTATAGTGGCATGGGGTCGGGTTTCTTTGCAGGATTCATGGGCCTGGTTGGTAGCTTGTACATCATCAGGGCTTGGAGGTTGTCTTACTTCAGGATTCTTGCAAATGTTTACGGTTGGCTATATGTACAAATTCTGTTGACTCTTGCTCAGCTAAGAAGGAAGTTTTTCTAATTATCAGGTACATTCTTGTATTCACAAACACCATCTTTTACTCGGCTGTCAGCTATGAGAAAAAATAATAATAATACTCCGTAATAAATTAATAATAATGAGTGGGCGAGTGGCAAATCTTCCATGTTTTGACAGAAAACCGTGAAAATTTTAAATTGCAAAAGTTGCAGTCAAACTGTCAACATAAGGAAGAAACTTGTCTCAAGCATTTCATCAAATACTTTATATGCATCACAACAACACCCACTATGTACCACTATGTATAAATTGATGAAATTTGAAATTGAACTAGGGATAACACTCTTTTATCGATTACGAATCGAATACAAGAAACATGATCGAAATTGATCACAAAACGAAAGAGAATTGAACGAAGTACTAAACTGGTATAATATACCTCTACATATTAAATGGGCCGAATATTACTATAATAATAAGAAAATAATAAGACAGCTTAAGGATCTTTTAAAGGAGGTAGCCAACTAGATTGTGAAAGGCTTGGAATCTTTTGAAGAGCTGAAGTGAAAGTGAGTGGCCAACAACTTTTGAAGACTTGGACTCTTTGAGCAGATGACTCCAAATCTGCTGTTAAAGTCTTGCGGACTCGGTCTAGACTCAAGTATACTTTTTAATAAAGAAAGCTTGGATAATAATAATATTATAGTTTTATTGTATTCTAATTTTTTGCTTGAGATAATATTTGTTGATCTCGGGAAGATCTCCTTGTTCAAAAGATGGAGGAAGCAACTTTCCTTGTAACAATTCCTCATGACTTGCCATAAAGGCATGAAACAAAGCCACATTAGAGTTATCAGTTAGAGATGGGCTTTGCGTGCTTGGGGCAGCCTTGATTCCATGAGCTTTTAGTGCTTGAGCTACAGCTTGATCAACCGCGGATTGGAAGGAACTTGAACCTGAGCTTAATGAACCATTAGATGAACTAGCATTCTTGAAAGTTGAACTTGGATTCTGAGCAGTGGACTTGGTTTGGCTTATGAATGCAGAACTCACACCGATTCCAGTTGTCATACCGGCCTTCGAAAGAGAACTAACATGATTACCCATTTTAAGCTTATCATCCATTTCAAATGACTTGATGATTGAGGTCAAGTCACTAAGACTAGTAATCTGAAGGTTTGTGGTTCTCTTAATTGTGATGACACTACTACTCCATATGAATAGAGAAGTGAGTTGAGTAACTTGTCATTAATCACAATCTGATCATAATCAATGCCAGCACTGCTGATTTTAGTCATTAGCGTTTCAAATCTTGAGATAAGGCTAGCAATGGTCTCTCCTTGAATGTAGTTAAACATGTTGAACTCACCTTTCAACATCCCTTTTCGACTGTTTTTCATTTCCAAGTTTCCTTCAAACTTAGCAGCCAATGCATCCCAAAGGGTTTTGGCAGTAGTGTGTTCTCTTAAGGTTATTGTTATTTCATTTGAGAGACAAACAGTTAGAACACCAAAAGCCTTTTGATCTTCAACAAGCATCATTCGATCATCATCGTTATAGTCTCCTACCGCTTTAGGAACTACACCATAAGCATTAGTGGTCACAGGGTGATGTGAGCCTTGTTCAAAAGGTCTAAGAAGATTGTGATCAATTCTGAGATAATTCTTAAATCTCCATTTAAACTTGTCAAAGTCGTTGTCCCATTTCATTAACTTTGGAGGCTTAGATGTCGTACCAGCCATGTTCTCAAAAAACACACATTGAACAGCTTCAGCACTAGCAACGGTGGGAATTGGGTTTGCCATTTCTTAAAATTTGCTCAAAAACTAAGTCTGAAGTGATCTAATGAAAAGTGATCATTTTTGAAAAGTGATCCTTTTGAAAACTGATCCTTTTTTAAAAGTGATTCTTTTGAAAAGTGATCTATTCTGAAAAGTGATCCTTCTTGAAAAGTGATCTATTCTAAAAGTGATCCTTTTTGAAAAGTGATCCTTTTGAAAAGTGATATATTTTGAATTCAAATATATTCAACTCCAAACAAGGAAAGTCACCAGCCACTTTCCATCACCTTTCTCAAGCATACCCATTTACATGTAAAACACATCTTTTCAAGCACAACATCACATGCACCAATCACACACACAACCTTTATAGATATACACACCACAAACACAAACGTTAACACATATTCAACATCTTCATGAACAAGAACAACTTGAATTTCTAAAACTTGAAGAACACAAAAACCCGAAAAGCACCGTCTTTTCACACACAAGAACAAAATCCAAGGTTGTGATTCAAGATCTACAACTAGTAGAGCCCGAAAGCTCAGATACCAATTGTAGGTCCCGTGTGACCGGATCAAACAACAAAACAAACTAAGTAATAGTTGTTCTTGGATCAACCTCACAACTAGTTGGCGGAAACAACTAGTTGGCGGAAACAACTAGTTGGACCGAGATCTCGGATCTTGTATGTGGAAGAGAGGGCCGAAATTTAGGGTGGGGGTGAGGGGTTAGAGAGAGTTTGAAAGACTTGAACAAATAATAATGCAAAGGGCTACTTGGTATATTCCATACACACACATTATATAATGTGAGTATGTCATACACCCATCTTATTAGTAACAAGCCCAATAGGCACCAATTACACAAAGCCTCGGGCCAATACATATAAGCGTAACAAACTAGAGCCGTAAATAAACTAATTACAAATACGAAAGACTTAATAAACAAAACCGGTCCTTACACTCACACAAAGCTCATAAAAATCACTTGTGTGTAACCGAGATCTCGGATTTTGTTTGATGTTCGGTTATTGCCAAGAAAGGAAAGAGAGAGACAGAGTAGAGAGAATTGATAGGAAGAAGTGGATAAGATTTGCAAAATGTTAGTTTAGCATGTGCATGCTTCACCTTTTATAAGTGAAGCCATGCCAAGCCCAATTCTATTATTCACGGCCCAATGGGTTTTTGTTTACAAGTCCTCGGCCCAAATATACATATAAATGAAACTGAAAGCTAATAAAATATATTGTGACATGATCGAAATAAAAATACGAAAGACTAAACAACAAAATAGGGCCTAACAATCTTGTGTGAGTACGGGGTTAATTGTCATACTTACAAGCCTAGAGATTTTTGAGTGAGTTTTGTCCTAGTTTAGTCCAATAAGGATTGCTATTGATCTAGGATTGATATGTTTATAAATAGGGTGCGCTTGTAAACTATTAACAACACAACAATTAATAATACTATCAGGTTTAGATTAATCTCTAATTATATATATATATATATATATATATATATATATATATATATATATATATATATATATATATATATATATTAGAGATTAATCTAAACCTGATAGTATTATTTAAGTTTGTCAACTCAACGATCTTCGATATTTAAGTTTGGCACATAATAACATAACAGGGACAATTCCTCGTTGCTTCGCGAATTTAAGTAGTATGGTCTCCGATCAAGATAATTGGTCTGGCAGTGTTCTCACTTATAAGTATGAAGAAAATATTTTGGCTTCCATGAAGGGAATTCAGCTGGTGTACACCACGACAATACATTTTCTCAGAACCTTAGACCTCTCAAGAAACAACATTACATGAGAAATTCCAGAAGTTTTGATGAAACTTGTGGGATTGAAGAACTTAAATCTTTCAAGAAACCAACTCACAGGACACATTCCAATGACGATTGGAAATCTTACTCAAATGGAATCTTTAGATTTATCGATGAACATGTTGTCTAGTCAGATTCCTCAAAGTCTTGCTACCTTGAACTTTCTGAGCTACTTGAACCTATCGTTTAACCACTTATCTGGTCGAATCCCGGTTGGAAATCAGCTCCAGACTCTTATAGACCCATCTACTTATGAAGGGAACGAAGGACTATGCGGGCCACCAGTACCAAGGAGCTGCAAAGGAAACAATTTAACAAATAATCAAGTTGCTGAAGATGATGGTCAAGATTATGATGAAGGAACGTGGTTATATAGTGGCATGGGATCGGGTTTCGTTGCAGGATTCATGGGACTGGTTGGTAGCTTGTACTTCATCAGGGCTTGGAGATTGTCTTACTTCAAGTTTCTTGCAAATGTTTACGGTTGGCTAAATGTACAAATTCTGTTGACTCTTGCTCGGCTATGGAGGAAGCTTTTCTAATTATCAGGTACATTCTTGTATTCACAAACACCATCTTTTACATGACTGACAGCTATGAGATAATAATAATAATAATAATAATAATAATAATAATAATAATAATAAATAAATAAATAAATTCCTGAACTACAAAGATGAGATAATAATAATAAATATATAAATAAATAAATTCCTGAACTACAGAGATGAGATAATAATAAAAGGTATTGATTCAAGTTTTTGCAGTTTGTTCTTGAGAGAAGAGAAGACATGCTTACCATCATTTTCTCCCATTGTCACTATGCTCTCAGAGAAGATAAATAAAATATGATGTTATATATATTGCCTTTCTTGTAATTGATTCACACGTTTATGTTTATGTTACTGAGACGCTATTGGTTTTTATTATTATCATAAAATCTCAGTATTTTTTACGTGACAGATTTTCGGTTGCATATTCATTACTAAAATACATGAATAATTAATAAAATAATTTTCTTATATTTTATGTTTATCTAGTTTTTCTCACATATATAACTATATTCAAACCACAACTTTTTACAAACTTACAAAATTGTGCACAAATATTTCTATGTTAATCTAGATTTGAAGGAGTACATAGATATGGTGACAAGTACTTGGATTTCATAATGAGTGGGCGAGTTGCAAAATTTTGACAGAAAACTGTGAAAATTTTATATGCAAAATTTTCAGTTGAATTGATATCCAGTATAGTCATAGCTATCAAATGTGGTGACATGTCAGCATAATAAATCAATGTTGTTTTGGCCCCAATATCAAAGAACTAATGCTACTACCTGCTATATATAAGAAAATCAAAATTCACCGACCCGTGACCAATTCCATAACCCTAACCGTTGGCTGTACTGTGACCCGTTTACTCACTGACCCGTGACCGACTTGTCCAGTACTCGACCCAAAACATCAAGATTAAAACATACCAGTTTAGATCGATTGTAACCCAGGGTGAAATTTATTTTAGATGTGATATCGATTTATTCATGCATCACTTAGACTTGCACGGTCTGATATCAATATACATTCAGTTAAATTCGTCAATTTCACGTCTCTTACTTCACTCGATCTGTCTTTCAATTTCATCAGCTCCACCATTCCTGTCTGGTTTTCAAACCTTACCCGCCTCGTGCATCTAGACCTTCATTATAATGACTTCCATGGTAAAATTCCTGACTTTCTTGGAACGTTCAGCGATCTTGCTACCATCGACCTCTCATGGAATTCCTTTAATACTTCGATGCCAGATCTGTTATGTAATTTGAGCAGCCTTGTTCATCTGGACCTTTCGGTAAACATGTTTTATGGTCCTATTCCCACAAGCATTGGACTACTCGTGAGGCTAGAAGACTTATACCTTAATGATAACCAATTGGGTGGGAACATTCCGATGAGTCTTGGGCAACTTTCAATGCTCAAGAATTTAGATCTCATCCATAATTCATTGGTCGGTCGGACCCCTTTCTGAAGCTCACTTCACCAAGCTAAAGAATCTGAATTACCTGGTGTTGTCAACAAATGTTAGAGTTCAATTTCAGTTCTCAATGGATCACTCCCTTCCAATTGCAGATATTTTTGGCAAGTTCCTGCTACGTCGGACCCCGCTTCCCGAATTGGCTTCAAACACAGACAAATCTTCAGATGTTACATCTTTCAAACTCAAATATAAAAGATACAATACCTGAGTGGTTTGAAAACATCATGGCTAAGATTATTTACTTGGATGTGTCCAATAACCAGATCAGTGGCAAACTGCCACGACTTCATTTCAATAACAATAATCAAAAGGGGCAGCGGATCTTAAACATAAACTCTAACAAAATTGAAGGATCACTAGCAATATTTCCATCAAACGTAAACTTTTTGGATCTCTCCAATAATTTACTGTCAGGAAATATTCCTCAAACAAATGAAACAATGAATCCACATCTGGAAGTTGTTGATCTCTCAAAGAACCATTTCACAGGAGGCATTCCAGAAGACTTATGCAAGGTTCCTACCATCGTGATTTTGGATTTATCATAAAATAAGTTCTTTGGAAAGCTTCCTGGATGCTTGGGAAACCTAACTAATTTGAGGGTGATAGATCTTGCAAATAACACCATAACCGGTGTTGTTCCAAGCTCATTGGGTTCTCTAAAACATCTAATCTCGTTGCACTTGCACAACAACAAATTTAAGGGGGATATCCCAGTGTCCTTGCAAAACATGACAAACTTGAGGACCATGGATTTAGGGAACAATTTTTTTATGGGTACTATCCCTTTCTGGATAGGTGAAAAGCTATCTGCCCTTAGATCTTTGGATCTCCGGTCCAATAAGTTTACTGGCAAGATTCCTCTCCAGCTTTGTCGTCTCAATGCTCTGCAATATTTAACCTTGGCACATAATAACATAAAAGGGACAATCCCTCGTTGCTTTGGGAATTTAAGCGGGATGATCATGACTTCAAGAGATCGAGAATACACTAATCTTAACTATGAAGAAAATATATTAGCTTCCATGAAAGGAGTTGTGTTGTTGTACACCAAGACAAGATATCTACTTGCATCCTTAGATCTCTCAAACAACAATATTGGTGGAGAAAATCCTGATGCTCTGACTAATCTCGTGGGGTTAAAGAATCTGAATCTTTCTGGAAACCTTCTAAAGGGACAGATCCCAATGATCATCGGAGATCTAAAGCAATTGGAATCTTTAGACTTGTCGAAGAACAAGCTGTCTGGTCGGATTCCTCAAAGTTTGAGTAGCTTGAACTTTCTAAGCTACTTGAACCTGTCATTCAATAACTTATCTGGCCCAATACCGGTTGGAAATCAGCTTCAAACTCTAGATGATCTGTCTGTTTATGAAGGAAACAATGGATAGTGCGGGCCACAAGTTTCTAAGAGTTGCACCGGAAATGGTGTAACTTACAATCATGTTGATGAGGATGAAGGCCAAGATGATACTGAAGGCTTGTGGTTTTATGTTGGAATGGGCTCAGAGTTTGTTGTCGGATTTGTGGGACTACTTGGGAGTTTGCACTTCGTCCGGTGCTGGAGGGTGGCATACTTTAAGGCTCTAGAAAAAGTTTATGGTTGGCTAATGGTATCAATTCTAGTGAATCTTGCTCGCCTAAGGAGGAATGCTTTTGAATGAGGTATGCTCCCAAACACAAGTTCGTGTAATTGTCAAAATAAGGAGTGACAAATAAAACTCTTGTACAAGTGCATTGCCGTGTTTACAAATTCAAGAATAATGGCTTATTGTTGTTACCTTTTATGGGTTTGTCTAATAAACTACCTATTAATCTATTATCACTGATGTGTTAAATAAATTAACACCATGAATGTGGCGATGTCAACTTGTTTGTAAAATAAGTTGTCAGTATATGTATGTTGGTCAAATCAATCAAGACCGGCCAATAAGGTATGAGCAGGTCGGACCAGCCCGACCCAATCTGTTTTGACTTGCACATAATAATTTACCTATTTTGACCCGTTACATAACCCACCTAACATATTTTGCCATGATCAGTTCTAAGCCATTGAACTTGTGTCAAATTTAGTGAAGATTCTAACTTATGTAAAAAAGAATTAAAAAAATTAAGATGAACATTAACAAAAGAGAGATCTATGAAAACCGCCTTTGCTCAGCAATGTTAAGGCTCCAGTGGATCCTTTGCGCACACTCCCAAACTGAGCATGTACCGATTGTACCATACAAGTTACTAATGCACAACAAAACAACTGTTACAATCTATGCTAATAGAATTAGAATCATTGTATAATAGGGTTTGAGTTATTCTACAAAGTCCAACAAAAATGAGAAGTGTGAGGAGGCATAATTAATTGACATATGTTAAGTAGAGACTAAAGGAAAAATGAAATAAAAGTAATCGTACACATTTTTCTCAATTCACATGCAAATCACATGTTAATTCTCCCATCATTTTAAAACCTCTATAACTTTTTCATATTATATTTAAAAAACCCACCATAATAACAAACGTTTTTTATCTTTAATATGAGTATAATTTTGTTATATAAAAATCAAAACAAAAATTAAGTCAGGGTGTCTTCTTTTTTATCATTGTGTCTTTTTTCGTCATTGTGTCTTTCTGTTTGACATTGTATTTTTTCGTCATTGTGTTTTCAACTCATCATTGAGTTTTTTGTTTTAAAATAGTAATAACACCGTTGTGTAATAATAATATGTAAATATAATGAAAAATACAAACAAATTATTTAATACATAAAACACAATGATGAATACATGTTACACAATAATCTAAAACATAAAACACAATGATGAATACATATAACACAATGACATGAAACGTAAGACACAATGGTAAATACATATAACACAATGACCTGAAACGTAAAAACAATGGAAACTACATATTACACAATGACTTGAACGTAATACACAATGAAATACTACTATTTTTTTCAATTTAAGTGAATGCCACATGTCAATTCCGAACAAAAGACAATGAATGCATTACGAAATGATAAGTAGAAACACAAATGCTAGGCACAAAGACACAAGGATGAACAAAAATACACAATGATGTAATTTTTGTTTTAAATTTTATCTTTAATATGATTATCAATTAAGAAACACAATGACTAAAATTTATAACACAATGCATAGAAAAATTCAATTAAAAAACACAATGCATAAAAAAACCTAATTGAAAAACACAATGAACAACCAAATAACACAATATAAAAAAACACACAAAATATTTTTCTATTTTTATATAAAATTATGATATTAATAATAAAGATAAAAAAACGTTTATTATTATAGTGAATTTTGTAATATTTCAGATTTTTTGTATTTGTATTCGTATTCTTTTACCCGACTCGGGATTGTAATTCGGATATTTTGTATTATTAAAAACTTGTATTTATTGGTATTTAATTTGGTTTAACTTAGTTTACACTCTCATAGCTTTCAAAGTCGTCAACCAACTCTTAAAAACCCTTAAAATCGCTTAAAACGTCTAGAAATTGCATTTGTAAAAGTACATGGACTATTTTTTTGCAAATCTTGAAACTTAATCCCCAAGATAAGTCATATAATGTTATAACGGGTCCAAACTCGTTTTCTTGTTGTTAAATTCGAAATCTCTATGTTATTATACATGATTTTATCATTTATTGATTATATCGTTTCCTATTCGAGCCCGTTTATTCATAATGGTTCATGGTGTTTTATCGAAGAATCTTCATTGTATGGTTTGACTTTTAAGCTTCAAGACCCTTTGACTCATGTTTCTCATTGTGTAGTAATCTTTTCGGGTAAGTTGTCTGTATAAAAAATGTTTATTTTTGTCTAACAAGCAAAAGCCATCAATTAATTTTACTGATTTATGGGGTTTTGTCGGTCAATTGCTCTTCGGCCCGTTTTAGGGCATAATAGTCAAACTATTTGACTATTTGATTTCTCTAACTTCTCATTGGAATTAGCTTTCGAATCAGAAGACTTTTATGTTTACTTTAAGATTTTATGTTTACCAGCTCTCTTATTTATTAAAAATATTATAACTGGAGTTCTATACACCCGTTTGGATTGATTCCAGCATATATGTTCTCGGTTTTTACTCTATTTTATTTTGTATATGCCTTAGGTCTTTTTGGATCATAATACTTGTCGCGATAACCCTGATCGTTTATTTTATCTCACGGTTTACTCGTTTAATCATCAAGATGAGTAATTACTCCCCTATGATCTTTGTGTGTGTATCCATTAAATGCTTATATGATACATGTTTAGTTATTTATTTTATCGCATTTGGAGAGGTCCATCATAATCACATTATAGTATGATCATACGACTGTCATAGTGGCCAAAGCCAGACTCGCATGGCAATGGTTTCACCGACACCCTCATTTATCATTTCATGCTGTAGTAGCCAACGTCTGATTCGCATGACAATGGTTTTATCGACACTGACTCAATGGTTTGATTGGTTATACTAACAGATAACAATTTTGCTCTTTATTTATATATTATTATATTGTATTCTAAACCCAGTGATCTACTCACTCAACATGTGTTATTGACAAAAATATATATTTTTATGTATTTGCAAGTTATCAATTGGATTGTTTGTCAAGATGAAGATCACGTAGAGATAACCTTTAAGATGAAAACTTATACTAGATTATTTGATTTTGTTTTGTAATTTCCTTGAATTGTTGTACTTGTATTTTAAATTAATTGATTAGATGTTGTCACATTTAAATTGAATAATAGTACCTCGTGAGCTGTGAACCAAAGCTCACGCCCCGACATTTCCGCCTTAGGTTGGGGTGTGATAAATATTTTTTTTTAAATGTCGCATGAAAAAGTTATGGATGTTTTAAAATGATGAGGAATTGACATGTAACATCCCGAAATTTCTAAAGTAATATTTAATATATTATTTTGTCGGGTAAAATAAACGAGTTAGTGGAACGATAATAATAGCTAAATATGAAGACTTAGTAGGATAATTAGATGGGATTAGATATGGACCAAAAGGAAATATGGGCCTTCGGTCCATGGGCTTAAGAGAGTATAAATACCCCCTTAAACCCCAATCCTTTCCATTCCATCCATTTATCTATATCTCTACACACACCCAAAGCGCACACGACCCGAATCAAGATCCAAAGGCGAGGACCCGAGCTTGTTGGTGCTAGATCGTCGTGACGAACCAAAGCAACAAGACCAGCTCGTGTTCGTAGTTCGACTCATTTACGGTACGTTTATATCGAGAACTTGTTCATTTAGGTTTGGATTAGTATAGAAATGATAGATCTGTGTTTGTATGGTAAAAACGAATCCAACAAAGCTAAACTTACTGAAAATGGTTATGATTTGATGGGTTAATCGATTGATAAAAAGAACCCGTAACCTATATACCTAAATCGCACCCTTTAAACATCGATGTTAGGTCGATTTGATGGTTGGGGTTTGTAGGCGCTGGTCAGACGATTCCGTGGATACCTAAATCGAGTTATTTGGTTAAGAAACGAAGGATTTAAGAGCGAACAGTACCTGCAGCTGATGAACTTCGCCTGCAAGCTAAGTTCGCCTGATGAACTTCGCCTGCGAAGCTAAGTTCGCCCGATGACAACTTCGCCTAAAGCTAAGTTCGCCTGATGACAACTTCGCCTAAAGCTAAGTTCGCCTAAGGTTTAACTTCGCCTAAAGTCAAGTTCGATTAGAAAATAGATTAAAAGCGATAAGTAAAAGTAAGCTAATACTAGGCCACCAGATTAGATCAGGCGAGTATTGATACGTGTAACTAATGCAGTCAGCCGAGCTCAGTTAAAGAAGGGATTTACAACTATCGGAGGAAGAAGCAGAGTTCAGGTGAGTTTCTAGCCCCATTTCCTTGTTATGTTTTCGGGGCTGTGTGCATACTCGATGTGAAGTGTGAATACACTTACCTTAAGTGGTAAGTGTATGCTATAGATGTTATACAAGGTGTATATTTTATAATGCTTGTCGGTACGTGAACGATCTTCGGATATTGCACGTATCGCCAAGGATAGTAAATTCCAAGTGGTTGATAGTGTGTATGAATGTTATGATGTGACTTGTTTATTACGTAAATACTGAACTGATATGAAGTGTGATATAGGCAGGTGGAGGTAGAGTGTGTTAGAAGTGGCAAGAGTCTAGTAAGGGTGTTAGTGGCATAACGTGAGCGCGTGATAGGGAGAAGCCTGTACGTGCCATCGTTATTATGTGTGTATGATTGTTGATGTGACTTGATTATTATGTAAATGATATGAAGCGTGTTGTAGACAAGTAGAGGTAGAGCGTGTTAGAAGTGGCAAGAGTCTAGTAAGAGTGTTAGTGGCATAACGATAGTACGTGGTAGGGTAAGCCTATACGTGCCTTCGTTATTAAAGTGGCAAAGTGGCATAACGTTTTACGTTATTAAAGTGGCAAAGTGGCACAACGTTATACGTTATTAAAGTGGCAAAGTGGCATAACGTTATACGTTATTAAAGTGGCAAAGTGGTAAGGTGGTAGGTGTAAATAAGAGGCTAAGTGGTAAGGTAAGCAGGTTAGATAGTGGACTACGTGTCTTCGGATACGTATATGATGCATGTAGTGGTTGTATGATAAGTTGCTTGATTAACTAGAACTCACTCAGCGTAGCTGACTTTTAGTATGCACGCAGGTGAGAAGAATGAGACAGCTAGCTTGAGCGGGCACATGGTGGGCGAATAGAAGACTGACATCTGAAGACTCAAGATGTTTTAATGTAATTGACGTTTACTTTGAAAGACAAGAATGTTTAATTAAGGCAAGTTTTGGATCGCTGTAACATTTTATGAAAGTTTTTATATTCCGCGAAAGTTTTAATGAACTCTGATTTGTAAGAACTGTGTTTATGAGTAAATCCGACGCTAAAGTAGGGCTACCGGGTTCGGGGCCTTACATGTGCATTCCATGTGGAAAGAGAATGTAATCATAAGTGGGTTATTACCTTATTGCCTTTCTCATTAATTTTTATTTTTAAAATTAATCTCCACCATTCAAAGATCAATGAACTAGATTCATTCTCACTCTTCTCATTTTTATTGTACTTTGTATTTTAAACTTACCCAACCCATATAATTGTATTTTAAGGTATTATTACAAATCCTCCTTCATACAAACAAGTGGGGATCGAACGCATTTCACCAAATTTAGGGAAAGGACTTAGAGGGTGTTTGGGTGAGCTTTAAAAATTGCTTATTTGCTTTTTGAAAAGCATAACCCACTTTTGAAAAGCTACAATTTGAAGCTTTTTGAGGAGTTTTGTCAAGCACGTTCAGTAAGCAAGTAAACAAGTTTTTGAAGCTCACCCATAACAAGTTTTAGAGGATGTTTGGATGAGCTTTTAAAATTGCTTATTTGTTTTTTGAAAAGCAAAAACCACTTTTGAAAACTTACAATTTAAGGTTTTTTGAAAAGCTTTGTCAAATATTTTTTTACTTTTTAACAAACCAGTAAGCAAATAAACAAGTTTTAAAAGCTCACCCAAACATCCCCGTATTACCCAACATCTTCAGAATATCTAAAACTTATTGAAGGTATGGTTTTTCAATTGACAACTGGATAAAAATCCCAACGCAAGCAAACCATAAGCCAAGCGGGTAAGGCACCGATGGCGTTCAAATGCGGAGAGACTGGGTATGATTCACGTAATCATTACAAATATCATCCGGAAGATATCCCAACCCATTCCAAAAAAGATCAAACTAAAGATAATTAGCCATAGTTTTTAATGTGTGTTTGTTTGGTAGACAAATGTTATCAACTTTAACTTTGTATCTTTTCAATTATGTTCACATTTTTGTTCTTTCTGTTACATATTATACATTAGATCATTTGTATTTTCTTTTTCAACATATTGCATAATGTTAACGCAAATGAAAACATGATTTAAACAAAATGGTTGTTAATACAAATTTTACTAACAGTAACGCGTTGACTATGTTTTGTTTGTTACATGGTGGCCACCTTTTTCTTTTTAATAAGTGTACTTTGCGTTTAATGGTCCTCAATATGTAATCTTGCTTGAAATTTAGGATACAGTGTTTTCTAAAAGGCCTATAACATAGCCACAATCATCACACCATCCTATAAGATAGACACAATCATCACACCTTCCTATATGCCTCTTTAGCAGTACCGATTTCTAAAAAGAGGTAAGCGGATCGTGAACAGTAACTCATCAACGTCGAAGAACGATAGTTTGGTTTTTAGTAGAATCGGTTTTGCTATTCAAAATGGGTGGCGGCTAAACTTGTTGTCCGCTTACCTGCCTCTTTATTGTAATTGGATTTTTTTTTTGAAATGAAATTGCATGATCCATTTTGAAAAAATAAAAATAAAATAACTATCGGTAGGTAAGCTAAAAAAAAGTTAATAATCAAATAATAATTAATCAAATTTAAGGGTTGAGTTATGATAAGAAGATTAGTTTTTGTAAGAAGGACAGGAAATAATCTTATCCATTCATTTTAAACTTGAATGGTTGAGATTAGATTAGAGATCATCAAATGTAAAACAAAGATAAGAGCATAATATGGATAACACATTTGTTGACTTTCTCTCTCCACATGCAAGGCACATGTTAAATTCCCTCATCATTTTAAAATGTCCATAACCTTTTTATACGATATTTTTAAAAAAAAAAAAATCCACCTTAATAACGAGTGTTTTTTTATCTTTTATATGAGTACCATATTGCAATATAAAAATAAAAAAAAATTCGTGGGTTTTTTACAAGGTGTGTTTTACCAAAATTGTGTTATACAAGTGTGTTTTATTTTTTCATAGTGTTTTTTGCATTGTGTTTTTTACATTATGTAAGTTAATTGTGTTTTGTCATTATGTTTTATTTTCGTAGTGTTTTTTCCATTGTGTTTTTTTTTCCATTGTGCTTTTCCATTGTGTTTTATTTTCCGGCGAAATTTCCGAAGACTTTTCCGGCAAGGTGGTGGCGGTGGATGGCGGTGGGCGGTGGTGATTGTAGGAGATGAGTGAAAATTTAAGTGGGTTTTAATTAAGTGGGTTTTTGAAATTAAATTAAGTGGGTTTTCAATATTAAGGTGGTAAACTAAAATACCCTCATTCTTAGCCTTCTTAGGAAAAACAATCTTCTTATTTAAATATTTCTCTCAAATTTAAACCTTGGCATTTTAATATATAGGTAAGCTCACGTGCAAAACATGACCAATTACGTATACTTTTGTAAGCGTTGACAACAAAAGTCAGTCTTGTAGCCACCATGGAATTACAATTACTGTAAGCTGTTAAAGCCTTGGGGACTCACGTGCAAAACACCAAGTATTGTAATAAACTAATGTTTGCCAAGATTTATTCTTTTTATTTTTATTTTCTATTTTTGCAATATAAAACAGAGACTTTTTTTTCATCTTCTCCTCCTGCTTGCTTGTGAGACTGAACTTTTATCCTACTCCAAAATGACTCCTAGTTTTCTTGTCTTTTTAACCTTCCTCTTCTTTCAAACATTTATCATTACCACTTCTTCAAATGTTACATGTATCCAAACAGAAAGAGAATCCCTTATTCTATTTAAACAAGCCCTTACAAACTCGCATAATCTTTTGTCAACATGGAGCGGATTAGAGTGTTGTGAATGGCATGGAGTCGGGTGTGATAGTCGAAATGGTCATGTTGTCAAACTTGATCTTCGATCATCAGTGTCTTTGGAAACTATTACATCCAATCACAATAAATGGCTGGAAGGAGAGTTAAATCCTTCGTTACAGAATTTGAAGCATTTGCGTTACTTGGACTTGAGCATAAACAATTTCACAGGGAACATTCCTAAATTCTTAGGATCGTTTAAACGGTTGGAATACCTTAACTTGTCACTCTCAGGTTTTTCCGGAATAGTTCCTCATCATCTAGGAAATCTCTCAAGGTTACAATATCTTGATATTAAAAATTGTTTCACAGATTATGATTATTATCATAGGCCAATCAGTATTAAATTATTACCAGCCCCTATCGTAAATGATTTGGGATGGTTGTCATCGCTATCATCATTAAAGTACTTGGATTTATCAGGGACAACCATTGGTAAACAGACTGATTGGTTCCATCCGCTTAACATGCTCCCTTCTTTGCATACATTAAACCTGTGACAATCGTCAATTCAGGTTAACTCCGTTAACTCAATTCCGTCAAATCAAACTTAAGATCACTGAATCTATAACACACACTTCATTACATTTAAACTAGGGATTTAATGACGCTTAACACTTACTACATGTGTAGTCTTTCGGGATTTGCACCGAAACGCAAACGAGTTGACGCAAACGATTGATGAATAAACGAAAAACGTCAAAACAGTAATTATGTGATAATTATGTGTTAGACTTATGTGTTATGTGATAACATGATTATAAACGTTAACTCAAGATGTAAACAAGTTAGTTAGGCTAGAAAAGTAATACTTAGAAGTGGATGGACTTGAATGTAACATGTTATGTTTATAAATACATCATTAACTAAACCCTAACTATTCTTTTCTTTCCCCACTCAAAACCGATCAGCCCCCATTCCCTTTGCTCCCTTGGCTGCCGTCGACATACACACACAAATACACCATCAATTTCAAGCTTTGATTGAAGAATTAGGTGCTAGGAAGGTATAATTGATTATCCTATACATTCTTATTACTTGATTTTGATGTTTGTTGGGTTAATTGTAAACCTAGCTGCCGATTCTATATGTATATGTAGTTAATATGATTGTTGTTGATTAATTGATGATTTGATAACTAGTTTGGATGTTGTTACATGTTGATTGTTGTGTCTATGATTTGAGTTCAAACAAAAACCCTAATCATGTATGTAATGGGTAATTGATGTGCATGGATGGTGTTTGTGGAGTCTAGAGTGTTATATGAATGCATGATAGTTCATAGGTTGTTAATATATTGAGTTTGGATGCAAACAGTTCCTGGACAGAATGTGTATATGATGTTTAAGTGACTGTAACGAAGTGTAAACGTGAAAATTGGTTGACATTATTGGTACTACAGTAAACTAGGTTGAGTCTAGTTTCTATAAAGTATAAATTTGTAATTTTTGGACAAGTATAAGTTAACTTTTATGATTTTACAAAAACGTTGTGCAAAGCTGAGCTGTTAGACCTGCTGTTAGGTTGTTTTGTAAATGTTATATCTCATGAACTACGAGACCAATTGGGTTGGTTCCACTTCTGGAAGTTGACTTATTGAGTTAGGAACCTAACCCAAGTGGTCTTGCATTTATTGGATTTTTCGTTTAACAGGAATTGCAAATAAAATTCTGTTGCGCATGAATTTGACTGTTATGAGTTTGCTGTAATGATTTGATGATTGTGAGAAAACTATGTGGAATAAAAATATAATTAAATATGTTCCGGAAACCTAAGACATATGTGCTTCTGTAATGATTTTTGGTAAATTAATTGAGATGCTATTATCAGTGAAATAGTACAATCTTTCTAGTAGGATTTCTGTCTCGGTGAAACTAGCTGCTGAGTTGTGTAAAAATGCATGAAACATGATACTTGCTATATAATTGTTATGTTTTGACCAAAATACCCTTGCGGGGAATAATTGCTAATTGATTGCCATGATTTGACCAAATTGCCTTCGTGGGGAATAATGGCTAGTTAATTGTTATTTGTTGACCAAAATGCCCTTACGGGGAATAATTGATAGTGATGTACTTTATGAATACATGACACGTATATGATTGCTTACACATGTAATGTGTCACAAAAACACTTGTTAAAGTCACACACGATTCACAAACGAAACACGAAACATGTTATGTGCATAGGTATTATGTGCCGGGTCTAGAGACTCGATAATATTCCGACACTTAGAAAAATCTCTTTGTTGTTTTAGAACGCTAGAGAGAGTTTTTCTGTGACGCGCATCTTGGTGATTTAATTTGGGAAATTCTTCTCAAACAGTGAGTTTCACTTTCCCCTCTTTAAACTGTTTTCAAACGCTTTTCACTTGGGGGAGATAACATACTCCACAACGCATTTAAAATTTTGTTATAAATTATATATCACTTGTAAAGGCTAAGTGGCAAACGAAATATTTGAAGTCCTACACATCGAACCGGTTAATATTTTGAATAGCGAGTCACTGTTGAGTAGTACTACTGGGTTTAACAAACCCCACCCAACGCTAAACTCGACTGGAGGTCGAGCGGGTGTAATTTTGGCTAACACGTACCATGGTCTGGAGGACCTGGTGACAAGGCACTTAATAAACGAGTCAGCTTCGGTGTCGAACACTTAGTAATACTTGTTGTATAGACTAGCTACCTATCGATATATAATTGACATAACACTATCTGTAACGCAAAACGCTGTAACGCAAAACGCTGTAACGCTGTAACGCGGTAACGCAAAACGCTGAACGCAAACGCTAAACGATTTATTTTTATGTAACTTGTGAACTCACCAACCTTGTGTTGACACTTCTAGTATGTTATTCTCAGGTAGCCGAGGCGGGCGCGCGGTTTAGGAACATGCATTGCTTGATAAACTTTTAACTATGCAAACTTACTTTTAACTGTTATCATTGGTTTTAAATCGTCCTGCGTGACGTAACATTGTTTCTATGGTTTTACGCTTCCGCACTTATTTTCATTTAAACGTTTTTATGGTTTGATTATAACTGATGATTCCGATCCTGTTAGTTCACACCCTCTGACGGTAAAACTCCGTTAGTGGATTTTGAGGGTGTGACAAAACCTGGCAAGGTCAGATATCAATTTCCCTTCCGTTAAATTTGCCAATTTCACGTCTCTTAGTTCACTCGACCTATCTTTGAATCACATCAATAACATCAATTCCATCATTCCTGTATGGTTAACAAACCTTGCTGGCCTCATGCATTTAAACCTGCAACATAACAACTTTCGTGGTAAAGTTCCTGATTTTGTTGGAATGTTCAGTGATCTTGCTTCCATTAACCTCTCGTTCAATCCCTTTGATACTTTGATGCCTGATCTGTTATGTAACTTGACCAGTCTCGTTAGTCTGGACCTTAACGGAAACAAGTTCTTTGGTCCTATTCCCCCATGCCTTGGACAACTCTTGAGGCTAGAAGGCCTAAATCTTTATTATAATCAATTGAGTGGGAGCATTCCCATGAGTCTTGGGCAACTTTCAAAGCTCAAGCGTCTAGATCTCTCGTACAACTGAAGAATCTAATTCATTTAGAGTTGTCATTGAATTCATTAGAACTGAATTTAAGTTCTCAATGGATTCCCCCCTTCCAACTGAAGAATTTTTTTGCAATTTCTTGCAACATCGGACCCGACTTCCCAAATTGGCTTCAAACACAGAAAAATCTTCAGAGGTTAGATCTTTATAACTCGAGTATTATAGATGCAATACCAGAGTGGTTCGAGAACATATTTTATCATATTCTTCACTTGGATTTGTCCAATAACCAGATTAGTGGCAAATTGCCACGACTTCATTTCTACAGTAGTAAATCTGCATGGGACGGGACCCTAAACATGAACTCGAACAAATTTGAGGGATCACTAGCTACATTTCCGTCAAATGTGAGAATTTTGGATCTCTCAAATAATTTATTGTCCGGACATGTTCCTCAAACAAAAGGAACAATGAACCCAAGTTTGACATTCGTTAATCTCTCCAAAAATCGTTTCACCGGAAGCATTCCCGTACACTTATGCAAGGCTCCTGGGATTCAAGTTTTGGATTTATCACATAATCAATTTTCTGGAAGGTTTCCGCAGTGCTTAGGGAATTTGTTTAATTTGGAAGCGTTGGATCTTTCAAATAACACCATAAGCGGTTTTGTTCCAAGTTCATTGGGGTTTCTTACAGAGCTCAGGTCATTACACTTGCACAATAACAAATTTGAGGGTAATCTTCCTCTATCCTTACAGAATTTGACAAAGTTGGTCACAATGGATATGGGGAACAACTTTATAGAGGGTAGTATCCCTTTCTGGATTGGAGAAACCTATCAAGCCTTCGGATTTTAAATCTCCAGTCAAATAAGTTTATAGGAAATATTCCGCTACAACTTTGCCAACCCCATGTTCTTCAACATTTGAACTTGGCACATAATAATATAACTGGGAGAATCCCTCATTGCTTCGGTAGTTTAAGCGGTATGATAACCAGTGATGTTAACTTCACTTACTACATCTATTACTATAAAGAAAATATTTTGGCTTCCATGAAGGGAATTGAGTTGGTGTACACCAAGACAATAAAGTTTCTCACATCCTTAGATCTCTCTAGCAACAACATTACAGGTGAAATTCCAGATGCGTTGATGAGCCTTGTGGGTTTGAAGAACTTGAATCTTTCAAGAAACCAACTCAAAGGAAACATTCCAATGGCGATTGGAAATCTAAGTATAATGGAATCTTTAGACTTGTCAATGAACATGTTGTCTGTGTTTGGGTTTCAACGGTGGTTCGGAACGAAAACGGTCAATAATATATAACCCGTTTTTGTTAATAATTTCGTTTAATAGATATTAATCAATATTAATATACAAACATATAAACGAACTATAAAACGCAGCGGACATTAACGAGTAAAACGAACCAAAACCGAAACCCAAGACCCGGATCCGATTACAACTTTATACGGGTACGAATGAACGAATAATAAACAACCATAGACAGGTTTATCGATATACCTTGGTTATCGAAACCGGGAAGACACCAAGGGATTGCAGCTCAGCGGCTAGTGGCGTCGGATTGCGGCGGCGGCGGCGGCTCAGCGGCTAGTGGCGTCGGCGGCTAGGTTCGATATACCTCGGTTATCGAAACTTTATACGAGTACCGAGTGCGGCGGCGGCTCAGCGACTAGTGGCGTCGGATTGCAGCTAGTGGCGTCGGACGGCAATGGACAGCAGTGGACGACAACAGACGGCAACCAAACAGCAGCAACAAGTCACCGGAAATGATTTGACCGGAAATGCGGGTTCGCCAGATTTTGGTCAGCTCACCGGAAAAACGAGCTGGGGTTATTTGGCTGAGGCAAATAGTGTTTCCGGCGGTTATATGCGGCGGTGTTGTTTGCTGAACCAAAGGGTGGCTGTGACAAGTGAGCGGTGGCCGGAATAGACTCGCCGGAAACCGAGCAGCCAGAATTCGGCGCCGGCGGCAGCTGAATAAGATAGAGGTTATTAGGGTTTGTTGTTTTTAAGGTTAAGTTATAATAATATTATCATATACTATATATAGTAATATTATTAGGGTTTAATCAAATTAAACCAATTTGGGCTTGAGCCCAATTAACCAAACAAAGCCTTTAACCATCATCCGGTCCATCTAATTGATTGTGTCGGGCCCAATTAACATTTAAGTGGGTTTATAATTCGTTATCCCCGGTGTAACTCATACCAGGTCACATTCGGGTCGGTCCGCGTTGACTTGACCCGAACCGACCATTAAATCCAACAGTCTGGTCTGATTCCTCAAAGGCTGACTAGCTTAAACTTTCTAAGCTACTTGACCTGTCGTTCAACAACTTTTTTGGTGCAATCCCGATGGGAAATCAGCTCCAGACTCTTGCAGACCCCTCTATTTATGCAGGGAACAACGGACTATGTGGGCCACCAGTATCAAGGAGTTGCAAAGGAAACAATCCACCACATAATCATGTTGGTGAAGACGAAGATGAAGTATTGTGGTTGTGGTTTTATAGTGGCATGGGGTGGGGTTTCGTTGCAGGATTCACGGGACTAGTTGGTAGCTTGTACATCATCAGGACTTGGAGGTTGTCTTACTTCAAGAGTCTTGCAAATGTTTACAGTTGGCTAAATGTACTAGTTCTGTTGAATCTTGATAGGCTAAGGAGGAAGTTTTTTTAATGATCAGGTATATTCTTTATTCACAATAACAATATTTTACATGACTGTAAGCTATGAGATAATAATAAAAACAAATCCTTAACTACAGAGATAATAATAAAAATTATTGATCAAGTTTTTGCAGTTTGGTCTTGAGAGAAGAGAAGACATGCTTACCTTTAATTTTCTTGTTGATTTTACAGTTTATGTTTATATATCTGTGATGCTATTGGTTTCAGTTATTATCATATAATCTCAGTTTTTTTTTCCTTTTTCTGCGATGGATCTTCAGTTGCATATCCATCACTAAAATAGCTGAATAATTTTAAAATAAAAGTTCTTTTGTTTTTCTAGCTTTTCCACATATATAAATATATCAATATGACGTAAATTTATAGAAGCACAAATCAAACCAAAACTTTTTACAAATTCACAAAATTGTACATGAATATTTCAACCGAATTCATCACTACATTCTGATCACACTATAGAATGTGAATGCAAAAAATGCAGTTCAACATTATAAGACGTCTAAGGCCAAAAACCATGACTTGCGATATAAATGTGACAAAACCTGTTAAATATATTTTTGGTCAATCAATCGGTCAAAGTTAGCGAGCAATCTGGATCCGAGACAAGAGCTTCGATGCACGTGTTTAGCTTCAACGAGGAGAAAGCCTCTAGAAGAAATGGTTTAGCTATAATTAAATAGAAAACTTGTTTTTCATTTTACTTTGTGTCTTTATGGTGTAATCAACCACCTAAAGGGAGCTCACATTGGGTTGGATCGGTCCGGTTATGAGGAGACCTACAAGCCGTAACATAGAGATGGTGACAAGTACTCTGTTTTCATATCAAGTGGGCGAGTGGAAAATCTTTCATGTTTTGACTATTAACTGTGTGAAGAAACACTAAGTGAACCCTGGGCAGATTATAGATAATCTGGGGGTTAAGTAATGTTTCCCACGAGGATGAGGTCCAGCAGAGAAGGTTGTTCTTCAGGAGACCTGCAAAACAGACACCGTAAGCTCGTCACTGAGAAGGGGGGGGGGTTACTCCTTGTGACCACCCTCCGGCGTGAAAATCAGACTAGATTGCTCTGAATATAAGTGTATATTAAGAGATTGCTAGATAAGAGAGATATCAGATGATCTCCTTACCATTCCAAGGTGTTGGAGTATTTATAGCCGAAGGTAGGTTTCCTAGAAGGTACAGCCGGCTGAATAGTATTCATGTTCCACCAACAGTGGACTACGCACAGGCCATGCTGGTTGGTGGATAGGCTACGGCCGACAGTAACAAGGTCGGCTGTACACTGTTCCTTTACTGCCGGCTACGCACTGTTCCACCAACTGTAGGCTGCGCACGTCCTATCGTAAGGGTTGGTGAGTAGGCAGCGGCTAATAGTGACAAACAGTACTAGAGGGTGCTCCTCCTCGTACTGTTGTCGGTGAGCTGTCACCATGTGATTGGTTCATGGGCTGTTCTGGTCAAATCGTCTGTTCTGCCCATACCTTAGTAGGTATAGTACAAAAGATCTTCCAGAAGCATACGGACTGGCTCATTTAGGCGGGAGTATTCCCGCCTTGCTCATTCCTTCATGTGACTACTGAAGTAGCTAGTGCCTTGTGCGTGTAGCCTTGCTGTTAGTGCGGGTAGCCTTCCCTGATGGCTTGTATCCGCAACTGCGGGAACAGGCGGGGTACTTCCCCATTGGGAGGCTTTCCCTGCGGGTACAGCTGGCGTACTGCGCGTAAGGTTCTCTGAGCATGGTGGATCCTGCGGGAGCAGTTGGTCGTTGCGCAGACGTCCCTGTTCAAGGTGAGTCTTGCGGTTCCAACTGGGCTCTGCTGGGACCTACCTCTTCAAGTCCCCCCAGTCCAATGTTCTTCTCATGAATTATTAATAAGTGAGGTGAACTTTTGGACTTAGCAAGGGGTTTTGAAAAGGGTTTAGTTTTTAGGTTTTCCGTGGTGATTCTTCCCGCGGTTTTCCTGATGTCACGCAGAAATTCCTGACTTTTCTGCTTGATCTTTGGGTATGAAGCGGGTAGGTTTGTAACCTCCTCGCAAGTCAGGAGCGTTGAGTCCCACTTGTGTGGATTCTCCATGGGGTTTTGGTAGTTTTCGACATACTGATCAACTATGCTAAAACCACCAATTCCATCTTGGAGTTTCAAACAATATAGTTCTCGACGTTCCCGTTACGCGGGGATGTTATTCCCGTTTCCGCAAGCATGGCCCAGAATATCCTTCTTGGTTTGAATTCCCTGCAGAGTGCTAAGTATGTGAAGGGTTTTGCCTTGACACTGTACCCGCACTCGTCTTATGGTTACTTTACTTCCAAGGTATTCCTGGCGTCAATTCCCTGCGGGTGCTAAGTATGTGAAGGGTTTTGCCTTGACACTGTACCCGCACCCGTCTTATGGTTACTTGGTTGCCAAGGTAAGGGGTATTTTCCCGCTTACTTTTGAATCTTTTTGAATTTTGAAATTCGAAGAGTTGGTGAAAGGATAAGAACAGTCCAAACCTCTGAAACGTCGTGCGACGGTTTCTTTTGACTGTGTCAGGACGTGCAGGAAGTTATGGTGACGTGACAGTACCTGGTCATTTCAGACGCTTTTTCAGGCGCGTGGGCGCGATTTTTCGGGCGCGTGGCCGCGAAATTAATGGTACGCGTCCTTTCAACAGTTGTTGCCAGCTTGCTTTTTGCCACGTGTCATAGTTTCATTGCGCCTTCGATTTCTCTCTCTTCCGCATTAAATTCATCGCATTAATTGCGATTAGTATATAAAGGGGGAGAGGGTCCTTTGCAATTCACACTTTCACTTCTCTCTTCATCTTCAAAACGATTTCCGGCGAATACTCATCTTTTCAGTCGAGCATTCCCTTGAAATCGTTTTCTCTTTTCATATCTGCAAGATGTCGTCTCGTGATCTCGAATCTACAGCCGATGACAAGAGTACTGCTGGCGAGTGCCAGTGTGCTCTGCCTGTCGATCTGTATCAGTACGTCGTCAGGAAGTTCATGCTCGAGTCTCTCGAGCCTGAGTTTCCTGAACCCCATCAGACGGTGTACGATGCCCCCAGAGGCAAGATCGGGGTATATGCTGTATTCTTTGTTTATGGGAATCTTAGGTTCCCATTGACAAAGTTTGTGTACCGTGTCTTGGAGAGGCACGGTGTGCACCTGACCGAGGTGCACCCGATGGCGATTGCCAAGATTCGGCACTTCGAGTGGGTGTGCCGGATTCTGGGCATTGAGCCCTATGTTGACCGCCTGATGACCTTTTACACTTGGAGGTGCATCCAGGGGTGGTATACGTTGATAACCCGAATTAAGGGTTTGAAGATTTGCGCAACCGAGCGCAGTCTTCGCTCGTGGAAGCGGGAGTTCTTCTACATCTCCGCTCGCGCCATCCCCCTTGCCATGAAATTCAAGAACGGGCAAGCACTTCCCAGCCTTCACGCCTCCAACTACCAGGAGGCGGAATGGTTCTCGAAGATATCCCGGGTCCAATCTCCGGTTTACCGGTTTGCGGAGTCCGGGATGGTGATGCTCGGGATGAGCCGGGTGTGGAAGAATGCGGATGCGCGAAAGATTCCGATCGTCCTCTAATACGGTTTGAACTCTGTTCCTTACGGTATGCCTTGTTTCTTTTTGTTGGTTTAGAATCTCTTCTAACTTCTTTCCTGTTTATTTCAGAGGGGAACGACTTGCAGTCGCTCATGCACCCGCGGGAGGCTGACGGTCCCGCTCGGATGGGTACTCGCGCTCTAGACGAGAACGAGTTGCCCATCCTAAAACAAACGGCGGATCGGTTCGTGGAGGTCTATCCGCTAGGCCACGAGATCCTTAGCGCCAGGCGGCCAGGTAAGGCGCTATTCGACCCTCGACCCCTCAATGTTGAAACCTCTGCTGGAATTCCTCTAATCGTATGTTCTGATGAGGAATCCGCAGATGGTCCTCCGTTGGTGCGGAAGAAGAAGGCTGCCGGCGGGAAGGGGGAGGAGAAGGTGGCCTCCACTGCCGATCCGGCGCCTCGGTCTGATTCGGAGACCGAGAGCGAAGAGGTGGCGGGGAATCCCGGTGGTGATAAGACCGCTCCGGAGGCTGCGACGATTGTTACCTCCGGAGGGCCCAGGATGACAATGGTGACCGGCGTGAAGAGGCCGGCTCCATCGGGTTCATCCCCGCCCGTCCGCACTTTCAGGCTCAAGAAAACCCGTAAGTACAGACTTCCTTTATCTTTAACTTCATAGTCTTTCATCATTAATACTTAATCTTCTTTGTGCAAGCGTGGATGTTGACGCATTCCAGGGTGGAGCGCAGAGTACCCCTCCGCCCATGACGGTAGGCTTGGTCAGCCTACCTGAGGCGACGACCCAGGCGCCTGCGCCTGCTTCCGCTGGTTCAGTTGCTCACTCTGAGCCGACTGTTCCAGCTGTGATGACGTCACCGCCGGCTGTGAGTGCCATTTTTACCGCATCTTTTACCGAGCCGGCGGTTACGTTTGCTGCGGACTCCGCAGCGGCGACCACGGCGGACTTCACCATGCCTCCTCCGTCATCGGCCTCGACGGCCGATCCTTCAGGTACGCATGGGGCTTTTCGCCAACCTCTGCCCCCTTCCCATCTACCTGACCTCTTGGACGGATTTCCCTTGGGTTCATGTGACGGGTTTGGCGGCTATCGGCCTGTTATTGACCCTACAGGTGCGTAGGGTTCTTTTGGCCTATTTTTTATATATATATATATATATATATATATATATATATATATATATATATATATATATATTATCATCTTTTCCTAACTGCTTTTTGTTTTTTGCAGTGTCGGATTCCAATGAAGTGTATGTTCCACGATGGAACATCCGCGAGGAACAACCCTTCGCACACCTGTGGAGTGCGTGGAGTGGGCTCGTCACGCTGCTCCCAGTGGTGCGTTGGGGGAAGCCATGGCTAGCTACCAGGAGGGTAGGCTAAGCAATGAGCTTCGGGTTCTCCTGGCCCGGATGCAGCCGCGCGTCGAGCTGCTTTGTCGTGAAAACGACAAGTTAAAAGCAGCTCGCCTTCAGGAAGTAGCTCAGGCGCGGGCTGTCCGGGAGGAGAATAGGAGGCTTTCCGCCGCGGCGGCGGAGAAGGAGAAGGCGTTCAAGGCCCTTGAAGTTGAGGTTCAGGCCCGTCTCGAGGCTCGCTCCAAGGCTGCCCAAGCTGTTAATGAACAGCTTCGGCTGGCTAAGGAAACTGCTAGGAACGCAACTGAAAGGGCCACCAAGGCTGAAGCTGTTGCTGAGCCTCTACGCATGGAGAATGAAGAGCTTAAAGCCAAATTAGAGGCTCTCCAGCAGGCTCATGATGCCTTGGCGATGGAGGACGCGAAGAAGCTCCAAGAGATCCTGGACCAGAGGGGCGTGCTTAACCACACTGAGCGGAAGCTAAAGGGCGTCGAAGAGGCTGCTGCAAAGGAAGTGTTGCTTGCCAACCTTAATAAAAGCGAAGCCGAACGCGCCTGTACCCAAGCTCAAGCCGCCCTCCAAGAAGCTCTGGTTGCCAAGGAATGGCTTATTCGAGAAGCGTTGTCTCGGGTAAGCTTTTCATGTCTTTACGCTTTTCTTTGTAAATAGAAAAGGTTCTGATACTTGTATTTTTTCTTTGTAGGTTGTGCATCGGGTCTTCTCAAAGACGTCTTATGACGATGCTATGAGCGCAGCCCTCAACGCTTCTCATGAGGATGGGGAAAAGGCCGGCTTCCTGCTTGGTCTAGGGTTCGTTGAGAAAGGCATCCCGCCTTCCAACTTCCCTTTGTATGATGTGGATAGTGAAGCTGTTTATGACCAAGCAGTGAACCAGTATGCCGCCTTCCCGCATCCGGTGGTGGAGAAGGTGAACGAAGTCGCTGCTGCTGATGATGGGCTAGCTATCCTTAAAGCTTTCCTTGAACCACCACGCTCTGCTGATGGAACGGGTCCAAGTGGAAGTGGTCCTGAAGCTTGATTCTGAAGATCCCTTTCCACCATTAGCATAGATTTTAGCTTTTGTATAGCTATCTTTGTAATATTTGAATTTGATGAAATAAAGATTGTGTTAGTTCTTTGCCTTGTTTATTTTACGCATGTTTTGATCTAACTTAGCAATTTCTTTAGTACTTAGACAAGTTAACTTTTTAACGTGGCAAATTATAAGTTTGTTTCGCTTCCTCTTTCATGATTGTGCGGGTATGACCGTCACTTACACTTAGTAGGATGGCTTAACTTTACTTATATCCAACCTGCGTGGAAGTTTTCCTCATCTTTTCCTTTGAAATTTTCTAAGTGTTCAGAATAAGTTAACCTTTGGACGTGGTGGATGATAGGTTGAAGTTTTGCCTCCTTGTTCGTGATTGTGCGGTTAAGACCGTCACTTGCACTTACAAGGATGGCTAAACTTTACTTACATCTGACCTGCGTGTAGGTTTTCCTTAAAACTTGAAATTTTTACCGTGTGTTTATGCGGGTTTTGCCGCCTTCCACACGTAACGACTTACTTCTTCCCCTATTTATGCGGTGAATACCGGCACATTAGTGTGAGAAGTTCATAAGTATAAAGGTAAGGCTATTAACACATTGTGAAAGGAGAATCATTTCCATTAGAAGTGGCTCTAGGCCTTTTCTTTACAAGTTTGGAATTGATCTACATATAACATTTGCGTAATTGAGCTCCATTCCATGTTCTTGGGATGGGAGTGCCATCGAGCCTTTCGAGCCGGTACGCGCCCTTTCCCAGAACTTCTTTGATAATGTATGGCCCTTCCCAGACCGGGGCCAGCTTTCCTGGGCGTTCTTGGTTCGAAGCCTCGTTGTTACGCAGTATGTAGTCTCCTACATTGAAGTTGCAGAGTTTTACCCGCGTGTTGTAGTACTTTTGCATTTGTCGCTTGTAGTTCTCTTCACGCACTGCGGCTAAGTCTCTGCGTTCCTCGGTTAGCATAAGATCTAACCGTCTTTCCGCATCATTGTCTTCTGGCTGAATCAAGACCCTTGGTGAGGGTAAACCAATTTCGACCGGGACCATGGCTTCAGTGCCATAAGTGAGGCTGAACGGGGTTTCTCCCGTACTGGCCTTTTTCAGCGTTCTGTTTGCCCAAAGGACGTGCGGAAGCTCGTCCACCCAGCCGGATCTGTGTTCCAAGAGTCTTTTCTTTATACCTTCAACGATGCTTTTATTTGCTCTTTCCACCTCACCATTACCTTGCGGGTGTGCCACTGAGGTAAAGGTGTGGGTGATTTGAAGTTCTTTCAGCCACTGTTGTAGCTTCTTGTCAGCAAAGTTGGTGCCGTTATCGCTCACCAAATTCTGTGGAAGTCCAAAACGACAAATAATAAATTCCCAAATAAACTTTTTGATATGTTTCGCGGTTGTTTGGGCTAAGGGTTTTGCTTCTATCCACTTGGTGAAGTAGTCGATGGCTACCACTAGGAATTGAACATTTCCTGCTGCTGTAGGAAATGGGCCTGTCACATCGATGGCCCACTTCTGAAATGGCCATGAAGAGGTGACTGGAACAAGTTCATTCTTCGGGCGGTGCGTGTTGGGTGCGTAAAGCTGGCAAGACCTGCATTTTCTGATGTATGCCAGCGCATCCGTATGCATCCCTGGCCAAAAGTATCCCGCGTTGTTTAGCTTAGCTACAACAGCGCGGGGACCTGCGTGTACTCCACAGATGCCTTCGTGTACTTCCCTTAGGAGGTAGTCAGCATCTTGGTTGTCCACGCATCTTAAGAGTGGGCCAAGAAAGTTACGTCTGTAAAGGATGGCAACGATGAGTTGATAATTCAGTGCTTTACAGCGTAGTTTTCTTGCCTGTGTTTTTGACTCTGGCAGTGTACCTGCCGCAAGGTATTTTATTATTGGTGTCATCCATGTTTCTGTGCCGGTTTGGATGACACAAATTTCCTTGTGCGGGACCGAAGGTGTCTCGAGGAGTTCAATGCGGATGTCCTTTCCTAAGTGGGTGAAGGCTAACGATGCAAGCTTGCTTAACGCATCCGCAGATTTGTTTTCACTTCGCTTGACGTGTATGACTTTGCAGTCGTTGAAATCGCGCATAAGGGATTTTGCTTGTGCGAGGTACAGGGCCATTGTGTCGTTCACGGCCGTGTACGTCCCATTGATTTGATTGGCTACTAACATGGAATCCACGTGGGCTTCTAAGTGTTTCACTCCCATCTTACGCGCAATTCTCAGCCCAGCCAAGAATGCCTCATACTCGGCTTCGTTATTCGTACTTGGAAAATCCAGTCGAATAGCGTAAGTGTATTCTTGGCCTGCTGGGTTGGTTAGTTTCAGCCCTGCGCCTGAACCCTCGTTACTGGCTGCTCCATCAGTGTAGAGTCGCCAGACATCATTGATGTCTTGTGCTGGAGAGGGTTGAGCCTCTTCCTGGCACTCTTTTTCCCGCGATGCAGGCACTTCTGCAATAAAGTCGGCCAAAACCTGGCCTTTTATGGCTGGTCTTGGCTTATACTTTATCGCGTACTCCCCTAACTCAATTGCCCATTTGGCTAGGCGTCCCGATAACTCGGGTTTGCCTAGAACTTTTGCAAGTTTGAAGTTGGAGAGAATGGTGATTGGGTGACCCTGGAAATATCGTCTTAACCTGCGTGAAGCGTGTATAAGTGCTAAGACTAATTTTTCGAGGGTAGAGTACCGGGTTTCTACGTCTGTTAGGATACGACTGACATAATAGATTGGCATCTGGATGCCTTTTCGCTCTACTAGCAGGACTGCCCCGGTTGCTCTATCTGTTGCGGAAAGGTATAGGATTAACTCCTCTCCCGCTTTTGGTGCTGTGAGCGTTGGGAGTTCGATCAAGCGTGACCGAATCTCCTGAAAAGCTGCTTCCGCTTCTGGTGTCCAGCGGAAGTGCGTTTTCTTTAAACAGTTTCTCAACGTTGACACGAAGGGAAACGACTTATCCGCGTGGTTTGCCAAAAAGCGATTAAGTGCCACTAGTCGTCCATTCAGTGTCTGAGCCTGTTTGATGGTGGTAGGTGATTCCATTTTAATTATGGCTTCGACCTTTTCAGGGTTCGCTCTTAAGCCATCTTTAGTGACGATGACCCCCAAGAACTTCCCTTCTTCCATTCCAAAGGCACACTTGCTCGGGTTGAGCTTCATGTTTATCTTCCTGAGCGTGTTGAAAGTTTCTTCGATGTCTTTCAACATCGCTTCTGGGTCAGGGCTTTTGATGACCAAGTCATCCATGTAGACTTCCAAGTTCCTCCCAATTTGGGCATGAAACTGGTTGTCCATCAGGCGTTGGTATGTGGACCCGGCATTCTTAAGTCCGAATGGCATCATTTGGTAACAAAATGTGCCATCGGGCGTCCGAAAAGCGGTTTTGTCCTGATCATCAACGGCCATGTGGATTTGATGGTACCCCTTATACGCGTCCAGGAAGCATTTAAGGCGGAACGGTGCCAACGAATCCACCTTAAGATCAATTTCAGGTAACGGATAACAATCTTTGGGGCATGCTTTGTTCAAGTCCTTGAAATCTATGCACATGCGCCATTGTTTGTTATTCTTCGGTACCATAACGGGATTTGCAACCCAAGTTTGATACCTACTAACGCGTACGATGCCTGCGTCAAGGAGTTCTTTGACTTGGGTTCTACACGCGTTAGTTTGTTCTGGCCCCATTACTCTGCGCTTTTGTACGATTGGCGTAACAACCGGATCGCATTTGAGCTTATGCTCTGCCTTACTTCGGGGTACACCAGTCATGTCAGCTGGTGTCCACGCGAAGATGTCAGCGTTTTTTTGTAATAAGCGCTTGAGTAAGGTGCGTGTGGGATCAACAACTGTTGGGCCAATGGAGACTGCCTGGTCAGGGTATTTGCCGTTGAAAGCCCATCTTTCTGGTTCGGTGATGGTTGGTTTAGCCATCTTTGGTTTGGGTTTAGATGAGACAGATGCGATGCATACCTGGGGAATGCCGGTGATCATCGCTACACCCTCAGCTGTTGGCCATTCCATCATGCCGTGGACTGAGGATACCACGGCGTTGAATCTTGCCATCCCGTCTCTTCCGAAGAGAATGTCGTATGTGTGGTGTGGCTTCCTCATTACGACAAAATCCACGTCTTCTGTGGGTGAGTGATTCCCGTCCGTAAGAGTGACGGGGAAAGATAGGATACCCAGGGGGGTGTTTGTGCTGCCATCGAACCCTTCCATCGAGGCGCAGATCGTTTCCAGGCGTTCCTTGTCTTCGTCATCTAGCTTGTCGAAGAACTGCCTGTACATCACCGTTGACGAGGCGCCGTTGTCAGCAAGAGTGCGAGAAGTGATGTAGTGCCCCAGCTGGCTTTTGATGACGATAGGGCCTTCTTTGCTGGGTCCTCCTGGCACTCGCGGGAAGCGCACCTCCGCTTCCTTCCACGCACATGGTTCTGTCGTTCGCCTTTTTCTTCCTCTGATCTTACCATGAACCATGTTGATGCTGATGTCAACGGGCTTTCGTCCGTTGCCTCGGTACCGGTTGTCGTTCCTTCCTCCCTTCTTGATTGATGCCACCAGGTGTGCCAGTCTTCCATCCTTGATGAATGCTTCAACAATATCCTTCAAGGATGTACACTCTTCCGTACTATGACCTTTTGTCCCGTGGAAGTCACAGGATTTGCTCTGATCCGCATTAGGTCGCTGCCGGATCATTGGAGCTTTTGGCCATGGTAGCTTTTCAGTGGCAAATATCTCCGTAACGCTTTTGGTGAGTGGCGTCCACCGGTGTTTTTGGCTTGAAGGGTGTGTGTTATTTCTTCCGCCAACAAGAGGGTGAGAGCTGGATGAGGTGTCAAAGTTTACCCATGACTGCCAAATACCTAGCTTCCTCTTTTTGTTCTGCCGGGCGATCCGAACATTGTTTTCTCTGGTCCTTTGCGTGTAGAGGTGTGTACTCTGGGGAAGATCCCTTCCCAGTTGCGTCTCCGTCTCGGCAAAGCGCTTGGCTGCCGTCATGATGGCATCCCATGTGGATGGCATGCCGTCCTTACCCGTCAATGTGCGGATAAGCTCTGGGTATTCTGCGCCCTGGATGAATGCGGCGCGAACAAGATCTTCACTTATGTTGCCCAGACTTAGCTTTTTGGAGTTGAAGCGAGTGATGAAGTCTAGTAAAGATTCATCCTCCTCTCTGACGCAGTTGAGGATCGTCCACTGTTCTTCAGTATATTTCCTTTGTTGGCTGAAGTGTTGGCTGAACTTGTTTTGAAAGTCCGCCCAATCATATATGTGGTGGACCGGTAAACGATCGAACCATGCCCTGGCCGCTCCAACCAGAGTCATCTGGAACATATAACACCACGTGGGTTCCGTCCAGTTACTGACGGTTGCCCCCGCAATGAATCTGTTCAAGTGGTCGTCTGGGTCGGATAGACCATCATAAGTGCCAATGTTGGACATTTGTTTGGCACTTCTCGGGGCGTTTGCTTCCGCAATGTCCCTTGCGAACTTTGACTTTCCTTCATTTGTAGCAGTTGGTCTAAAGGTTTTGGAGAAGTCACGCGGGTTTCTCTCCGCATTCGTTGGTTTAAAGGCTTCCCCAAAATTCCTTTTCGGTTGGAAGTCCGTTTCCTTACGCTTCCCTTTCGCCTTATGGCGAGGGTTTGCGTCGGTATCGGATTCTTCCCTCTCATCGTCTGAGTACTCGCACTCACTGTTCATATTGAGATGTTGGCGAGTACTGCCGAATTCGTCAGCCTGTTGAACTGAACGCAAGCGTTCATCCAATTCAGCTTGGAACTCTTTCTGACGTGCTTCGGCCCACGCCTTAACTTGATCTAGTGTTTGGCGAGGGACCCTCGTTCGTTTTTCCAACTGGGCATCAGTGAACCCCAGTGGAATATTTACTGCACTTGCCCCGGCTTGGGTAACCGGGGTAGTGTTCGTAAGATTTGTATAACCGCCGGTGTTCCCCACAGTTGCTGGGGTTGTGGTTACCGGGGTTTCTTGGTCGATTACGGGCCTTGGGACCGGAGTAACATTAACCATTTCTTCAGAAATTTTGAAAAAACTAATAATTAGTTCTAGCTTTTCTGCACGGATGGCGCCAATGAAGAAACACTAAGTGAATCCTGGGCAGATTATAGATAATCTGGGGGTTAAGTAATGTTTCCCACGAGGATGAGGTCCAGCAGAGAAGGTTGTTCTTCAGGGGACCTGCAAAACAGAGACCGTAAGCTCGTCACTGAGAAGGGGGGGGGGTTCCTCATTGTGACCACCCTCCGGCGTGAGAATCAGACTAGATTGCTCTGAATATAAGTGTATATTAAGAGATTGCTAGATAAGAAAGATATAAGATGATCTCCTTACCATTCCAAGGTGTTGGAGTATTTATAGCCGAAGGTAGGTTTCCTAGAAGGTACAGCCGGCTGAATAGTATTCCTGTTCCACCAACAGTGGACTACGCACAGGCCATGCTGGTTGGTGGATAGGCTACGGCCGACAGTAACAAGGTCGGCTGTACACTGTTCCTTTACTGCCGGCTACGCACTGTTCCACCAACTGTAGGCTGCGCACGTCCTATCGTAAGGGTTGGTGAGTAGGCAGCGGCTAATAGTGACAAACAGTACTAGAGGGTGCTCTTCCTCGTACTGTTGTCGGTGAGCTGTCACCCTGTGATTGGTTCATGGGCTGTTCTGGTCAAATCGTCTGTTCTGCCCATACCTTAGTAGGTATAGTACAAAAGATCTTCCAGAAGCATACGGACTGGCTCATTTAGGCGGGAGTATTCCCGCCTTGCTCATTCCTTCATGTGACTACTGAAGTAGCTAGTGCCTTGTGCGTGTAGCCTTGCTGTTAGTGCGGGTAGCCTTCCCTGATGGCTTGTATCCGCAACTGCGGGAACAGGCGGGGTACTTCCCCATTGGGAGGCTTTCCCTGCGGGTACAGCTGGCGTACTGCGCGTAAGGTTCTCTGAGCATGGTGGGTCCTGCGGGAGCAGTTGGTCGTTGCGCAGACGTCCCTGTTCAAGGTGAGTCTTGCGGGTCCAACTGGGCTCTGCTGGGACCTACCTCTTCACTGTGAAATATATATTAATAGAGTTGATATGCCTCTGTTATTATGTGAAGCGTGTTATATATGCAGCTGCTTGCATCCGAGCTTATGTACCTATTTTTTTCCACCAAGATAATCAAGCATTTAAATGTTATCTAAGTGGTTGATGCCAAAGTACCAAATCAAGCATTTAATGGTTATCCAAGAAATAGTTGTGAGATCCATTCTTAAGACCTACACCTTTGCAAAAACTTACTCCTTAATGAGAAGTAAAAAAGCTTTAAAAGTGCTATGTGGGAGAATGATACATGCCCGATAGTTTCAGTTGGTACTTGGAATCTAGTA
This sequence comes from Bidens hawaiensis, assembly GCF_021521415.1. Classification (NCBI taxonomy): domain Eukaryota; kingdom Viridiplantae; phylum Streptophyta; class Magnoliopsida; order Asterales; family Asteraceae; genus Bidens; species Bidens hawaiensis. The sequence continues at coordinate 78,834 of NW_027493500.1, read as the reverse complement.
CACGACTTTGATGCTTCAAAATTTTGTTACACACTCTTATATAGATATAAATATATAAACTTTACTAGTTTGATCCTCCCGTGTTACGGGAGTTTATTCAAGTTTTTATTTTTAATCGTTTTGTTATTTTATGATGATTTATTTTATTTTTTAACGTAGTTTTTATTTATTTTAATACATATATATTAGTTTCTTATTATACTTTTTAGCGTTTGGGTTTTTCCAACTAAGATGTGTATGTTTTTTAGTTTTTTAACGAACAAACATAAACAAACATGGGCATGTTGATTTTTTTTAAATAAATAAACATGAACACAAATATTTGTCTAATGAAAAAGGGGACGTTAATGTAGTTGACGATGTTGGGTAGTATCGAAAGTAAACTGACGAAGGAGATGATAGACCAGCAACAAAGAACATGTAAAAGAGACAAATTAAATTATGGTTTAACGATGAAAGTGTTTAACAATAAATGAGATCTTATAACCCATTTAAGGGCTATTAGGGTTTGGTAAGACCTATAACCCGTATAAATTATTCTTTGATGATTAAGAGGTTATTTCACAAATAAATGAGATGTTACCCGTTTAAGCGTTATAATTATTCTTTGGTAAGACCTATAACCCGTGAAGATTATTCTTTGGTGAGACCCATGACCCGCAAAAATTATTGTTTGATTATGAAAGAGTTTCACAAATAAATGAGATTTTATAACTCATTTAAAAACTATCCGCTTTTGGTAAGACTCATATCCGCTAATTCAGGTCAAATGCATGAGAAACTCTCATTTAGAAATCATGCAATCTGGTGGCTCTAGATAATGTGGGGAGCAACCTGAGAGTGGCACGTAAGATTTCATGGTAAACAATCTAATTATATAGATAGTTAGATATATAAATATTCCGTTAGTGGCAAAAGTAATAATGTAAGCCAAAGTCCACCACTAACTACAATTGGTGCTTTAAAGCAATGTTTTCAGACCCGACCCGGGCTTCTTACCGGGTCAAAGGTCGAACCGATCCGGAAGGACGGACCGATATTTGACCTGAAAGACGTCATATATAATATATATTTATATATGAAAAAATTACTAGTTTTCATGAATATTTAAGTCCCTACACATGATCATTTTGAACATAATGGGAAACTTTTTAAAGAAGAATATTTAAATTACAAACTTGGTCCTTCGTGTTTAAAGTAAACAACCATTTTCATTATTTTCTCACTTTTAATTGCTGCAGCCCTACCTTTTCTTCTTTCACATATGGCATACGTCTCCATCATCTTCTTTGTTTCTTCAATATTTTACAATACAAGTTATATTATAATAATATAATAATATGTATGTATAAAGGAATTTGGTGAGTGGTCAACCACCGTTAAGAGCTCGCCGGCAACAACTGTAATTTCACTAATTTTGGATTTCCGATTTCTTTTCCGGCTACTCAAAAACGACACCTTCGACGCCGACTGTTTGGTGTCAACCAGATCTGAAGATGTGTGCTCGACTGAGCCATCCAGATCTGAAGTTAAAGAATGCTTTGGGTTTATGCAAGTCAAGAACCGCTGTCAAGATCTGTTTTGCCGGTTCACCCGGCGAGTCATCGGGTCTGGTCCAACCGCCACCCGCAAAACCCGGCCGGGCTATTAGAAAACGGGTCAAACACCATAACTCGGACCAGTATTAGTACCGGGTCCCGGTCGGACTGTACGGGCCGGGCCGGGCCGGGTTTCAAAACATTGCTTTAAAGACTTTGAGAGATAGGCCTCATTCAGAAAATTCTGGTAATTTTAAATTTTGTACCTAAAAAAAATATTTTATGAAAATTTGTCCTACTCCAAATGAAAATCAACTTTCTTGTCATTTTTACCTTCATTCTCTTCTAAATCGGTACCACTTGTTAAAATGTATGCTAAACATGAAAGAAGTTCAAAAATTGATCACTTCAATATGAAATGGGTAGTCTTTTTCAGAAAGAATGGGTCGAGTAAACACAAACACCGATGTGCTGATATCATATTCCCATAGCCAAATGAGAGATGCAGGGTTGAACTTATTCGATCAGCTGAATTAAAAAACCGAACACGATGATATTGCATAAACATAAACAAGAGCAGAGAACTGAATTTCAAAATATGTAAGATCATGGTAACAAAGGGTGCAAATTAGATGCAATATAATTTCATCACGCATCAATAGTTCCTATACACGATCACCAACATAAAGCAATTAATGCTTCAAAATTTTGTTAAAATATACATTTTTTAACGTGCGAATTTATATGATTCGAAAGTTTAAATCAGTACATTCTTAACAATTTTTAAGTTTTTATTAAAACATTTGGCATTTGATAGTGACAAAACTTCAGTCAAGCACTATTGATGGCGAAACTAACTTAAGTCTAGGTCCACCACTAACTACAAGTATGAGTGTGTTTGAAGGACTTTTATCAATGGCTCTCTAGTCTCTACTGTTGAAGTCTTGAGGACACAAGTCTAAACCAAAGTGTACGTTATAATTCAGAAAATAAGGGAAATACTGTTATACGGTTAGTTGTAAAAGAATTGTAATTTATACTTTGGCATTATGAAAGAGATTTAATGATTTGCCATAGATCCTCATCCTCTGCTTGTGAGACTGAACTTAATATATTACTCCATCCCCATACACACCGCGACAAAATAATGCGGTGGAGCGAAAAAATCAGACCATGATTCATACTATTGGAGTATGCTACATGTCACAAAAGTTCCAGTGTCATTTAATAATAATTCATAAAAGATTAAATCTTTATAATATTATAAACAAAAAGTAACTTAGATTACAAAGAGGAAGACCACATAAATATAAAATTTTGAAAATAACCCAATTGAAAAAAAAAATGTTTCACATAAAAAAACCTTGACTAATTCAACCCGCAAGTTCCTCAACAAAACGTCACCCCCCAAAAACGGGATGTCCCTTCTAAACGACCTAAAATCACTCTGTTGGTGCTCTAATCATATACAGAATTACTTTTTAATATTACAAGCCAAGAAATTTACAACCAGATCAAAGTTATAATTCAAGAAAGATAATGACAGGAAAGTTGACGTGGAAAATACTGCAAAGTGTGAGAGGACGTACCCCAAACCTCCAAGTCAACTCTTGAAAGATATGATCAGTTTTGAAAACAAGTTTAGTAATTTATTATATTTATTGTGATTCTTATTTTTGCATTACAAAAAGAGATTTCATAATACTCTGCTTTACATCCCTCCAAAATGAAAGCCAGTTTTCTTCTCCTTTTTACATTCATCTTCTTCCAGAAATTTGGCGTAAGCATTGTTACCAATTCTTCAAATGTTACATGTATCCAAAGGGAGAGGGAGTCCCTTCTTGTATTTAAACAAAGCCTCACAGACACATATAATCTTCTATCAACATGGTCAGGAGAAGAATGTTGTGAACGGCAGGGAGTTGGGTGTGACAAAACGAAATGGTCATGTTGCCAAACTTGATATTGGTGACAAAGGGCTCAAAGGTGAGTTGAGTCCTTCATTACAGAATTTGAAGCATTTGCGTTACTTGGACTTGAGCATGAACAGTTTCTCAGGTAACATTCCTCAATTCGTAGGATCTTTTCAACGTTTGGAGTATCTCAATTTATCAGGTTCATTTTTTGGTGTAGTAGTTCCTCATTGTCTCGGAAACCTCTCAAGGTTACATTATCTTGATTTGAGTAACAATTATGGTATAGAGATTTCAGATGATTTAGGATGGGTGTCTTCACTTTCTTTATTAAGGCACTTGGATTTGTCACGAATAACCATTGGCAACCATACAGATTGGTTCCATCCACTTAGCATGCTCCCTTCTTTGCTTATATTGAACCTGGAACAATGTGAAATTAATCATATCCCTTCCGTCAAATTCATCAATTTCACGTCTCTTAATTCACTTAACCTCAATTTCAACCGCATCAATTCCACCATTCCTGTCTGGTTATCAAACCTTACTAGCCTCATGCATCTAAACCTTGCTAGTAACGACTTTCATGGTCAAATTCCTGATTTTCTTGGAATGTTTCGTTCTCTTACTTCCATCGACCTCTCGTTCAATTCCTTTGAAACTTCGATGCCTGATTTGTTATTTAATTTCAGCAGCCTTGTCCATCTAGACCTTTCACAAAACAAGTTTTCTGGTCCTATTCCCATGAGACTTGGACTACTCTTAAGGCTAGAAGACATATATCTTAATGATAACCACTTGAGTGGGAACATTCCTTTGAGTCTTGGGAAAATTTTAAAACTCAAGAACCTAGATCTCTCCGGTAACTCATTGGTTGGGGTTCTTTCTGAAACTCATTTAACCATGCTAAGCAATCTAAATTGTTTGACATTGCCAGGGAATTCATTAGTGTTGAATTTCAGCTCCCAATGGATTGCTCCCTTCCAACTTCGGATATTTTCAGCTAGTTCTTGCAACATCGGACCCCGCTTCCCGAATTGGCTTCACACACAAACAAATCTTCAGACACTGCATCTTTCTAACTCGAGCATTAGAGATACACTTCCAGGCTGGTTTGAGAACATCTTGTCTCGCATTCATGATTTGGATATGTCCGATAACCAAATCGGTGGCAAACTACCGCGATTTCGTTTTAATATTCATATGGGAGTTCTGCAAATGAACTCAAACAAATTTGAGGGATCACTAGATACATTTCCGTCAAATATGTATTATGTGGATCTCTCGGATAACTTACTATCAGGACATATTCCTCAAACAAATGAATCAATGAACCCAAGTCTTGACTTTGTTAATCTCTCAAAAAATCGTTTCACAGGAAGCATTCCTGTACACTTGTGCAACGTTCCTGGCATCCGCATATTGGATTTATCACAAAATATGTTTTCTGGAACTCTTCCGGAATGCTTAGGGAACTTGACTACATTGGATGTGATAGATTTTTCATATAACAGTATAAGTGGTGTTGTTTCAAGCTCATTGGGTTCTATACATTATCTGAAGTCATTGCACTTGCACGACAACATATTTGAGGGGGCTATCCCATTGTTCTTACAAAACTTGACTTATTTGGTTACCATGGATTTAGGGAACAATTTGTTCACCGGTAGTATCCCCTTCTGGATTGGTGAAAAGATATCTTACCTTAGATTTTTAAATCTCCAGATGAATAAGCTTACAGGCAAGATTCCACTACAGCTTTGTCAACTTAAAACACTTCAATTTTTGAGCCTGGCACATAATAACATAACAGGGGCGATCCCTGGTTGCTTCAGAAATTTAAGTGGCATGATCAAGACTTACAGTGAAAACTATAGCTATTCCTTTACATATAGGTATGACTATGAAGAAAATATTTTGGCTTCCATAAAGGGAGGGCAGTTGCTATACACCAAGACTAGAAACTATCTTACATCCTTTGACCTCTCAAACAACAATATTGTTGGAGAAATTCCCGATTCTCTAATGTATCTTGTGGGGCTAAAGAATTTGAATCTTTCTGGAAACCTTATAACTGGATATGTTCCAACGATCATCGGAGATCTAAAGCAATTGGAATCTTTAGATTTGTCGATGAACAAGCTTTCTGGTAGGATTCCTCAAAGTTTAGCTAGCTTGAACTTTCTAAGTTTCTTGAACCTGTCATTCAACAACTTAACAGGCCCAATTCCAGTTGGAAATCAGATCCAGACTCTAGATGACCTTTCGATATATGAAGGAAACAATGGACTATGTGGACCACCGGTTATGAGAAGTTGCAATGGAAATGATGTAATATCCAATAATGCTAGTGAGGACGAAGATCAAGACGATAATGCAGGATTGTGGTTTTATGAAGGGATGGGCCCTGGGTTCGTTATTGGATTTGTGGGACTACTTGGGAGTTTGCACTTTATCAGGAGGTGGAGGGTGGCTTATTTTGGTACTCTTGAAAATGCTTACGATTGGCTAACGATATCACTTCTACTGAATCTTGCTCGTGTAAGGAAGAAACTTTTCGAGTGAGGTATGCTCCTAGATTCAAAAACGCCAGCTTTCACTTAATAGTTAACACTGGAAATTGCGATAGCCGGAAATTTAAAATAATCTAAAACTATTTAAAATAAAAATGATCAATGACATTTGAACCAATTATGTCACTTTAAGACTAAAATTTTATTTTGTTCCTACAGTTTTTATATTATGTCTGAATTATAGATTTAAATATTTAATTAGCAATCCTATACTAAAGTTAAACAAATTAATTCTAACCATAACAATTAAAGGTTATGTAAAGACGAACATAAATACTAACAAGATTTCATAAAGTTTGATATTAGGCTATTTCTTTAATTGCTCATTTTACTAACTAACTTTAAATCTTTTTGCTTTAATAAAAAGGAAAATTGGTTTTAAATAATCTCAACTATGCCTTATTGGTAAATAACAGTCCGAATTTTACAATTGCCTACTGACAGTCCCAACTATTGGTGTATTTGTAATTAACGGGCCGCGACTAACGGATGACAAACTCCGTTAGTGATTTGCTGACGTGGCACGCCTAGTTGTCAAAATTGCTTATGTGACAGCTTACGTGACTCTGTATAAAAATGTTCTCTCTCTCTCTCCTCCTGCAAATCACCCAGCACCCGTCGCCACCAAACCCTATCCCTGCCAACACTGTTGGAGAAACAAACTAATATAATTCAGAAATTCGATTGCTTCTTTTCTTCGTAAGCCTCCTGGTACGTAGCTTTTGTTTTATTCTGTTGACCAAACCCCAACTTTCTCCGATACACCATCGAAACGTCAACAAATTCCATGTTTATTGATTCAAATTCATAACACAGACACGAGTTATAAATCCAATCAAGCAACCACTGTATTACCACCATCTCTCCCCATCATTAATCAATTCAAGTTTCAAATATCCATCAAATGCATATGAGGGTTACTGATTCAAGAAAATCGGAGGTTGCAGAGGTGCATAACAGAAGCTGCAAGTGGCCGCGGTGGCGGCGGTAGATAGTGGGACGGCGGTTGCAGGCGGTGGCGGAGGGCGGCACAAGTGGTTAACGGATGTTGTAGGTGCTGACGTAGGAGAAAGCTCAGAGGAGAGGCGACGATGGCACGAAAGATCTATTGTAGCGGCTGCGGTAGCGGAAATTCTAGTGTGGCGGCGGTGGCAGGTGGTGGAAATGGGTAGTCGTGAAGTGAAAAGGTAGTGGGGCTGCAGATAATGGAGGTAAGAAGATGGGTTTATTTAGATCTAGGGTTGTTGTTGGTGGTGTTGCCAAGTAAGCTACCATATAAGCAATTTTGACAACTAGGCGTGCCACGCCAGCAAATCACTAACGGAGTTAGTCATCCGTTAGTCGCGGCCCGTTAATTACAAATACATCAATAGTTAGGACTGTCAGCAGGCAAGTGTAAAGTTCGGACTATTATTTACCAATATGGCATAGTTGGTATTATTTAGAACCAATATTCCTAATAAATATACAATATATGTTTTTTGTTTTAATCAAGTTACATTAATTAAAGTTGTCAATACGATTTAGTTGTATTGTTTATAATCAATACTTCATGTAAGTAAGCTATATTACCATTTACCGAGAGGCTGCTGCTAAACATACCTCCCTTACACCATTTTTACTAAATATACACCCCCTTAACTTATTAGATAAATTACTGTTACCTCTTTACATTATTTATATGCATATTAGTCCTTACAACATTTTTTTCACTTAATAGTCTTTACTACATATATCAAATTAAAAACTATCAAGTATTCTATTAATTTATTTTTTTAGTATTAATATTGTAAATATTTATAATATCTATTTTTTTAATTTTAATAGTATATATATTTATAATATCCTTATTTTACCTCTTTATCTTTTATAAAATAAACCCGAAAACCTAAAACCCTAAACCCGAATCATAAACCCTAAACCCGAAACGCGAAAATCTAAACCCTAAACCCGAAACCCTAAATCCTAAAACCGAAACCCGAAAACCCAAACCCTAAACCCGAACCCGAAATCCTAAGCCTGAAACCCTAAACCTGAACCCAAAACCCTAAACTCCAAATCATAAAAAAAAAACGCAACTTGTAAAAAAAAAACAATATAAAACCCTTATTTTTTGTGCTAATTTGGTAATTATATAATTTTAAAGGGTAATATGAAAGTTGGTTTTTCCAATGGGGGGGGGGGGGAGGGGTATGACAAGCAACCAGGGGGGGTACTTGTAGTCTGACCCTTACCTAGATATTAAATAAAGGATCTCAATAAATAGCTTAAAATTAGTAATAGGTCTCTCATAAATTTATACTTTATAGGATGTGTTTTGTATATCATTGCAACGATTATTGTAGTTTGGAATTTTAACACAACTAGAATAAATAAATGTTGGGAAATTTTGGACAAAAGTATATTTATTAAGTATTTCTTACTAATAAATAAATTATTAACGTGTCTAAAGATAAAGAGTAGAGGTGAATGCGACATCGATATTCTAATTAAAGTATATAGTTAAGAACTTGAGCATTGATGAAATGGGAAATGGGGTTGTCTCGTGTAGAACGATAAAATTTGTGAATTTCTTATAATTAAGAACATCTGTAGTTGTGGCCTTATTGTGCCGTTTTGATGCCATAATGCCTGGAAACAACCCCCCTGGCATCATGGGTGGCGTTTTGAGTGTGCATTTTAGATGGTGTTATGTACATAACTTGCAATAGCCCGTGTTTTGAGGAGGGTTGTGTGAGAGATAGAGAGGGAGTGAAGGAATAAAATAATGAGTGTATAAGACAATGAGAGTTATGAGTATTTTTTCACTACTCTTGTTTTTTGTAAAACTTTGAAATGTTGACTAGCTAAGCACCATATGACGTCTGAGGTTGCCTAGTTTTGACTACACATGGTCTAAAATGTCTGGAGTGAAGGAATAAAATAATGATTGTATGAGACTATGAGAGTTATGAGTATTTTTTCACTACACTTGTTTTTTGCAAAACTTTGAGATGCTGACTAAGCACTATATGACGTAAAATGTCCGGATATGTCTAGTTTTGACTACACATGGCCTAAATGAGAGAATTCACAAGATTATATTCTTAAATGATAAGACACACTCAATGTCACTATAGCAAGGGTGCAAAGTGCCCGATCAATTGCATTACGCAGACTCGCATGGCGCACTTTGCATTACGCAGACTCACAGCGCCACTTGAAAGCCGACGTTAGTATTTTTTTTACTTACGGCTCGAGCCCAATCAGTTGCTAGGATTCGTCACCAGGGGAGTACCCGTGACAAGTATCCACCATCAGAACCCATTTCCTACAATAAATATATATAATGTTACACATAGATTGAATGATTTGTAAGAACGCACATTATTAGTTTTGGTGATCAGTAATAGTGTATGACCGCATACAACTCGAATTTAGTGCCGTGCTGGCCAAGGGAATTTGTGTACACGTTTTTTTTTTCTTGTTAATTGTTATGATATCTTAGTCTTTGCTATGTTTTAATTCATTTGCTCAGATACTCGAATATCCGATGTCTTGATAGTATACTGTTGTTCGTGACACTATCAATATGAGTTTCTTTCCGTTTATCATTAAATATTTCACATTGGCTTTCTGTTATTAAATTTTATAGCTTGATTATTCTTGGTACATTTCTGACTTATCTAATAACATTCTTTAGAATAACTAAATTATTTCCCAAATCTGTATAAGAAGTGAACGGTTTCTTAGATAATGCTTTGATTAACTTGAATATATATAAAAGGAATATTCTCATATTAAATTAAGTTTTATTATATTCTACTTTTGTTATGTTTACCGCTCACTGAGCAACATGCTCAAAACATACGTTTGTTTTCTTGTATCTCAGGATATCAAGACTATGAGGATGTGATGAAAGAGAGCTCAGGAGTTTAATATGGCATTTGTTTTACTAAGCATCTAAATAATTATCTTTGTCAAATTACCTATGTATTAATAATTTGTTAGTTCTATATTCCACGTTGGGGTGTCATAGGAAAACAATTAATAAAAACTTATGAGCAAGCGCACATATGTTAATCATTCAAAAATTCAAATTTACAAATCCAGACTCCAGAATAATCTAGTACGCTCATCGCTCAAGATTTATGTTTCAACTTAGTAAATTTTCTAATAAACTAGTACCCTACATCAAATTAATTGTTTTGTTTCTTGTGAGTTGTTACGTGCCACTAAATCAATCATGCTCCAAGTTCGCATGCATTAGTAGTTGTTTGTTTTAAGTGTTTTACATTCTAGTAGTGCGTCATATTAAGTATGTTAGTGGGTCATATTAAGTATGTTAGTGTTTCACTAAATAACTTATTTTAATTTTACAAACGGTCTCCTATATCATATCTTCCATTTCATTCATGTTCTACATATATTCATCAATACTGGGTTCGATACATCATCAACAATATATGTACTTGTAACCTAAAACATAATTCTTACTTATGCCACCTTTGATATACTAATTTGCTATATATCGTTAGCTTGACAAAACTGACATCATTTTGGTTTCAAACTGAAAACCTGATTTTAACGGGAAAAAAAACAAAAAAATCAAAATGTAATTTCTGGTTCAATCAAAATGAAATAGGATTGGGTTAAAATGTTATAATTTGGGTTCTTGGTTATAGCCAAATTGAAAAGATTAATTTTATCAGTTCAATTTTGACCGAAGCGAAACTGAATATATAAGTTAGTTCATTTTTAAACACTTTCGTTTTGGTTCGGTTTTAACTTAAACGGTTTAATACTCACGGGCCAAGACAAACACGTCATATAGTTGGACGATAACAGACCTCATGGGTCATGGGCTGGCCAATATCGGCCGTAGCTTATGGCCAATTAGTACACGGTGCAACTTATTTGTTGAATATTCGTTCAACTCCAAATTTTCCCCTCAATATTAGCCTTAACTAACATCTTAATACACGCTATCAGTAAGACAAAGTTAAAAATTAAAACTAATATTAATAATTTAAAAAGATATGCAATTATGCATTGTAATGCTGTTAATACGCAGATAAGTATATTACTAATTAAAGCAATACTAAAACATTATTGTTTAATACCAAAACTGTAAAGTATTTGGAACTGTAAACATTATTGATTTAACCTCCTACTTTTAAGAAGGTTTTCAGATAGTCTAATCTAATATTTATATCCCACTTTTGATAACACACAACACTGAAGAATTTGTGAGCAGACACAAAACTAGAAGTGTGATTATAACATTTATTTAGCTGAAACTTTTTTAAATAATATTTTAAATTTTAATTATATTATTTTCACTGTCAATTATTTTGTTTTCATTATTTATTCGTCAAACTTAATCAATCTATGTAAATTAAAGTGTAATCTATACTATATAATAAATAAACGTTTTATCATGTCACATGTTATTCTCTTATGCATTGTTATTCTTTCTTCTCATCTCTCTCTCTCTCCTATTAATTATATATACTTTTTAAAGTTCTTTTTATTTATTTTTTATTTAATGATTTCTTTAATTGCTTTTACAAAACGTATTTTTATATTTTTTTAAAAACGTTAGATTTATTTATAAAACAATTTTTATAAACTGAACATTTTCATTATTCAACGAGTCATTGTTAAAAACACGTGGATCTTTAATTGAACCCGATCCGCCTTCTTTTCACCTATAACCGTAATATCTTTCTTTCTATCTATATTTTGTCGATCAAAACCTTATTGATTTTCCTTAACTATACATTCTTCAACTAGTTGAACATTTTCTTCTATTAATGGTTGGTTCGTATTGTTTCGATTGTACCGTTTATGTTCTCATAATACTATATTACTTTAGTTGCTACCGTATTTTTAGTGTATTATCTAATGTTGTATCGAAAGAAGTATTTAGAGATTTATGATTTATTTTTAAGTATGTGAATAGTAGTTATAATTTAATTTCGTACTTCATGTATTACTTAGCTTTATTTATCAAAAGTTATCACTTACAAAATATAAGTTGTCCGGCCTGTGTAAGACACGGGGACATAACCTAGTCCATACTATATATATAAAACATGAGTGAGTGAACTCTTAATTTTTAATAAATACTAAACTTGTTGCTTTTAATACAAACTATAATGCATAAGATTAAGACATTTTAGGAGCAATTTTATCTTTTGACAATTTTGTCTTTTTAGCAAAAGTAAAATTATGTTACGGTTGATTATTTAATTTATTCAAAAATAATTACAACTTTGGTCCTATAACTTTAATCACATTTTAAACCAACTAAACCGACGACGTTTATAACTTTTTCACACGCTAATATTTTTTTTCAAAAACATTATACCATAAAAGAGTAATTATTCTTTTTAGTTTGAGTATGGTATTGCTATACTTTTTTCATTTTAAAAACTTAACGTGTTACGTGATTATCATTAAAGACCGGCAAACGAATCGATCGGGTTCAGCCGTTTGGGTCATGGGGGTTAAGGTTGGAATTGGTCGATACAAAAAAGGTTAATTTGGTTTGGGTCAGAACGGGTTTGGGTTGAAAGGGGTTAAGTCATAACGAATTTCGGGTTAGAACAGTGTCAACCGAAATGGGTTGCGGGTCAATACGAGTTCAATGTAGCGTTACATGCGCACCGACACATGATTGCGCGAGTACAGTCGTTGTGTGACGTGGTTACTAACAATGGTTAAGATTCTAATGCCGCAATACAAGCATACTATCTTCGGGTTGCGCGCATACTATTGTGAAGTCACGCACATACATGAACGATCACACTTACGCATCTGATGACATGTTTGCGTGCATACCCCATCACATCGCACGGGCACAAAGCTAGTAATATTTGATGCATCATGAAAGTGTAGTTTGCTATGCATGTTTACATAAGTGCCCTTGATTCAAGCACGTACCCGTACAATTTGCTTATTCCTATCCTAACCTCGTGTACTTCACAATTGTTTTCAATGGATATTATGATTTGATTTTTATTAGAGCATGCTATGTATAATGTATTAATTGAGACTTTTATAGATTGTTGTTTTAAAATATGTTAAGGATTATGTATATATGTATAATTTAAGACTTTTATTAATTTTTGAAAGTTTTTGTTTCAATACATATGTATTATTTATCGTCTCTCTAAACATGTCGTTTTGTGTTAGCCTCTTTCTAAACATTTCGTGTTTGAAAAAAGACACATATAGTTATCGTGTCGTGTTTATGTCTAGCATCACATATAATTGTGTCTTATTTTGTCATGTCTGATTATGCCGGCTCTAGGTCCCACGTTTTATCCAAAGATTTGATTTAAAATTTAACAATTTCGTTAGTTTTAACACCTTTATTGTAAACACATGTGAATTGTGGATTCGTACGTTGATTCAGTAAATCAGTCCTTTATTTATAGGTTTCGCTTATACTTTTGAGGTTTGGCAATATGTGTCAAATTAAAATGTTTTCATATAAAGGTAACGTTAGAATACAAAGGGAGAGAAGTATGAGAATGATTTCTGACCACACAAAAAAACCAATAAAAATAAATTCAAAAAAATCATAACTCAAAATATAAATAATAATAAAACAAAAAAAACAAAAAAAAAAACTAAAATGTTTCTGCCATCAATCCCGTTAAACTTTTTTTAAAAAAAGAAAAAAAAATAAAATAAAAAAACAATTGACGAAAAGACACAATGGCGAAAATGTAACATCCCGAAATTTTCAAGAATAATATTTTATATATTATTTATTTATGAAGGAAAAGCTTACCTGAATCAGTAGAGAATTGATAAAATAGTAAAAATGAAAGGTTAAGTATGCTAATTAAATGAGAATAAGTATGGACCAAGAAGGAAAGATGTGCCTTAGGTTCATAGGCGTAAGGGAGTATAAATACCCATTAAACCCTAATTCTTTCCATTTTTATCTCTACACTATAGCCTACACCTTGAAAAACACACACAAACACTATCCTTTAACCCGAGCCTAGATCCGAAGTTGAAAACCCGAGCTTGTTGGTGCTAGAAGGTTGTGACGAACCGAACCTACATCAAGACCAGCTCGTGTTCATGAACCGACTCGTATAAGGTACGTTTATAACGTAAACTTGTTCATATAGGTTCGGATTCATTTAGGTAATCTTAGATTTGTATACATATGGTAAAAACGAATCAAAAGTGATGATTCTTGCTGAAAACCATTAACGATTGATGTGTTAATTTGTCAAACTAGTAACCGAGTTATAAACGAACAAATCGGACTGTGTAAACACGATGTATGAATTTATTGATGGTTAGGGTTAGTAGGCGCTGCGATTCCAAGCATATTGATACCAAAATCTTGTTATTTTGTCGAGATTCGAGGGTTTATTATAGATCTGGTGGCAGTTGACTGTGTATTGTTCATATCGATTTTGACTTTGACCTCTGAGTCAAAGTTTGGATAAGATTGCTGTAATTCGTTAGGATAAGATAACAAATTAACTAACCCAATTCGTTATGGCAAGATAACGAATCATTTCACCAATTCGTTATGGCAAGATAACGAATCATTTCACCAATTCGTTATGGCAAGATAACGAATTAGTTCACCCATTCGTTCTGGAAATATAACGAATCAATTCACCAATTCGTTATATCCAAATAACGAATTAGTTCACCCATTTGTTCTGGCAAGATAACGAATCAGTTCACCAATTCGTTATGTCCAACACTACGTGAATATTGACCTTCGGTCACACGAAAAAAGTGTGGCCGTAGGCCTTTAGCCACACACATTTGGTTCAGGTCATATGTGGCCAAAGGTCGCGACACCGTGGGTATGATATGGCCACACACAGTTTTTAGTGGCCTTATGTGGTAATAAGTGTAGCTAAAGGGTACATGCATTAGTTGCTGGCCATCAAGAAGCTTCTCCAATAAGTGTGGCTAAACGGTAGAAAATGACCACATGAAAATTTACTATGAGTGACCATTGCACGTATATAACCACATGAATTCATGTTTCAGCCACATGAATTTTATATTATTGTGGCCAATAGGGTTGTGTTAAGCTTGCATTGTGACCTGTACCGTGTGGATATAGTAAAGAAATGGTCACTTAAATTTAATAATAGAGTGGCTAATTATATGATATAGACACTGGATATTACATTAAAAGTGGCTAAATATGTTTACTTGCCACTCAAACACTCCTTTGTAGATTATAGTGTGGCCATTGTCTTACCGTTTGTCACACATAATGCTTTTCCTAATTTAAAGTGTGGCTATTGTAAAACTTTTCGTCACACATAGTGAGGTACTATGTGGTTAATCATATCTTATAGACACTGAAGGTTATTGTGAATGTGGCTAAAAATGTGAACTTGCTAGTCAAAAACTCTTTTGTAGTTTGTGTTGTGGCCATTGTCTTACCAATTGTCACACATAATGCTTTTCGTAATTTAAAGTGTGGCTATTGTCAAACTTTTCGTCACACATAGTGAGATACTGTGTGGCTAAAAATATCATATAGACACTTGAGGTTTTTGTCAATGTGGCTAAAAATGTGAACTTGCTAGTCAAAAACTCTTTTGTAGTTTGTGGTGTGGCCATTGTCTTACCGTTTGTCACACATAATGCTTTTCCTAATTTAAAGTGTGGCTATTGTCAAACTTTTCGTCACACATAGTGAGGTACTATGTGGCTAATCATATCTTATAGACACTGGAGGTTATTGTCAATGTGGCTAAAAATGTGAACTTGCTAGTCAAAAACTCTTTTGTAGTTTGTGGCGTGGCCATTGTCTTACCTTTTGTCACACATAATGCTTTTCGTAATTTAAAGTGTGGCTATTGTCAAACTTTTCGTCGCACATAGTGAGGTACTTTGTGGCTAATAATATCATATAGACACTGGAGGTTGTTGTCAATGTGGCTAAAAATGTGAAGTTGCCACTCAAACACTCTTTTGTAGTTTGTGGTGTGTCCATTGTCTTACCGTTTGTCACACATAATGCTTTTGTAGTATAAAGTGTGGCTATTATCATACTTTTCGTCACACAAAAATGTTTGTGTTGTGGCTAATGGTAATTTATAGACTCTAATTTTTGTAATTTCAGGTGTAGCTATTGTTTTACTTTTGGCCACACCTATTTAATGTGTTCTATGTGGCCAAATTGTATGTAATTAGGCAATATATAATTATTTTTATTTTTGTGTAGTAATATAAAACTGCTATAATCAAGCATGACAAAACAAAATTAGAAACAAATTATATTAACAATAATATTCACTTAAGAAAATGTATATGCAAAATATCTTACAAAATACAAAAATAACGACTACCTATATACTAGCTAAGGCGTCGGTTTTCTTGGCACTGCTCCTTGTCTTCTGTTTGGTCACCCGGTCTATCGTTGTGTACTTTGCCTTTGCCTTCTTGCCAGCTCTGTCTGGTTCTTTTGAGGATGGGAGTGGTGGTAGCTGGAACAACACAATATGAAAAACAAATATGTATAATTAATGTCGTATTTTGAAATTGAATAGAACAAAATAGTAGGCCTGCATACGAACCGAACGTTCGTTTAACTGTTCGTGAACCTTTCGGCGGGAAGTTCGATTATGTACGTTTATCTTTGTTCAATTACGTTAGTTTAGATTATAAACAAACGAACATAAACGAACACAAGTGTTCATTTTTTAAACTAAATGAAAATGAACATAGATATTTGTTCGGTTAAGTTAAAAGGGAACAAACCTCCTGGTCACATAAGATTAGGTGTTCTGGCCAAGCAACAAAAGTACCAATTGCGTCGCCAACAGTCGTAATTTCACCTGCCTCACATGGAATAATTGCTTGTTCCTTTATGGCTCCATCAATACTAACTTTATAGCAACCCTCCGGGATTGCTTTTCCATGCAACTGTTATGGAACCGGTGACCAATGAACTTTACCATTTGCCACCTTGTTACGCTTGTCATGCTCACACAAAAGACACTCATACACCTATAAACTAGCATGTGAAATTAAGATGGCTTAGTTGAAGTCAATATATAAGTACATACCCATGTTGGTGGGAAATTAACAATGTTTCGCGCAGTACATACCTTTATGACAACAGGTGGGGAAGCTTCATCTATAGATACATCAACTTTTCTTTTGCGGCTTCTCCGTTTTACCTAAAAACCATTCAATGAATCAATCAACAATTAAAGGAAAAACTGAAATTGGTAGATACCCACTGATGGTTTTTTCGAGCCGTTACTATCCGGAGTGTGGTGTAGTTGTGTTGATGCTTGGTCAACATTGTTCTCTACAGGCTTTATTGGTAATATAAAAGAAATTGGAATTGTTAGACTTATTAGGTTATATTATATAAAAACTGAAATTGCCAAATACTTACTGATGTCGCGCTATGGGGATCGATTACCGTTTGATCAACACTTTTTTCCACAGACTTGGCCTGCAATTCGGTAATAGAAAATGAGCACACTCACATTGGAAACGAATTATAAAAAGTACTGAAATTGTCAAATACTTACTGATGTCGCGATATGTGGAGCGGGTACCATTTCGACAACTATTTTATCCGCAGACTTGGCCTACAATTAACTTATGCAAAATCAGCACACTCACATGGAAAGTTAATTATTAAAACAAATCTATCAAACTGTCAAATGCTTACCTGAGAAGTGGATTCTTGTTGCACAGCCTCACCTGAGGTTAAGATGTTTCCCACATAACTGGCCTACAAATCAATTTATTAGGTTATGGAAAATGAAAAATCACATGGAAAGTTGTAATAAACAAAGAAACTGTCAGATACTTACTGGTGCTGGCATTTTATTTTGCGCCACAACACTAGTACTTTGGTTAGAACCAACCTGGTTGGGAACATGATTTACCTACGAATTGTGACAAAAACAGTGACAATTATGTATGTCGAATGCATTAATTAATATGTAGCATACGTAACTTACTTGACTTGCCGACATTTGCGGCAACAATCCTTCGAAATGTCTGAACCTGGCCTCAAATGCTAACTGTTCCTTCTCACGGCTTGCTAGCATAGCATTCGTGGATTCAAGTAGAGACGTCAACCTGTTCACCACTTCATCTCTTTGCACCGCCTCATACTCAAGTTGGGCAATCCGTTGCTTAAACGAGCTTTTTACCCGACTCACACCCCAATATTTACTTGTTGTCAATCCGTACCCAATCCCTTTTAAAAACCCACCTTTCTCTTTGCCAAGCACTAAGGTGACGGCATCTGTGCACGGTTCAAGTGCCAGGGCTCCGAAGGCGATCTGCTCCTCATGCTGAACCTGCAAGAAAACAAATATTCTAATACACTTGTAACATGCTTATGTATCCACATCAAGTGTTGAGACAAGTTATACAGACTCAAGTTTTTTTACAACAATATAAGGAAATGAATTGACTTTAACATGATTTAAAAAGTTTAATACTAAAACATACTAATTTGGTTGTCACGCCTTCGACAACAACATTCTTGTATGCGCCATCTTTGTCCTCCCTTCCTTTCATCCACATTAATGCACGGCAGTGGATCTAATCCGGTTCAATTTCCTTCTTTTTGACCTTGTAAAATATTCACGAGAAAGCAGCTGACGGTCATGCGTTAGACACATAACCAACAAATCATTGAACTAGAGAGAAAGCAGCTGACGGTGATTACCAGTTTCTCTCGAAGGTAGGTATAACCCCCTCGTCCCATGTGATGATCAAAAGCATTCTTTGCTCGAGCTATCTTTGATGAAGCCGATTTTTTCTTCAACCACACATTATAATCATTTCATTGTATTTAAACAAAAAACATAGACCATATATAGTCGATCAATCTACGTTTGCAGAGTAGAGGATTTATTCCTGAAACTGCTCTGATTGTGTGTACTCAACGAAGCTATCCTAGTCTTCTTGCCTGATCATCGTCCTGTGTCCCTTGGGTATCGCCTTCAGCTTCAGAGGTTTACCGATGTTCGGCATAATGTATTTGGCATACATTTTTCTTCTAAAATCCCGAAGAAGGTGTCCGAGCCGATTTATCACAGAAGGCCTGTGAGACGCCTCAATCTCAAAATATTTCTGCATAATATAATACGGTAAAGGTAAATTACATCTCAAAATATAAAACACACAAATAAAAATAAAGAATAACCGTTATTTGTTCCCACAGTTTATCTCTAAGCTCCTTCTTGACCTCCCTCCAACTTAGATGTCTCAAGCCAACTATTTCCCTTACAACATTCCCTAAAAAACTTGCAAACTTTGATCTGTTTTGGCCAGTGAACCTACCAGTCTAACACCACCAGAGTTTGCATATTCGGTACGTAGCTTAGGTAACCTCGTCAACCCCCTTGTAGGTTTTTTTGTAGTAGCAAAACTGTTGATGGATTCGATAGCCATCGTCCCGATATCATCGTCCCTACCAGTCTGACCGTCGTCGTCGTTGGCTTCCTCGCTAGAGTAGCCTTCAGTGTCGTCTGATTGAGCGTCTTCGTCATCGTTGGCTCCCTCATCGGAGTATAAAACATGTTCTTCTTTGATTCTTTCATCTATAAGCTTCATCGTCGATTGTTTTTTAATAATTTGGAAGTGTAATTTGGAGTATAAATCACCGTCGTCTGATTTTGTGGAGTGGAAAATTTTTAATAATTTGGAGTGTAATTTTATTTTTGGAGTGTTAAATGTAATTTGGAGTTTTTGAATATTTGGAGCCAATATTTTGGAGCTTTTTGAGTTTTGCCTTCCTTTTAATTAAGAACCAATAGATTATTGGCATAGTTTTTACGGCAGAGAACCTGTGGCTAGAAATAGGCACTTTGACAGAAGATGGTTGGATAAGCGTGTATTGCGTACTAGGATATTTATATATGTTTATGTACATTAGCGTGTTACAAGCGTAATAGTGTTTTTTAACAAAGTATTTTTTGTTTTATTTTTAGATTTAACCAAGTGTTTTTTGTTTTTTTGATTTGTTTTAAGATACTCCATAATTACCATTCATTAAAAGTTTTCATACAAAAGGCACCATTACAATACATTTCATGAAACAAAATAAGAGTGAATAACAAAATAGATTATACAAGAAACTATAAAAGTAAAGCATTTAAAAGCTAACCAACCAACATTCAACACAATAAACTAAAAAGTGTATCAATACAACCATACAAATATTATCCAGAGTGACCAAATCACAAATGTTCCAAAATTCACCAAACACATCACCAAATATTTCCCAAATGTTTCAAACATCACCAAATCACTAATCAAATTTTGAAACTAACAAAGTACCTTCATTGAAGTCATATTCAAATCTGCACTTATCACCAATCTATAATTCATTTTCCACCTTGAAAATTTTCTATTTTGGTAACAAATATCTGAATTTCAGTTCCGACACTTCACCATGAAGTCTCATTTTTTTTACGACCTTCGGGATTGACCAAAGTGATTAGCATTCCATCATAGGCATCAATCTTGGTAGCAATGTGACCCGGAAGACGCTGTGAAAAGCAAATTTCAAATATACTTGTAAATAAAAAAGAAATTTAAAAATTCAATTTACCAATTTCTTGGTGACGTTCATGTGGAAGACGATTTTAGAGTCATCATTATGCTCATCAAGATGAATTGGGTTTTGGGAGAAACTACCTTGATTGCTTAATTGATAGTTGGGAAATAGCTGATTTGGACCAGGAAGAATAAATTCTATGCCATCTTCATGAAAGACATTAATATGAAATGTCTTATCTGATATGATTTCAAACACAACAAACGGACCACCTTTCAAGTTTGTTTGTTTAAAAACCTCAATCCATTCATCCTCTAGCCTATAACCCATTCCATCCCAAAGACATGAAACTTTTAACATATATCTATTTGGAGCAATAAGCTCGAAAAGCGAATTCGTGTAATTTTCACCAAATTCTTGAATCACGTACCACTCAGGGAAATCCTATTAAACATGTTAATTAAATGACATTTGAATTTGGAAACAATCATTAAAAACAGAAATTAAAACTTACAAAGTAATGGACGTGTCGGTTTCTGACTGGAATACATATCATAGTACCGGATTGATCATTTACGTTTCTTTGAAAGTAAACATATTCAACATAGATCTTGATTTAAGCTCAAAAACAACATATGTTCCAGCTTGTATACAACATTATCTGATTAATTCAGTCCAACCGGTTCCAAAATAAAAGTCATCAAGTACTTTGATTATAACAACAGAAAACGTTCTACCACTTTGATCATAAATCAAACAACAGCCGGTATTCGATTTCATGTCAGCAAACATTGATTGAACAACTTTAGGAATGAGCTATAAGTAACACAAAAAATGTTCTTAGAATGTATATGTTTGCAAAACTGTAAAATGTTTCATAAAAAATATTACCAGATAACATTAACATACCATCCAACTCATGGAATCGCTGTCGATACCTACCAGGAACTTAACTCCATTACTGAGATGTGGCATTTTTATGTTCTTACTAGGATAAGCGAAATACGAATTACAGTCTAGCGAAGTAGAAGTCGATTTAGGGTTTTGAAGCTAAAAGGGGTTTGAATTTTAGTTTTATTTATTTCTACACATTTAATTATATATATATTTTGGTTTTTGTTTTATAACTTTTTAAAAATAGTATAAAAACATTTAATTTTAGTTTTTTTTACTAACATTTCGGTATTAAATTTTGTTAAAAGTTGAGTTCGTTCAGTAAATCGTATTTTTTAAATAAAATTAAAAAATTTTATCCATTATTGAAGTATTATCTTAACCATTAGTAAGATTTTCTGGATAAGATTTACAACTTCGTAATACAGAAGCTCATAACATTCTAGTGTTATCATTATCATATGTAGTTTTGTATCATTATCATCTTCTAGGTTATCATCATCACCATATGAGTTATTATGATGATGATCAACATCATAAAGTTATCATCGTTATCATGTATTATAGTGGTTATCATCATCATAATCATCGATCATTGTCACCATGAAACAGCATCATCATCAGACGTGCGGGTAATCAACGTGGTTATTGTATAGGCTTTCGTAGTCAGCGTTGATCATACGTGTAACATATATCTCGCTATCAGTGTCGTCATCATCGTCACACATCATCATCATCAGCATCATCATCATCATCCGATTGCCATGTACGGGATGTAGTCAGCATCGTATGGCTTATCGTAAACAAAACGCCCAATATTAGCGATCACTGTCGGCACCATCTTATGAATTGTTGTCGTCATCAAACGACATCATCAGTCGTACATGCTACCATCAATATGACCATCGTATACGTTATCATGGTCGTTGTCGATCATACGGGTTACATGTCATTAAACATCGGTGTCACCATCATCATAAACATATATATATATATATATATGTGTGTGTGTGTGTGCGCGCGCCTGTGTGGCGTATTGTAATATAGGTACATATAATTGGTCCTCATCACATATATGTGTGATCATCATCATAGACGTCATGCTCGTCGTACGAGCTACAGTCGCCATCGTATGGGT
This sequence comes from Bidens hawaiensis, assembly GCF_021521415.1. NCBI lineage: Eukaryota > Viridiplantae > Streptophyta > Magnoliopsida > Asterales > Asteraceae > Bidens > Bidens hawaiensis. The sequence continues at coordinate 56,251 of NW_027493500.1, read as the reverse complement.
TGGCATAAGCAAACCGTACCATATAAGTTAGCAGCATTAATATGATAACCACCATCAACCCAGGTTGTTATATTAGCATCGTCTCGTCATAATTGGGCCAATCATCATGGTCATCATACGGGATAGCACCGTCATCGTCTCATGTATTACATATCCGCAATCATCATGACCACCTGAACCCACCACCACCCACTAATATTATATATATATATATATATATATATATATATATATATATATATATATATATATATATATATTTGCTACTATACAATACTAACCGTACGATTAAAATTTAAAAGCACGCGCCTTCTTTTAAAAGGGTCAAATAATTACCCTAACTCATCTAATTCTGGAACGGCGATTTCCCAAAATTCATCCTCGTAAGTCAATATTCCTAAACCGTCGGCGATTCGTTTCTACTGTGAAGCACAAGCATAAGCACAAGCCCGAGTGGTTTAATTATTCTGGAACGGAACCAAAATAAAGAACCCTAACTCATCTACTTTTGGAACGGAACCAAGAACGAAGCAAAAGCACGATAGGTCTCAGAATGAAGAGGGAACAGGTGTTACTTTATGATTTTTTTAGAGTTTTAGTTTACTTAATCTTAAAATGTAAGCATTTGTTTGAATCTTCTTATGTATTAACGCGTTTGATAAGCGTGTTGTTGTAATACATATCTTTGTTTTTTTAAATCTATGTATAATATTAAAGCATGTTATATGCGTATGATTAGCGTGTTATGGCTTTGGTATGAGAATTTATCATTGTGATGTTTGATAAGAGTTTTCTGTTTCCTTGTGATTCGTGTTATTATCCCCTACCCCCGTGTTTTATTGTATGTATGTGATTCAGTTGTAAAAAAAAAAAACAAGACTGATAAAAGGAAGACTAAAAAAGTTGCTCCTGTAGGGAAAACAAAACATGTTGTGGAAGCATACTCTGATTCAGACCTTGACACAAAGATCGACAGGTTGTTGTCAAAGCGGAAACAGGTGGAAAACAACACCTCTGGCCCGGACTTTCATCGTGCGAAAAAGAGAGCCATAAAAGAAAAGAAGCCAGACGAGAGGGGAAATCCTTTTGTTGAATTTGTAGACAAAAAATTGAAGAATAGGTGTGCACCTATTAATATTGTTGATGCAGTGAAGGCAATGACCACTGCCTAAAAAACTTGTGTAGAAGAAATGGTTTTCGGGTCAATGTTAAGACTTCAAGTAACCTAAACTCCAACAACTTTGGGATATTGGTTGCTCATGAACTATAATAATCGTTTAAATGAATTGAACATTGGGAGCGGTGTTATTAAGATAACACCAATGGGTAAGATTCCTGTTTTAGACAAGAGTAGACCAAGATTGGGGGAAGATGTTACTACAGATTTGTTCAAAAATCAATTCCCGAAAAATTCAAGAATAAGTATAAAGCATGTGAAAGACAAACCGGCCGCGGATCAAGGAGTTGGTGAACTGTTTAAGATTAATTTCCTTGTGTTGTTCAACACCTGTATAGGATTTGTGACAAAATCAACAACAGTCAATCGACGATTCATCGCCGCAATTGATAAATCCTCGGATATTCCAAATATGGATTGGTGCAGCTATGTTATTGAAAACTTGAAAATGACAAAGGAAGAATAGAGAGGTATCAAAGCTCAATACAACGATCCAATCACCTTCCTTGTGATGCTTTACACGCATGAATACCAAAAAAAATATGGTCCATTTGGGACTCTCGTCACAATGCATGCAGTCAACTACATAACAACAACTATTCTTAATAACATGAAAAAATACTTGGAGAATAATGGTCTGCTACTGAGGTTGCTGCTGCTGCTACTGCTGCGACGTTTAGTGTTGACGGGAAAGGGATTGATGCGGCTGCTGCTGCTCATGCTGCTGTGACCGTTAGTGCTGCCGGGAAGGGACTTGATGAGACTGCTGATGCTGCTGTTGCTGATTCTGCTGCTGTGACAGTTAGTGCTACCGGGAAGAGACTTGATGAGACTGCTGCTGCGGCTGCTGCTGCTGTGACGGTTAGTGCTGCCGGTAAGCCTGGAGTTGAAGAAAACACTGCAGCTGAGGAGAAACAAGAACATGGTATTAAACTTGTTATTTTCTTCTAAAAAACTCTCGTATCTCTTATCTCTACATGCATTTTATGTAATACAACATTATATGTAATTAAAAAAACAGATGGTCAAAGTGCATCTGAAACAGATAATGCCAATAAAACAGGTGAACAAGATTTGGATGATTATGTAAGTGATTATTCACCTTTAAGTTTGCAAATGCCTATAGTGCTTGTTAACTATTATTTAACTCCATTACAACTGGCTGGGATAAATTGAAAATGTTTTTGAATTAACAATAACTATATTTTCTTTTTACAGTCTTGGAATAAGGCAATGGATAACAAGTTTAAGAAATTTGATAAAATTTGCTCCGAGATCAACGAGTTGGTCCGTGAAGGAAAGGATAGACATCCATCAAATGAGAATATCTTTGCAAGATGTTATGAATGGGAAAACAGATTCACTAATAATGTGATCCCTAAAACAGAAGATTCAGATTTTGGTGTTGGTGGTCCAGTGGCTGCTCTAAAAGGTATTTGTGCTAAATTAATTATTAGTATAATTAAAACGCTCTTAAAACACTTATGCTGTTATTTTAAACTTATTACATCTGTGTGATGCAGTTTATTCAGATGTTGGTGTTGGTGGTCCAGTGGCTGCTCAAAAGGTATATCATATATGTACCAGCTTAATTATATACCAACTTAATTATAATCATAGTTGAACATATTACATCTTTGGCTGTTGTAAAAAATGATGCAGGTGATGCAGGTCAAGAAAACAATGTCTCATACGCAGATATTGATGAAGTTGTTAATACAGTGGTTGCGTGGGCAAAAGAGGGTATTTAATTATAAATAACAACCAAAATGGGTTAAAGGTATTTAATTATAGTTACAACTATTTTCATTTAAATTTAAAGTGAGTTGTTTTATGTTTAACAGTTGACACCGGATTGTCAACAAGTGATAGCCTCATTACACTGAACTCTCCATATCTTCTGAGAGAGGTTGACGTATCCGCTAGTGTCATAATAAATGAAGAAATAATTTCAGAGTATATATTTTTTTGTCTTGAAAACAGTTGGGAGGAGGTCTACAAGTCCACTCACACGGAATCATTCAAGGTGGTCTTTGAAAGCTTCTGTCCTAGCATTTATATAGCCACCAATGCAATAGATGCATTCGTTGAAGTAATGAACTATGAAGAAAAGAAAAAATCTGCAGCATCACCGTTCAGATTCTTTGCTTCAAGCACTGTGCTGGTACAAATTAATCTATTTTGTTTGTACTATTAGAAAACGCACAATAAACGCTTTAATCATCTGCATTTTAATTATTATACAGACAAGTGACCATTATGCTGAGTCAAGGGGTTACACAGACAAAGAAAGACTTGATGTGTTTTCAGACAACATCGAAACACAAATGGCAAGGAGTGGAATTCTATCACTCAAGGAGGTTGCTATAGTGCTCGTGCCAATTCTACAACGCGATCATTTCTTTGTGGTTACCTTAAATCTTCAAACAAGAGTGATAGAATTACTTGAAAACAGTGCAAATCAAGAAATACCAGCTGATGCAAAGTTTAAAAGCTTAGAAGACAATATAAAAGCAATTAGAGAGTATTTTGAAGAAAGATACGGAAAGACTCCTGATATACTGGTAAACATATATACCTTTAACCCAAAAAAACATACATACCTGTTATAAAAATTGTCAAAATACTTAAATTGCTTTCTATTATGTGTAGAGAAACGTCTTTTGCATGTATCTTAAAACAATCAAACACCCCATTACTCAGCAAATCCAAGTAGCAACAACCAATAGATTGAAGATGACATGAAGAACAATAAGTAATGGAATAGATTGTGGTATTTTTGCTATGAGACACATGGAGAAATATGATGGGAAGAGACCATGGGGTGTAATCTCAAAAAGGAAGGCCCTAAACAACAAAGACAGCTAAAATGGTTGAGGTCAAAGTATTTGCACAAAATCCTCCTCTCGGATATAAACCGACACAGAAATACTCTTATCAAGAAAGCACTTCTATTCCATGAAAATGACGACACTCGTTTAACCGGAGAAGAGTTGATTGATGAACTTAAGAAAAGGCAACAAAAAATTTGAATGATTTCAAAACTGACTGCTATGTACTTTAAGATACTTGTTATGATATGGACTTATGGAGATCTCTAGTCTTCTGTTATCAGTTTGTAATGCACTTTAACATAATAGTTACATGTTGAATCAATTTTTTAACACAAACATAAAAATTTTATTATTACCAAAACACACATATAAACACACCATCACAAACATACAAATTTTATTACTACTAATCTCTGGGTGACACACATAAAAACACACCATCACTACATCATAAACACTCATGAAACATCATCACATACTAATCTCTGAGTGACATAAGAAACTTCAACTTCAATTCCATTGATCAATTCAGTTCAAGAATTGTCTTGCCCAAAAGTTTTAAATCGTCAAGCTCTCCCTATCCTACATCAACCATAAACAAAACAGCAAGATCTCGGATAGTACTAGCGGGCATTCGAGTAAGAACTTTTGCAATGACATCCCTGGCATCCAAGTTGTTGCTAGTCTTTACAAATTCTTCAGTAAGAGTTTCTCGACAAGCTTTATCTATCTCGATTTGAGCCTCAATATGCCTTCTGAGGGCAGCCTTGTAGGATCTGGATGATGATGATGATGACGACGAGCAATCCATTATTAACTAAAAAATATAATTTAAAATTATGTAGGTACATGAGTTTCACAAATGTGGTGCAGGTATATATAACCAAAAGGCTCACAGATAAAACAAAAGGGTGTCCCACGCTTGGGAAACGCAACCGGACGAATAGTAACTCTGTAATAAAAAAACAAAAGGGTGCCCCACGCTTGGGAAACGCAACCGGACGAATAGTAACTCTGTATTAAAAAAACAAAAGGGTGTCCCACGCTTGGGAAACACAACAACTTGTCTCATGTGTTTTTGTTTAATCTAGAGATTACTTGCATTTATATCACCTGTCAGAATTAATTGATCATAATTATACTCACATGTCAAAAATGTCGGGAAAAATATTATGGTAATGATAGCCTACATTAAAGTTAAGCTATATCTTACTAGATCTTACTATATCTTACTACAAATCAAACTTAACTACATTAAGTTTGGTTATTCAATCACACTAACAGTTTCAGAAAGATAATAAAAATGTATTCTTCTGACAAAACCGTGAAGACCATAGTGAAAACAACGATGGATCTTGAGAAAGAGAAATACGACACTTTGTTAAAGACAGTCGAAGCGATTACGGCTACACTCGCATTCGAAAAAACAAAGACCTTCGACTCCTGTAAAATCATGTTGTTTGAAGACGACAATGAGTTTTGAACAATGGTTGCTGATTATTAGAAACAACACTCTGAATGCTACGACTCAGTGTGTGAGACCCTGGTTGACACCATAACTACGGTGTCAACCAACATGAGTTTTAAGGAGATGGGGCGGAGACTGTTGACAAGGCGGAGTGATGGTGATGTTAGCTTTGCTGGTATTGGTTTTTTTGTGATGTATTGTAATTAACAGTACTTTTTGTATGACATCTTTTGATGAATGGTAAATATGGATTATCTTAAAATGCTTTCTTAACATGTTTTATGTATTGTAATTAATGGTACTTTTTGTGATGCATCTTTTGATGAATGGTAAATATGGATTTATGGTTCTCATCTTTCTTTGTTAAAAATGCGTGTAATCAATTAGGTTAAAATATGTTATATTTGTTTAAAAGAGTCTATTACGCTTGAAACACGCTACTATACAAAGACATATATAAATATCCTAAAACGCTAGTAACACGCATGTGTACAACAACTCCTTTCTAAACCCTCCTATATATATACTTATATATCTAGTTTTGTTTTCAATAAAAACTCCTTTTTCACCATGGAAGAAATCTCATCGAGGACCACCACATCCAGTAACAGAAGCAATCAATCTCAGGTTTATTCTTTTTGTGGTCAAGAAGCCATTCTAAGAACATCAAGGACCACCAAAAATCCAGGTCGGAGGTTCTACAATTGTGCATCTCAGGTTAGTGAAATTGCAAATAAAGTTGGAATTCATCTACAATTGTTGACCATAAACTCTATATTTTTTTTAACTTAGGGAAAAAAATGTGATTTCTTTATATGGTCTGATTGTGTTTCGTCCACAAGATCTTATGTGTGCACAATATGTACAGACATAATTCCTATCTTGATAAGGGCAAATAAGTCATTAGAGGATCAACTTGCAAGGAGTGTAGCTTCAAGGATTGAATCAGAAAAAAAAGTGAAGATATTGTATTTTATTTGCTTCTTGTTGTTTTTAGGGCTTTTAATTAGTTTTGTAATTAGAAACTAAGAAACTTTGTTATGATTTTAGACCAGCTATTATGATGTATTTTTATGTTTCTGAACGCATTTAAAGGCCTTTTAATGAGTAGTTTAGTTTGAGTGTTTCCAAAATCACAGTGTATTTATTTCATTAAAAAGAGGTTATTATAAAAATTAATAAAAATATGTTCCCTCCTGAGTTTCGAACCCGCGACATTTGTAATATATGTTTAATCACAAGCGCCTCAACCGTTTGAGCTACACCCTGAGAACGTAATAGAACCTCTTCTAATATTTACATAACGAAATTTAGAAGTTTAAAATTTTCATTTTTAACCGCCAATTAATCCAGTTATCTTCTGGAAGACTCCCAAATCAATTAGTATTGACCAAAAAAATCTCACAATCTCACTAAACCCTAAAAAATGTTCTGCTAGTGTATTTATTGAACTCTCATCAATCTCAATCCTACCAAACAGTTTCATTTATCTCAGGTGAGTACCAAATATTTTTGCTTTTAGTCAGTTACATTTATTGATATATATATATATATATATATATATATATATATATATATATATATATATATATATATATATATATATATATATATATATATATCGTCGATGACACAGTTAATAAAATAATTTTAGAAGATAGATAAGTCTTGGATGTCAGTAGGCGACAGGTGCAGTAAAGCATATAAAGATGGTGTTAAGGCATTTCTACATTTTGCAATTCGTAATTGCAAGGAGACATCACCACCAATTTCTGTTTCATGTCCATGTGTTCGGTGTGTGAACCATGTATCTCTTAGTGTAGACGATGTAGAACATCACTTGTACAGGTTTGGAATTGATAAGAATTATACTACTTGGATAAAACATGGAGAAGCCGACACCAACATTCCAACTAATTATGTTAATAATACTGGGTTTGCCTTCACCTGCAGTCCAACTAATTATGATAATAATATAGGGTTTGTTGACACCAACATTCCAACAAATGCCTCTGAAACTGTAAAAATGGTAAATACTACAAAAGACAATTTCAAAGGCGACAAGAAGTATCAACAATTTCTACAACTACTTGTTGACGCTGAGAAGCCCCTATATAAAGGATGTCTTGACTTCACCAAGTTGTCTGCATTAGTACAACTACTCAACTTGAAGAGCAAGCACGGGGTATCTCATAAGTTCGTTGATGAACTTCTGAAATTGTTGAAAAAGATGCTACCTGCAGATAACGAAATGGTAAATAATATGTATGAGGGCAAAAGGATGATAAAGGCAATGGGCTCAGGATACGAAAAGATACATGTGTGTATCAATGACTGCATTATTTACTATGAGGATTACAAGGATTTGGAAGCATGTCCAGTTTGTAACAAGTCAAGGTGGAAGGTGGATGAGAAGACTAACAAAACTTGCATAAACACGCCCGCTAAGGTACTGTGGTACTTTCCCATTATTCCACGATTCAAGGGCCTCTTCAATCAAAGACCACATCAAAGAATTTAACATGGCACGCCACGAGTACCAATAAACCCGGTGTTTTACGCCACCCATCAGATTCACCAGCATGGAAAGCCATAGATGACAGGTACTCCGGTACCATCGGAAGTGATCCAAGAAATCTTCGTCTAGGGATTTGCACTGATGGGGTCGACGTACATAAAGGCAACAGAAACCACAGTGTCTGGCCTGTTTTAGCAGTCATTTACAACCTTCCACCTTGGATGTGTATGAAAAGAAAATTCATCATGCTTTCCTTATTAATATTCGGAGTGCCAGGAAACAATATTGATGTGTTTTTACAGTCTTTTATTGACGATCTAGCATCTTTATTTGAGGTCGGGGAGCCAACATATGATGCATATAAACAAGAAATGTTTATACTACGTGCAGTTGTGTTATGGACGATTAATGATTACCCTGCTCTTGGTACACTATGTGGTTGCCCTTACAGTGGATTCAAAGGTTGTGTGGTGTGTCGGGGCGACACTCAGTGTGTTCGACTTTATCACACAAAGAAGCAGAGTTGTGCTGCCCACAGAAGGTATTTATCACATGAACCCTTTCAGAAAACAAACAAAGACGTTCAACGGAAAAGAGGAGATGAGAACTGCTAAAGAGCCTATGAAAGGGGAAGAGATATACGGCGAGGTCAAAAACATTAACAATGAATGGGGAAATGGATCCGAATCCCTAAGTGGGAGTAAGAGGAAAAGGGATAACACAACGCCGCAGCCATATTGGAAGAAGTTCAACATATGGTACCAACAGCTCAGCTATTGGAAGTATTTACCTGTCCAACATTGTATTGATTTGATACATGTTGAAAAGAATGTGGCAGAAAGTATTGTTGGGACGTTGCTGAACATTCCCGGTAGGACAAAAGACGGTTGGCAGCTAGAAAGGATTTGGAGTTTTTAGGGATTAAAAGGAGTTGCAACCGAAAGCAAAAGGCAACAATTCAGAACTGCCTGCAGCATGCTTCACATTATCAGCGCAAGAAAAATACATGTTTCTTGAAACACTGTATAAACTGAAGGCTCCACTAGGGTATTGTTCTAACTTCTCTAGTTTGGTGAATCTTAAAGAAAGGAAGCTACAAGGCCTTAAATTACATGATTATCACATGCTTATGCAATAGTTTCTGCCCCTTGCAATACGGTCCATCATGCCAGAACCAATGAGAAATGCTATAATCAGGCTTTGTTTTTTTTTCAAGTCAATTTGTAGCAAAGAAATCATTGTAGAAGAGCTTGATAAGATGCAGGAAGAGCAAATAGTTACACTGTGCCTGCTGGAAATGTACTTTCCTCCATCATTAAAAATGATGCCATGGTTCACTTAACCGTGCACCTTGTAAGAGAGATAAAATTATGTGGGCCACCATGCTTTCGTTGGATGTATCCCTTTGAAAGGTGTATGAAGGTTATCAAAGGGCATGTGCGAAACAAAACTTATCCAGAAGGGTGCATTGCTTAGGAGAACATTGCGGAAGAAACAATCGAGTTTTTGAGCGAATACCAAAAAACATCAACAGTACTGTTGGTATTCCACATGATAAGCATGATGATAATGGGGAGACAATTCCTTTCACAGGCGTTAAATCAGTTGAAGTTTCTCCTGATCTTTTCAAAAGAGCACATTTCTATGTGCTGCAGAATACGCCTGAAATAGCGCCGTATATCGAGTAAGTATTACTAACATATATACTCTAAATTATATATATATATATATATATATATATATAAATATATATTAATTCACAATATATTATATATACTCCTACTTGCAGACAACACAAGACCTCTTTGAAAAACCAAATGCATGGTAAACGAAAAGCATTGCTGGAGAAGGAGCATACTTTGAAGTTTGGTTATTGGTTACGCGACAAGGTAGATCAATTTATTAAGTCTTCTATAAATTTTAAAATTCTTTTATAGTTACTGCAATGTAGGTGAAGAATCTAATCCTTGTAATGAAATTCAGGTTGAAAGAGAGCTAGCGGGCTCCCCAGCATCTGTATCGGAAACCGTTAAGTGGATTGCACACGGAGCACACCGCAACGTTTACAAATACGACTCATACGACATCAACGGTTTTGAATTTCGTACAAAATCTCATGATTGTAGAGTTTACCAGAACAGCAGGGTTGGTGTAGAGGCAGATGACATGCACATCAAAAAAGACGTGGTGACCTATGTACAAAACTTTTATTTTGGGGTTTTGCAAGAGATATGGATCCTAGATTATCATACTAAAAGAATTCCGGTCTTCATGTGCCAATGGGTTGACCGTAAACATGTCAAACATGATATTCTTGGTTACACGTCGGTCGACCTAAACAAATTTGGCCACAAGGATGATCCGTTCATATTGGCCTCGCAAGCACGCCAGGTGTTTTATGTTCAAGATCAGCTGGATAGAAAAAAACATGTTGTCCTCATGACTCCACCCAAGAATTATAGGCATTCGTATGACGAGGTCAATGAGGAATTTAGTACGGTAACTTTCCCTCATGAGGTAATACATTGCCACTTGTACAACCAAATCAACTGCTTCGTAATGAGTCCCCGGATGATTACTAGAGGCCCAAGAAAAAGCCTACAACTATTCGTAATGGAGATTGACACCGATGTCGGGGTTATCGACCCAGCAGTTGTGTTTGTTCGGCTAGTTAGATGTAAATAATGTTTAAATTTAGTTGTGATACATGATATCACCATTCGTTACTTTGTACTTATTAATTCAAACTAAAGAAATATTGGTTGTTTTTAATACTATTACTACTTATACGTACAGGTCGGTTTGTTGAATTCATTTCATCTTCTGGCTATTTTGGTCAATTGGTGTCAAGTTCAAACATATATCATGTTACATCGATAAAAGTCACAATTGACTTGTAGTGTACCATAGTAAGATCAATAAAGTCATTACACTCATAACTGACTCGTGCTATATCAAAGTTACATTAATACAAAGAAAGCCCAAAAATGCATCATGTTGTCTAGGGTGTTTATGGTTCGGTGACAGTCATCATTTCTCGTCTGATGGTTTTGTTTCTTGCACAACCTCTATTTGGTTATGTTTCAACATACTTTTCAATAGACAACAGCTGGTTTCCTACAAAACATTATCAACTCATTTTATAAAAAAAAGACCATTATGCTCTTGTTTTCACTAACCTGCATACCAAAATTGTACCCTCCAGACTTTGAAGAAGCCTTTGAACAAATAAAATTCAGTTTTGAAAAACCGCTTCCAAACTCAATGCCATCAGCAGTAACCTAATTTAAGATTTGGTGATGGCATTGAGTTTTGGAAAGGATTTTATCAAAATCTAAGATCTTTGGGAAGTTTAAGATCTGTGGAAACCTTAGATTTTTTCTGCTTGGCCAAGTTTGGAATTCACATAACATATATATAAGTGTAATAAATTCCAGTCACCAGTTTTATTGCAGTCATTAAAATCTCTGTTGTTATATAGTTGGTTGTTGAATGTATAACACACTATAACTGCATACTAATTACTACCTGTCAAAATGGTTTCCACACGCTTTGGAAACGCACAGAAGCTAATTAATTTTGGAAATTAATTACATTTATACCTACTACCTGTCAAAAATCTTGAAAATATATTTATGTAATGATAGCCTACATTCAAGTTAATTAAAATAAAAAAACTAGTATATCACACGCTTTTGTTCGCTTTAAATACCTGTAAAAAATCTTCGAAATATATTTATGTAATAATAGCCTACATTCAAGTTAATTAAAATAAAAAAACTGGTATATCTTACTAGATAGGCTACAAATCAACTGAACTACAATAAATTACTGTCTCAACTACCAAAAATTAAATTTTAGGTCTATTTTGTTATTCACTCACACTAACATCTATTTTAAAGTTAATTATAAAAAAACAACATCAAATACGCTTCAAATACGCAACCAAAATATAATAATAACATTTACAATTAATGCCAAAATATAATAATAACATTACATTAATATAGAAAAACTAATTACAAAAAACTAATTTCTAGCATCCGATTCCATATCCGAATCTACTCCATCAGATTCTTAGCTTCTGGAGTCCTACCATCAGATTCCGTATCTGAATCTACATCCGGATTCTCTTCTGGAGTATGAGAGGGCATGATCCTCTCGTACATGCCATCCGAGGTGTAAGTGGAGTCCTTAAGCCTTTGGAGGCGAAGGTTCACCTGAGTATGGAATGCCCCATAAAGGGACACAGCCTTGAAGTCCTCCACGGAGTTCAATTCAATGTGCGCCACCTCGATTCCCGAGACTACCATATCAATGCTGAAATAGTCAGCAGTGGTGTACCCAAGCCACCTAACCATTTGGTTAAGTTGTTGGTACGTGAAGGTTTAAGGGTGGACATAGTCCACAAACCTCACCCTTTGATTCTTCCGGACGGCGCCGGAAGAAAAGTGGAAAAGAATGGTGAAAAATGTGGGGTCGTAGTAGATGGGGCATGAGTACCCGGTTTACGTTCGATCCATGTTGAAGCCATTATCGGAAATTAATCGAAAAAATGTGATTGTGGAATGTGATTGTGGATTGTGATTGTGATTGTGATGATTGCGATTGTGATTGTGGATTTTGACTGGTATTTAAACATCGTCTGACGCTGACGGTATATCTCCCTGACAATTTGAAATTGGCGGCATAAGAAACTGAAAGACAATGATGACGTTAGCCACTCGTCAAATCAACGTGTGGCCATTAATTACGTTTGGACACACTTAAAAATATTTTATGTGACCATTTATCACGTATAGCCACACATAATAAGTGTATCTGTGACAATAAAAAACTTAGAAAAAATAAAACTAAGATACTCTTTGGTCACACAACCTCTTATAAGTGACTATTAATTACATTTGGACACACTTAAAAATATTTAAGTGTGACCATTTATCACTTATAGCCACACATAATAAGTGTATCTGTGACAATAAAAAAACTTAGAAAAAATAAAACTAAGATACTCTTTGGTCACACAACATCTTTTATGTGGCCATTAATTACATTTGGACACACTTAAAAATATTTAAGTGTGACCATTTATCACTTATAGCCACACATAATAAATGTATCCGTGACAATAAAAAACTTAGGTAAAATAAAACTACACTACTCTTTGGTCACACAACCTCGTATAAGTGGCCATATATTTTAAGCGTTTTAGCCACATTACTAATATATACAATGGTTGCTCGTCATATTTCGCCACATTATTAAAAATGTGGCTAACAAATGTGACATTAGGTCACACAACGTAATATAAGTGGCTATATCTTTTAACTTTTAGACACATCTCTTATCAATACAGTAGTTGTTCGTCACATTTGGCCACACTATTAAAACATGTGGCTAGTTAAATGTCACAGTTTGTGGCTAATGCATGTGTTTTTGGTCACATGTATCAAAGATCAAACAAACTATGACTGTAGGTCACATTTCGCCACACGTTTTTATAATGTGGCTAGATTTTGTCACAGTTTTTTTCAACGTGTGGCGAAAAGTACCTGAATAGGTATAGAATGGTCACATGAAGAATAACATGTGTGGCCAAAATGTTGGTGCATGATGTCAGTAGTTCAGTATCTCGTGTTTTGCATGTGTCTGTAATCGTTTTAGTTTGTTTCGTTTTTGTTTGAATATTGTTTTATGTAAGTTCGCCATGTATGTTAGCGAACTTGGGAATAGCGAAGTTAGACAAGTTCGCCTAGTATGTTAGACGAAGTTGTCAAAGTCTATATATACTTCGGCTTAGGTTTGTTTGGAAGAGGTTTTCTGAACGACAGAACGTGTGTTAGTGACTATTGGTATCACGTGTTGAAGCTTTGCAATATAATCGAGTTTATTAGTATTGTTCCGTGTGATATACTTTACCGATTCAACGTATTGCTTATCGTACACTCGTATCTGTAGGTTCCCCGGACGGATCACACGAGATATCCCGATATACACAGGTGCGGAATCCCTGTGTAGATCGTTACGGACGTAGAATATTATCACACAAACACACGTACACACGATACGAACAAAACTCACGTTATATTGATAACTCGAACCGTGTTACTTACAGACTCACGTCAATAGACTCACGTAAACTGAGCTCGATCAACCAAAAAACTAACTGACCAACTGATTAACCGTAAACAGTAAACTACTTAAATACACGACAACTTCGCCTCAGGCGAAGTTGTCCTTAACTTCGCTCGTTCAACAAGTTCGCCTAGGCGAACTTGTCAACAACTTCGCTTGGTTAACAAGTTCGCCTAAGCAAACTTGTCAACAACTTCGCTTTTACAAACAATTACATAGACAATATTACAGACTCGATTACAGACATTAGACATATGAACTACTGACATCTATGCACCAACAGACTCCCCCTTGGCAGCAGCTTCATATCTTGATCTTTCAGCTCTTGTCTCGTAATCCTGTATCTTCATGCGTGCACTCCTTCTCTAACACACACCGTGACTACTCGCTGATATTTCCTTGCTTCATCCTTCCAAGCAGGAATATAGAATATCTTCTTTTCGTTCAACACTTGCAAATCAGCTTTCGATAAGTTAACAAGATGCATCGGGTCGTACACCCTCAGCACTTCTTTTTCATCTTCGTCTTCCATCACGGCTTCAGCAGTCTGGCAATCAACGTACCACCATTTTAGATTCTTCAACACATCTTGAGGCATAGTCTTCATTGGAACCTCCTTGATGCATCGGATCGGTTTGTACTTCATCACCATCCATGGCTTGCCATCTGCTCTCAATCCCCTCTCTGTATCCTCCACGAGCTTTCCCTTCTGTGGCTTTAATAGTTCAAACTTCTTTTCTTTTATGCCTTCTTTCCACACAATCTTCTCAATCATTCTTGCCATATTGTTGTCACTTCTGTTTATTAGGCCCAACCTGGCCAAATCTTTCACCTCGCATTCCGGCAACGTATTGAGAGATCTCAACATTCTCTTGAAGTATTGAATGCCATCATAACGCTTCACCACAAACAACTTGATCTGTTCATCATAAATCCAACAGATGATTCCCTTCTTCGACTCAGCATAGCCTTTGATGTTATAACTTTTCTTGAACATGGCTGGAACAGCAGGCTTCTTGGTCTTGATAAACCAATGAGCACAGCCTTCCTTCCACCTAGGCTGCTCCTCCCACTCAGTCTCATCCATCTCAGCACTCACATCTGCTTTCTCAACCTCAGGGATCTCGTGTTCAACGTTCTCTTCTACTATCTCCCCCTCTTCTATTCCATCTTCAATCTCAATCTGCTCACCGATCTTCTCAATCATATCACTCGGTAGCACATCTTCATCGAACAACACCTCATCACTGAACATGTCATCGTCCAGCTCTTTCAGCGCATCTATCACATCATCTTCAACTAACACCACATCATCACCAGAACCACCAGCCACGTCAGTAGACTCCCCCTCAGCTGTGGAAGTACCAAGAGCTTCAGAAGTTCTTGGCAGCTCACCACCTGCATCTTTCGATGCATTGGGATCATCGTCTCGGTCATTCCTCTTCTTCGTTCTGAGCTCGTCGCCCTTACAGCTCATCTCCCCCTGAGATGCCAAGAACTCCTTCAAGGCATCTATAATCTTCCCGTGCTCAACCAGGAGGGATGCCTGTAGTTGATTTGCTTCCACTAGGCTTTGAATAGTCTTCGACTGTTCTGCCACGATCCGCTCTAGTGAAGCTATTCTTTCTGAATCTGACATTGGCGAAGGCGAGACTCCAGAAGCAGGCGTAACCGCAGGTGGTACCATACCTGATAACCCTGCAGCTGTGACGACCGTTGACTCCACAAAACGAGCAGCTACCACCGATTGAGTAAGCGTTGGCGGTGGTAGAGACACGATCTCCGGAGTCGACGTCTGGATAGCAATGATGGATGGAGTGCCAGCCGTTGATGTAGCCACCACGGAAACATCCGCAGCGCTTGTACTTGTCACCTGTACAGAAGAAGGAACAATGGACATACCAGACAGTGCGGCCAGAGCAAATCGTACAGTCCTTGAAGTCTCTCCAGCTCCCATGCCAGCACCTGTCCTCTCCCGTCTAGATCTTCTAATCAGCTTATGTATGTCTTCTTCTTCTTCTTCCGACTCATCATCGTCCTCCGTTCTCTTCCTCTTCCCAATCGTTCTTTCTCGAGACACCATCAACCGTCTCCCCTCATCCATAATCTCATCCAGGTCGGAGTCAGCCATCGACGTAGCTGCTCTAGTCATACTCACACCCAAACTTTGTGCAGCCGAGACCTGCACCTCTTCAACTTGATCCATGTCAAAGTAGCCTTGACCTCCAAAAGCCGCGTCAAGGTCTATATCCTCAGCAGTTGATACAACAGGCACAGCAGGAGCAGGAACAGCTTGAGTTGCTCTTGCCTGTTGCGGTTGAGGATCTCTGAACTCGTCCCCACCAGCAGGAACATACTCTGGGTTGATTAAAAACCCAAATAGAGGAGTATGCCTGGGACGACGTTCAGGATTGCTCCTCGCACTTGACGTGCGGCATTGAGCAAAGATACGTTTGCTCACCGATTCCACGTATCTGATCGGGCGTCTCTGAGGTAGACTCGGAGCCACATGGTTCAATATCATCTGTAAAAAGCGTGGGTACATGATGAACCGCTCCCGAGACATCGCCCGTCTTTGTCTATCAAGCTTGTAAAAGACCATTTGACTGAAACTATAACGCTTGTTATAGGTCAGTGCAGTCATGGCAGACTGCATGGTCGCACCCATACTGTCAGTGCCTGCCTTCCTCCCCGACATGCACACGATCATGACGTGCATAAGGAAGCGCCACTGATCAAGAAGGAAACCCTTCCTCCTTTGGGTATCTCCTAATGGACCAGAGTAGCCCATTCGAAGAAACGCTCCATCACGAAAAGGAGCTACGAACTCAGTTGGATCGTCTCGAGTCTCGTCTCCGAACCGTAGCGCCACCCGGATCTGTTCAGAGTTGAACTGAACCTGTTGATTGTTCACCGTAGCTCTCATGACCGGGGGCTCAACACGGCAGTCGTATTCTACCGTCTCCCAGAAGTCTTCTATGTTCGGTAGAGATATCGGCAGAGTGTTGGTGATGGCATGAAAAATCCTCGAGCGCAGGAGGAAAGTGATAATCTCGCGGTAGTCGTCCACACCGCTCGCCTCCGGGTCAAGAGTGATGTACATATTGTGACCCGCGAAAAACTGTCTCTGATTGTCACCATCATCGCCTCCTGCACCACCAGCACCCGCTATCGCAGCCATATCTGCAACAAACTAACCAAGTTAGAACGACTCAAAGACATAGCACAAGTTCGCTTTGTTACCATGAGCGAAGTTGTGATAAACTCTGTATAGGCGAAGTTAAAGTTGAGGCGAAGTTGGGAACAACTTCGCTTCAGCTTTAAGTTCGTCTAATTAAAACTAAGTAAAATTGATCTTAGGCGAAGTTAAAGTTAACTTCGCCTCATCACAACATCGCCTCAGGCGAATTTAAGTTCTGGGCGAAGTTACGGATAACTTCGCCTCAGGCGAACTTAAGCTTCGGGCGAAGTTACGGATAACTTCGCCTCAGGCGAACTTAAGCCCCAGGCGAAGTTACGGATAACTTCGCCTAAACCCTAACTTCGCCTGAATCTGAATCGGCGACAGTGAGATTCATGGAACAACGTGCAGGTGATGATTCGGCTTGTTTTAGACGATTAAGCACTCGTAAACACAAGTTTTAAGGACATGTTGACGATCAGAATGGTGATTAACACGTAAAAACACAAGTTTAAGAAAATCAGTTTCAAACCCGATGGTTCGAGGTTAATAACCGGGTCGAAACGACCCTTGATTAGCATGAACGACCTTATAATATATGATAAAACAACATCCGAACCTTTGATCGGTGAAAAAGTCGGAATAAAAAACACGTAATCGAGGTTAAATCAAGTTCGCCGGAGAATAAGTGAATCTGTGGATATAAGTTCGCTGAAAATAATGAAAAATTGACTGTTGAAAGTCCTTTTATATGGGCGGAGTTATACAGGCGAAGTTACGGATAACTTCGCCTAGGCGAAGTTAACCACAACTTCGCCTGTTCAACAACATCGCCTATATATTTACAAAATCAAACCTTATAATTTTAACAATTTTCCAATTAAGTTATAAAACTTTCCAAGAAGAAATAAATGACATGATCAATTCTAAGTAACCAGTTAATAAATCATAAAACTATCTAAGTACAAAAACTTAAAAAAAATTTAAAGTATAAGGGATCAAATTTCAGTCTCGCTAGGGACTGCTACGTTTTAGAAAAGATCCGAACAGGAATCATACTAACTACGTGACTGTCACATAGATCCGTGTTTAGCTGTATTATGACATATAGAGACAGGTTGTAAGCATGTAATATACTTAAGATGGTTTTCATCGTTTCTGTGATACGAGTTAGGTTCAATTAATCCTTAAAATTTAAGTGGGTAACAACTCAGAAATATTGATGCCTCCTATCTATCCTCAAAGCGTATTTGGCTTTCCCCATGTCACCCCGAATTGACTTCGACCCATAGTGTCTGATTAAACATGTAAGTACTCTTCTTCTGGTTCCCGTTCTTCTTCTTACTCTAAGATTGAAAAGTCTTGATATTTCGTCATCTCTAATAATGTTTCCATAACTTCAAAAATAATTAATTAATTAATTTTTTTTTTTTTTAATAAACATAGACTTCATAGTAGAAATTTACTGCAAGTCCCGAATCTGGATCACTGCAGTATCTTGAGACGCTATCTTCACGGGAATCAGAACACACATGGGCTCGTATGACTGGGTAATCGCTTTTCTGCCTATCATTCGGAAAGATGTATATGAAGACACACAAAACTCTTAATGAGTTTCCACGTAAAATCAAGTAAAATTAGTTTGTATCACATCTACTTTTACGCACCATTAAAAAGTTACCATGACATACAATGATTGTCCTAAAGCCTTTTAAGCCTAATAACTTCACTAGCTAAGCACACAGAATTAGTATACTATCATTTTCCAAGGTTGGATCAATTTTCCGTTTAACATAGCTAACGAACTTCTTACGAAGTAACAGACTTGAAAAAATAATTTCATTTCCCTTTTTCTTTCAAAATTTAAACAAAAATCGCCCCGACCAAAACAAAGTCTTCAGGTAAACGGCTATCCCGAAGATCCAATGGATCAGCTGGACTGACCACATACTAGTATGTGTCCTTCTAACTAAATATGATCGACTAATTTTAAGCGAAAGAACGAAAAACTCATCATAAACCGCCCCGGTCACTATCAGTAATCTGGTTAATGGCTATCCACAAAATCTACAAGTAGAAAATGAGGACCAAAACATATCCGAAGACAAGTCCTTCAAACTAATGTAACCGACATAATTTTAAGCGATTAGTGACGTTTTTTTTTTTTTTTAAATAACACAAGAAAAGCATGGTTACTCGGGATTGATCATCCCATTCAGTTCAATAAGGTTTTGAAATCTGGATTTGTCAAACGCTTTAGTGTATAAATCAGCGAAATTATCAAGCGTATCCACCTTTTCAAGAATTATCAGTTTCTTCTCAGCACAATCCCGTATGAAATGATGACGTATGTCAATGTGTTTAGTTTTACTATGTTTCATGGGATTGTTAGTTACTGAGATAGCAGCTGTGTTATCAATGCAAATAGTAGTAAGTAAGAAATTCAGACCATAGTCGCGCAATTGTTGTTGTATCCAAAGAACCTGAGAGCAGCAGTTGGATGCAGCCATGTATTCTGCCTCACAGGTTGAGATTGCGACTGAAGTCTGCTTCTTGCATTGCCACGACACCAATCTGCCACCAAGAAACTGACATCCTCCAGTTGTTGACTTCCGACTCTGATTACACCCTCCATAATCAGAGTCTGTGTAAGCGACCAGCTCCAAGTCTCCTCCGCTCGGGTACCACAACCCCAGCTTCGGCTTGCCCTTGAGATACCGCAGTATCCTCTTTGCACCTTTCAAATGAGATTCTTTTGGATTTGCCTGAAAACGTGCACAAAGACAAACAGCAAACATTATATCAGGCCTAGATGCAGTTAAGTACATTAAAGAACCTATTATCGCCCGATATTGAGTTGGGTCCACATCTGCATCACCGTCTACTTCAGCACCCAATTTGTGATTGACGCAGATTGGAGTATCATATGGAGAACTGTCCTCCATCTTGAAGCGCTTGAGTACATCATGAACATACTTCGTCTGATGAATGAACATCCCGTCCTTCCTCTGATCAACCTGCAATCCTAGAAAGAAAGTTAGTTCACCCATAGCACTCATTTCAAACCTTTTCTTCATGACGGCTTCAAACTCTTGACACATGGAGACTTTTGATGCAGCAAATATAATGTCATCCACGTAGACTTGTACCAGCAGGATGTCACTTCCATCTCTTTTGAAGAACAACGTGCTATCAATTTTCCCTCTTTCAAAACTATTTTCGAGCAAGTAATCCGATAAAGTTGCATACCAGGCACGAGGTGCCTGATGTAATCCATACAATGCCTTGCTCAACCTGAACACGTGATCTGGATAGTCTGGGTCAGGAAAACCCGGAGGTTGCTCAACATACACAACCTCATCAACTTTCCCATTCAAAAACGCACTCTTTACATCTAGCTGAAACACCTTCATCTTTTCATGAGCAGCAAACGCCAAAAACAATCTTATGGCTTCCAACCTGGCGACAGGAGCAAACACTTCGTTATAATCAATCCCCTCTTGTTGATTAAAACCTTTGACTACTAGCCTCGCCTTGTTTCTAATAATAATTCCCTTATCATCTCTCTTGCACTTGAACACCCATTTTGTGCCTATCGCATGCACATTCTTTGGTTTTTCAACCAAAGTCCAAACTTCCATCTTCTCGAATTGAGCCAACTCTTCTTGCATGGCTTCGACCCACGAGCTGTCCTTTAAAGCCATTTGATAATTCTTCGGTTCAACTTGGCTTATAAAACAGGTATACAGGCATTCATCGATTATTCCTGTCTCCTTAATGCTTGTATAAACACAGGTATGTTCATTCAAGCTACTTCTCGTTTGTACACCTGAGGACACATCACCAATCACATTATCCAAAGGGTGATCTTTATGAATCCTCGTGGTCGGAACAGAACCGACATGCAAATTATCTTCCAAATTAGAAGAGATCTTATCAATGGTTGTTTCATGCTGAGAGTGAAAAGGATTGATAAATTCTTCTTCAGTTGAGCCAGCAGGGGTATCGATAGTGTTTGATGAGGAAGGTTGACATTTATCAATCAGTTGTCTTTGTAATAGATTTTTTTCCTCATCGAGTAACATCTTCGTCGCAGCTCTTTCTTCTTCTTCAGAAATCTCCAAATCCGGTACGTTAAACGACTTAAAAAGCTTAACATAGTCGAAAAGCTCAACAGGTCCATTGCTAGGTTTTGGCGGTTGGTAACTTGTGATGTCAGTGTTACACACCACCTCCACCTTGCAAGTCGAAGTATTGAAGACCCGTCTGTTGGGAGTACCAACAACATAACCGACTAATATTCCTTCATCGGCTACTTCCCCAAATTTAGAATTTTTCTTCAAGATCGAACAAGGGGACCCGAATGGTTCAAGACCACTCAAGTTGGGCTTCCTTCCACGCATAAGCTCGTAGCAAGTTTTACCAAGTCTCTTAACGGTTAACACCCTATTCAGAACATAGCAGGCTGTAGCAACCGCTTCAGCCCAGAACATCACAGGAAGCTTCGAATCTGCCAGCATAGTCCTGGCTCCTTCAATTAAAGTTCGGTTCTTCCTTTCAGCCACTTCATTCTGTTGCGGAGTATACAGAGCGCTGTATTGATGTTCAATTCCTTTCTGAAGACAGAAGATCTCCATTTCAAAATTCTTGACCTCCGTACCATTGTCACTTCTGATGAACTTAACAGTTTTACTCATGACGTTCTCAACTTTAGTAATCAAATTCTTCACCATTTGAGCCGTCTCATCTTTCGATTTCAGAAAATATACCCACGAATATCGCGAGTAGTCATCAGTGATCACCAAGCAGTAAGAAGTACCTCCTAGACTTTGTACATTCACTGGACCGAAGAGATCCATGTGAAGCAGTTCTAGAGTACTGGCAATTGAGTTGACCTTCTTGGTGAGATGGGATTTCTTGTGTTGCTTTCCCTTCTTGCATGCTATACATTTGTCTTCAAAGTTAAAACTTTTCAAGGGAACGCCCATCACAAGCCCATTTTTGACAATGTGGTTCATCTTCCGAAGATGAATGTGCCCCATCCTTCTGTGCCATAGTTCGGATTCTGATTCGCTTGCTTTCGTCATTAAACATGATTCTCCCGTGGCCATTTCAGTAGACCTCATATCCATCACATACGTATTTGTATCACGTGGATCTTTCATCACTATCCACTCGTCTGGTATCTGAAAACCAGGCTTCAACACGATCGCCTCATTCTTCGTGAAGTGAACAGTATACTCCTTATCACAAATCTGCGACACACTCAGCAGATTGTGCTTCAGCTCTTCCACAAAATTCACATTCTCAAGTGTCATCTTCCCATTGGACACCGTTCCTTTTCCAGTAATTCTTCCTCCACTTTCACCAGCAAAACTGACTCTCGCTCCTTGAACAGGTTTTAAGTCGTGCAACAAGTATTTGTTGCCCGTCATGTGCCGGGAACAGCCGCTATCTACAATCCAAAGACTGTGGGCAGCCCTGTTCAACTGTTCCTGCACAATAAAGCAAATGATTAGAATCTAGGGACCCAAGACCAATTGGTCTTGGATCTATACATCCCGTACTTCTGCTTTCCGAAGTTAGCATTTGAATAATTCCTGTCAGTCCTAGTAGGCAATCTCCTTAGAAATTGAGTGTGAGGCCTTCCAAACCTATGTGTATTGAAAGTATTATATCTTGCGGTTTGGTTATTAGCATTGTTAAACTGAGGTTTGTTTCTGTGAAAACCTGAATTAGTTACGTTTCGAAACTTTAAAGGGTTTTCATTTTTAACAGTATTAAAATTACCAGTAGACTTATGCTCAGTTTTAATAGGCCTCACGCCTCTGAATTTCGGCGTCAGAGGACAATCTGCAACAAGATGTCCTACCTTATTACACCGAAAACAACACCTATACTCCATTTTCTTTTCAAATGTTGTTTTGGATGTAGAGGCAGTGTTACCAGCCGTTCGTCTCACATAAGGTGGGACGTACGGGTTGAGTGGAGTACTCTTTTTAGAAGTTTTATCTTTATCTCCACCAGTGGGTAACACTACCTTCTCTTTTGTCTTACCCGATTCGGACAACTTATCCGAATCCGATGAGACTGGACTCGTAACAGAAATATTTACACTTGAAACAGGCGAACTCGTTTCGCCACTACTAACACTTGAATCTTTACTTGTAACCTTGATAGGAACTGTCTGAGGAACTTCAAAATCAGCAGATTTCTGTACACTAGGGTTAAAAGTGTAATTGTGGTTATACGGTGGTGGAACCTCGTGATAACCAATTCCTCCTCTCTTTGTAGAGGTACCTTGATCACTAACTAGGTGATCAAGAATAGCTGAGGAATTTCGGAACTGCTCCAGTTTTCGGTTTAGTTCCACCACTTTCACCTGGTGGTCAGCAATCTGCTTTTCTCGTTCAGCAATCAGTTTAGTCTTTTCTTCTAAAACCTCATAACTTAGATCAATTACTTCAATTTTTTCAGCAAGTTTAGTTTTTAAGCTTTTAACATCTTTTTCACATGCTTTTATTTTAACTTTGTAACTGTTTTCTCTTGCTTTCGTAAAGTGATGATCTTCTTTAAGAGTTTTAAATTCAGCATCTAAACGAACATACTGATCAGTTATGGTAGCAAGTTGCTCAGACAAATTCTCGCATTTAGTACAAATAGATTTAGAACTTACCTCGGAGACTTGATCATTGTTATCTGCCATGAAAGCTTTTTCCTTACCAGTAGCTTTCTCTTCTCCGGTAGTCTTCTCACGTTCTTCACTCTCAACCTTAGCCATATTAGACTGTTCACTAGTTTCATTCAAATGCAGGTTCCAGTTGTATTCACCTGCTTCTCTAGACAACATGGCATTGATTTCCTTATTATTCCAGTGTGCTGTGCAGGCCGGCCTTGACCACGTTCAACTCTCTCGTTTCTGCAATCTTTGGCAAAGTGCCCGTTTTGTTGACAGTTATAGCACCTCACCTTAGACTTGTCGAACCCTGGCCTGCCACCAACAAATTTTCTCCCCGTCTTTCTCATGAACTTCTTCACTCTCCTCACTATCATGGCCATCTGCCATTGTAAATCCATCTCCTCCAGATCATCAGCATCGATCTGGTCATAGTCTTCATCTAGCATCGCTGGATCAACCACCTTTCCTTGAATATAGTTTTCATATGAAGCAATAAATGAAGCATAGAGGCCAAACTGCTCTTCAGCAGATTTGACGCTCATTGGCTTCTTAGAGAAATTATTGCTTGAGGAACTTGATGATCCACTAATCTTGCTTGCTGTTTGTTGAGTACCACTTGATCCACCCGCAACAAAGCAAACATCCCCATTTGAGTTTACTGACACTTGCCCCACCTGTGAAGAATTGGCACCCGACTCACCCTTCGAGTAGTAGGCGGCAGAATCAGTCTTTGAATTTGTATTGGAGTTTACTTTAGCGCCGTACATGCCTGGATCTTGAACCTGATCCATAGAAGTTTCTTTTCTTACCATATTAAGCTCAAAAGTTCTGAGCTTGTTGACAGTGGTTTCAAGATCATAAGTAGGGAAGTCCTTGTCTTCCCTCATTAGTACAGTATACATCTCCCATTTTGGTGGGAGAGCATCGAGAAGTTTTTCTACAATCTCTTCTTCTCGGTAGGAAATGGAGTAGTTACTCAGTTCAGTCATTAGATGATAATATCGAGTGATAATATCATCAAGAGATTCGTTTTTTAAGTACTTAAAGACTGAAAATTGAGTCTTGAGCAACTTTATCTTTGACTCCCGAATACCTACGTTTCCTTCAAATCTGCTCTCAAGAGCTTCCCAAAGCTCTCTAGCTGATGTATACTTTCTGAATGTATGTAGGATCTCCTGTGGAAGAGCCATTGTGATTGCAGCATGAGCCTTGCTTTCGGCTTCATACATCTTCTTCTCCTCCTCTTCCATTTTACTGTATTTCTTTATTTGGTCTCGACCCTCATACTCCATGATCGGTGGAATATATCCATCTTGGATGCATACCCAAATCTTCGCATCCTGGTACTTAACATACTATATGAACCGATCCTTCCACGCAACAAAGTCGGTTCCTTTCAGCAATCTTGGGGCCTTTGTAGCCGACCCCGCTTCAACTTCCATCTTGACAAGCACTGAAATGTTGATTGACGACATCCTTCTTGAAGACTAAGAAACCCGAAAAATTCTGAAAATGGCGAAGTTAGAAAAATTTCTTCGAAACAGTACTGTAGGCGAAGTTAAGTATAACTTCGCTTAAGTGATAACTTCGCTGGATCCTTCTTAAATTCGCGTAACTGGGCGAAGTTGAGAATAACTTCGCTTAGGATAAGCGAACTTAGAAAGTAAGCGAACTTGAAGAGAACTTCGCTGACTAGGCGAACTTGAGAAGAACTTCGCTGAGATAGGCGAAGTTGAGGAGATAGGCGAAGTTGTGGATAACTTCGCTTCTCCTTATATATTCGCTGAAACCCTACGAATCCTGACGGCAACTTCGCCTGATGAACAGCAACTTCGCCTGACGAACTTGAACTTTCTGCAGATCTGAAAAACGGATTTTAACGACGATTTTGACGGTTTGAAGGCTTGAACACACTGGTAGGAAGCTAGAATGAGCAACAACACCACAAACTCGTCCCGGTAATACCCGAAATGGAACGAATTCTACACCCGCGTGAATATCCCGAACCTCACAATCGAGCAAAAGCTCTGATACCAATTGTAGGTTCCCCGGACGGATCACACGAGATATCCCGATATACACAGGTGCGGAATCCCTGTGTAGATCGTTACGGACGTAGAATATTATCACACAAACACACGTACACACGATACGAACAAAACTCACGTTATATTGATAACTCGAACCGTGTTACTTACAGACTCACGTCAATAGACTCACGTAAACTGAACTCGATCAACCAAAACACTAACTGACCAACTGATTAACTGTAAACAGTAAACTACTTAAATACACGACAACTTCGCCTCAGGCGAAGTTGTCCTTAACTTCGCTCGTTCAACAAGTTCGCCTAGGCGAACTTGTCAACAACTTCGCTTGGTTAACAAGTTCGCCTAAGCAAACTTGTCAACAACTTCGCTTTTACAAACAATTACATAAACAATATTACAGACTCGATTACAGACATTAGACATATGAACTACTGACATCTATGCACCAACAGTATCGTATTACGTGGGGATTCCGCACCCTCGTGTTACGAGATACTCCTGCGTAGATCCGGCTGGGAACCTACAATTGGTATCAGAGCATTTGCTCGTGATTGTGTGGTTCGGGATTATCACACGGGTGTTAAGATCGTTCCGTTCGACTATTCGCGGAACGAGTTTACATTGAAATACCTAGTTTTTGTGTCTTGCCCATCTTCCACCATCAAATATACCCCAAAACACCTTCGCATACCTCGCAATACACCCAACTAAAACCTGCAAAACCTCGTGTTCATCAACCAAAGTTTCCGTCAACTTACGTAGGGTTTAAGCGAACTTATAGGGTTTAAGAGAAGTTACTATGAAGCGAAGTTAATGAGAGGCGAAGTTAGGAAGCAGCGAGGTTGAGTGTTCAGCGAAGTTAAGCTTCAAGCGAAGTTGTAACAACTTCGCTATCTGCTCACTGTTCACAGAAAGTATTTTTTTTTGTAATTTTGAGTCTTGTTTCTTTCAACTATGACTTCAATAAACATCACAGAACTGGTAAAGATGGAGGTTGAAGCCGGTTTAACAACTAAAGCTCCAAAACTGCTTAAGGGTACCGATTTCGTTGCATGGAAAGATCGGTTTGAACAGTATGTGAAGTATCAAGATGCTAAGATGCGGGTTTGCATTCAAGATGGGTACATTCCACCAACATCCATGTTTGAAGGTCGTGAACAGATTAAGAAGTACAGTAAGATGGAAGAGGACGAAAAAAAATGTATGAGGCAGAGAGTAAAGCTCATGCAGCTATAACAATGGCTCTTCCACAAGAGATTCTTCATACTTTCAAGAAATACAAAACTGCTAGAGAGCTATGGGAAGCACTAGAAAATAGATATGAAGGTAATGTGGGGATACGTACTTCCAAGACAAAGCTGCTAAAAACCCAATTCTCTGTATTCAAGTATTTGAAAAATGAATCACTTGATAATATCATCACACGATATTATCATTTGATGACCGAACTAAATAATTACTCCATTGAATACAAGGAAGAAGAGGTAGTAGAGAAATTTCTTGATGCTCTTCCACCGAAATGGGAAATGTACACTGTACTGATGAGAGAAGATAAAGATTTTGACGAGGTTGATTTAGAAACGGTGGTAAAAAAGTTACGAAATTTTGAGCTTAACATGGTTAGAAAGGAGACACCAACTGATCAGGTTCAGGATCTTGGAATGTATGGTGCGAAAGTCACTCCAAGCTCAAGTTCAAGATCAGAATCCACTGCGTACTACTCAAAGGGGGAATCAAACTCCACTTCAGATGGTCATGTGACTCTTAATATGGATGGTGACATAAGCTTCATAGCAGGAGGTAGTAATTCTTCAAAACCTCAAGCGTCAGCTGGTAGTTTCTCACCCAATGTTCCAAGCAATAATTACTCTCAGATGCCCATGAGTGTGAAATCAGCCGAACAACAATTTGCTCTATATGCATCCTTCATTGCGTCTTATGAGAATTACATTAAAGGTAAAATAGTCGACCCTGCAACTCTGGATGAAAACTATGATCAGATTGATGCTGATGATCTAGAAGAGATGGATCTGCAGTGGCAGATGGCTATGATAGTCAGAAGGGTAAAAAGATTTATGAAGAAAACGGGTAGAAACTTTGTTGGTGAAAGACCAGGGTTTGATAAGTCGAAGGTTCGTTGTTATAATTGTCAACAGAATGGTCACTTTGCTAAGGAATGTACAAATGAAAGAGTCGAACGAAGTCAGAATAGGCCTGATCAACAGAATGGGGGTGGTAGTGAAAATAAGGCTATGATATCACAATAGAACGGAGGATACAACTGAAATATACAAGTTGAGGAGGTATTCAAACAAGCTAACTTGGTAAACATCGTAGCTGGAGGAAGTGAGAGCGAGACAGGGGAAGATCAAGCATACATGGCAGAGGTGAATAATCAGCTCTCAGAGGTAAGTTTTGAACTTCATTGTGAACAATGTGAAAATCTGTCTGATCAATTGAAAACATTAACTGATCAATTTGTTAGTTTGGACACTCAATATAAAACCTTAAAAGAAAATCATCATTATTCTAAAACTAAAGAAAATAGTTACTCGGTAAAAATTAAAGCTAGCGAAAAGGACATCAGAAGTCTTAAAGCTACTCTAGCCGGAAAAATTCAAGTAATTGATCTTAGTTACGAAGTTTAAGAGAAAAAACCAAACTAATTGCTGAAAAGGATAAACAGATAGCTGATTACCAGGTAAAAGTGGTGGAATTGAATAGAAAAATTGAACAATTTAGAAATTCTTCATATATGTTAGATCATATTATAAGTGTTCAACGTTCCCCGATTAACAAAGGGGGAATTGGGTTCTGTGAAATTCCACCACCATACAACAATAACTATACGTATAATCCTAGTAATTAGAAATCTGAGAATGTTGAAATTAGTCAGACAGTTCCTATAAAAGTCTCTGCTAAAGAAACTGAAGTCAATGAGAGTGAAATAAGTACTACAACTTCTAATGTCACTAGCTCTGTCTCTAGTTCCATCTCATCAAATTCAGACAAGTCATCCGAATCTGATGAGATAGAGGAAGAGGTCGTGTTACTAAAAAGAGGGGAGGGATATAAACCTGATGAAAAGAAATCTCCCCTAAATCCGTTTGTCCCACCATATGTTAGACAAACGGTTAGTAACGTAGCTTCGACATTTGCGGCAACTTTTGAGACGAAAGTCCAACACAACCAGAATGGTTTGAACAGAAGTTGTTTCAGATGCAACAGAGTAGGACACCTGGTCGCTGATTGTCCTCTAAAACCGAGAAAATCTAGAAGTATGAGACCTCCTAAAACTGAGAATAAAACAAATACTAATTATGATGCTGGTAAGAATGCTAATTCATCAAAGACAAATCATTGGACTAATCCAAGATTTCAAAGAAATCAATCTCGGTTTTTCCCAGTAAACTACCAAACCAATAGTTATAATTTTGTTAATTCACGAAGGTTTGGATGGCCTCATAGCCATTCCTCTAGAAGTTTTCCGTTCAGAACTTACAGAAACCATCCTCAAACTGATTTTGGGCAACCAAAGTACTGGATGTCAGACAACAGATTTAATCAACCCAAGACCAGTAGGTCTTGGGTCCCCAGATTTTAATCTATTTCTTTAATTGTGCAGGAACAGTCAAACAGGGCTGTAAACAATATGTGGGTTGTAGACAGTGGCTATTCCCGGTAAATGACTGGTAACAAGAAATTGTTACGTGACTGGAAATCTGTTCAAGGAGGAAGGGTTAGTTTCGCTGGAGAGAGTGGAGGAAGAATCAGTGGTATTGGAACTGTGACGAATGGAAGAATAAAGTTAGAGAAGGTGAATTTTGTGGAAGAGTTGAAGCATAACTTGTTGAGTGTATCTCAGATTTGTGACAAAGAATACACGGTGCATTTTACTAAAAATGAGGCAATCGTTCTTTATCTTGGTTTCAAGATACCAGAGGCCTGGGTTGTGATGAAAGCTCCAAGAGAAAAGAACACGTATGTAATGGATATGAGGTCAACTGAGATGACAACAGAAGAGTCATGTCTTCTGTCAAAGGCAACTGAGTCTGAGTCAGAGTTGTGGCATCGAAGAATGGGACATATACATCTTCGCAAAATGAATAACATTGTCAAGAATGGGCTGGTACTTGGGGTTCCCTTGAAGAATTTTGACTTTGAAGATCAATGCTTGTCGTGAAAGAAAGGAAAGCAACACAAAAAGCCTCATCACTCCAAGAAGGTTAACTCAATTGTCAGCACCCTAGACCTACTTCACATGGATCTCTTTGGTCCTGTGAATGTAAAGAGTCTAGGTGGAACGTCATACTGCTTGGTTGTAACCGATGATTACTCTCGATACTCTTTGGTATACTTTCTGAAGGCAAAAGATGAGACAGTTCAGTTGGTAATTAACTTGATTACCAAGGTTGAAAATATTGTTGGGAGAAAGGTAAAGTACATCAGGAGTGATAATGGTACAAAGTTCAAGAACTATCAGATGGAGCTGTTCTTCTTACAGAAAGGGATAGAACATCAGTACAGCGCCCCGTATACTCCGCAACAAAATGGAGTAGCTAAGAGGAAGAATAGAACTCTAATCGAAGGATCCAGAACCATGCTGGCAGATGCTAAACTTCCCGTGGTGTTCTGGGCTGAGGCTGTTGCTACAGCCTGCTATATCCTTAATCGTGTTTTAACTGTTAAAAGATTAAATAAAACATGTTATGAACTTATGCATGGTAGAAAGCCAAACTTGAAGGGTCTTGAACCTTTCGGATCCCCATGTTCGATATTAAAGACTAACTCTAAATTTGGTGTGAAGGCTGACGAAGGCATCTTAGTTGGCTATGTTGTTGGGACACCCAACAGAAGAGTCTTTAATTTATCGAACAGCAAGGTTGAGGTAGTCTGTAACACTGACATTACTAGTTACAAATCACCAAGGCCTAGCATGGGACCGGCGGAGGCTTTCGACTATGATAAGATTTTCAAATCTTTTAATGTGCCCTACTTGGACTTTGCAGACATTGATGAGAAAATTCCTTCACAGATTCTGTATGACGACGAGGAGAACATTGTGCAACGTCCGCAATATGATGAAAATCAACCAACCTCGTCAAGTGCTGTTGATACTCCTGCTGTCTCTACTGAAGAAGAATTCTACAATCCATTTCACACTCAAAATCAATCACACACTGATGAACTCTCTTCAAATTTAGAAAACAATCTGGAAGTCGGTCCGGTTAAGATTACTAGAATTCACAAAAATCACCCTTTGGAGAACGTGATAGGTAATCCGTCTGACGGTGATCGAACAAGAAGAAGTTTGGATGAACACACATGTGTTTACGCAAGCATTAATGACACGGGATTATAAATGAATGCTTGTACACCTTCTTCATCAGCCAGATTGAACCAAAGAATTATCAAATGGCTCTAAAGGATAGCTCGTGTGTTGAAGCCATGCAGGAAGAACTAGCACAGTTTGAGAAGATGGAAGTATGGAAATTAGTTGAAAAACCACAGGACGTGAATGTTATAGGTACAAAATGGGTATTTAAATGTAAGAGAGATGAGAAGGGGATAATCATACGGAACAAGGCAAGATTGGTAGTAAAAGGGTTTAATCAGCAAGAAGGAATCGATTACAACGAAGTGTTTGCTCATGTGGCAAGATTGGAGGCAATTCGATTATTTCTGGCATTTCATAGCACACAAAGAGATGAAAGTGTTACAGTTAGATGTGAAAAGTGCCTTTCTTAATGGTAAAGTCGATGAGGTGGTGTATGTTGAACAACCTCCGGGTTTCCCTGACCCAGATTTTCCTGATCATGTGTACAAACTGAGTAAAGCTTTATATGGGTTACATCAGGCTCCTCGTGCCTGGTACGCAACATTGTCAGACTACTTGCTAGAAAATGGGTTTGAAATAGGAAAGATTGATAGTACGCTGTTTGTCAGGAGAAAAGGGAGAGAGTTTCTTCTCGTTCAGGTTTATGTGGACGACATCATTTTTGCTGCATCAAAAGTCACTATGTGTCAGGAATTTGAAGCGGACATGAAGAAAAGGTTTGAGATGAGCGCCATGGGCGAATTAACTTTCTTTTTGGGATTGCAGGTAGATCAGAAGAAAGATGACATGTTTATTCATCAAACAAAATATGTCCATGATATGCTCAAACGCTTCAAGATGGATGATAGTACCCCATTTGACACTCCAATCTGCGTCAACCACAAACATTCCGACAGTGATGAAGATGTGGATCCCACTCAATATCGAGCAATCATAGGTTCCTTAATGTATCTAACCGCATCTAGACCTGACATTATGTTTGCAGTTTGTCTTTGTGCTCATTTTCAGGCAAGCTGTTGGTGCATGATGTCAGTAGTTCAGTGTCGAGTGTCTGTAATCGTGTTAGTTAGATTTGAGTTTTGTATGTAAGCGAAGTTACTAACAAGTTCGCTTATATGGGCGAACTTGTTAGACAAGCGAAGTTAGGGACAACTTCGCCTGAACATACCAGGCGAAGTTGTCGTGTCTATATAAGCTGTTTGTTACGGCTTATTCAATAGATTAAGAGTTTGTTATTTTGTGTATTCGAGTCAGAGAGTTTTGTACTAAGTGATCATAGTATCACGTATTTACGATTGGAATACAACGTGTGTTTGGTTATCGTATCGTGTGTTAGCTCGTATTGTTTTCTATACTCGTAACGTCTTACGTAGGGATTCCGCACCTACGTAGAACGCGATATCTCGTGTAGATCCGGCTGGGAACCTACACAAGCCCGAAGGAATCTCACATGAAGGGAGTGAAGAGAATATTGCGGTATCTCAAAGGCAAGCCTAAGTTGGGATTGTGGTACACGAAAGGGGGAGAACTGGATTTGGTAGCTTACACAGATTCTGACTATGGAGGTTGCAATCAGAACAGGAAGTCAACAACCGGTGGATGTCAGTTTCTCGGAGGAAGATTGGTGTCGTGGCAGTGCAAGAAGCAGACCTTAGTATCCATTTCCACCTGCGAAGCAGAGTACATGGCAGCATCAAACTGCTGCTCCTAGGTTTTATGGATACAACAGCAATTGCGCGATTATGGTCTGAATTTCACTCAAACTCCTATTTGCATTGATAACACTGCTGCAATCTCAGTAACTAACAATCCAGTTAAACACAGCAAAACTAAACATATTGACATTCGTCATCATTTTGTACTAAGTGATCATAGTATCACGTGTTTACGGTTGGAATACAACGTGTGTTTGGTTATAGTATCGTGTGTTAGCTCGTATTGTTTTCTATACTCGTAACGTCTTACGTAGGGATTCCGCACCTACGTAGAACGCGATATCTCGTGTAGATCCGGCTGGGAACCTACAATTGATATCAAAGCTTTTGCTCGATTGTGTGGTTCGGGATTATCACGCGGGTATAGAAATCATTCCGTTCGACTATTCGCGGGACGAGTTTTCTGAGCTTTTGTGCTATACTCTCCTCCTACAATCTTAAACAACCCATAACACCTTCACAAACCTCGAAAAACCCAAAAATCTAATCTGCAGAAAGTTCGTGTTCATCAGGCGAAGTTGCCGTCACTGTTAGTAGGGTTTCGGCGAAGATATAAGGTTAAGCGAAGTTATCCACAACTTCGCCTACCTCTTCAAGTTCGCTTACCTCAAGCGAAGTTACCCACAACTTCGCCTACCTCCCAAGTTCGCTCAACTTAAGAGAAGTTATTCTCAACTTCGCCAATCCAGCGAATTTAAGAAAGTGAGCGAAGTTACAAATTCACGCGAAGTTAAGTTTTAAGCGAAGTTATCCACAACTTCGCCTACAGTGCTGTTTGAAAATAATTTTTTTTTTCGGATTTCTTTGAGTTTAGAAAAAGATGTCTTCGATAAACATTACCGAACTGGTAAAGATGGAAGTAGAAGCGGGTTCGGCTACAAAGGCACCTAAGATGCTTAAGAAAACTGATTATGTAGCGTGGAAAGATCGTTTTGAACAATATGTCAAGTATCAAGATGCTAAGATGTGGGTGTGCATACAAGATGGTTACATTCCACCTACTGCTGAGTATGAGGGTCGTGATCAGATCAAGAAATACAAACAGATGGAAGAAGAGGAGAAGAAAATGTATGAGGCCGAAAGCAAAGCTCATGCAGCAATTACAATGGCTCTTCCACAAGAGATACTTCACACCTTTCGAAAGTATAAAACTGCTAGAGAGCTTTGGGAAGCACTTGAGAACCGGTTTGAGGGCAATGTGGGAATTCGTGCCTCGAAAATTAAACTTCTAAAAACCCAATTCTCGGTCTTCAAGTATCTGAAGAATGAATCACTTGATGATATCATCACTAGATATTATCATCTGATGACTGAACTCAGCAACTATTCAATTGCTTACAAAGAAGATGAGATTGTTGAAAAGCTTCTTGATGCTCTCCCACCGAAATGGGAGATGTATACTGTGTTGATGAGAGAAGACAAAGACTTTGCTGACTATGACCTGGAGACAGCAGTTAACAAGCTAAGAACGTTTGAACTGAACATGGTACGAAAGGAGACACCTACCGATCAGGTTCAAGATCCGGGTATGTATGGTGCAAAGGTTAACTCTGGATCAAGTTCGAAAACTGAATCATCTGCTTATTACTCTAAGGGAGAGTCAGGCGCTAGCTCAACACATGAAGGACATGTATCTCTCAACATGAATGGTGATATGTGCTTCGTAGCTGGAGGATCAAATGCTTCTCAACCTCAAGCGACCAAGAGTAGTTTTTCCCCAAGTGTGTCAAACAACAACTACTCGAAGATGCCCATGAGTGTTAAATCTGCTGAACAGCAGTTTGCTCTCTATGCATCTTTTATTGCTTGAGAACTACATTCAGGGTAAGATTGTTGATCCTGCAATTTTGGATGAAGATTATGATCAGATGGATGCTGATGATCTGGAGGAGATGGATCTGCAGTGGCAGATGGCTATGATTGTCAGAAGAGTTAAGAGGTTCATGAAGAAGACTGGCAGGAAGTTTGTCGGAGAGAGGCCAGGGTTTGATAAGTCGAAGGTACGCTGTTACAACTGTCAGCAGAATGGCCACTTTGCAAAAGAGTGCAAAAATGAACGTGTAGAACGCAGTCAAAACAGATCTACACAGCAGAGTGGTAGTGGTAATGACTATAGAGCCATGATTTCCAGACAGAATGAGGAGTACAACTGGAATCTGCATGTTGAAGAAGTATTTGAACAGGCCAATTTGGCAAACATCGAAACTGCAGATAGTGAGAAGGGAACTGGCGAAAATGAAGCATACATGGCAGATGTAGCAGACCAGCTCTCCGAGGTAAGTACCGAACTCCCTTGTACTAAGTGTGAACATCTGTCTGAACAACTGACAACTATAACTGATCAGTTTGTTAGTTTGGATGCGCAATTTAAAACTTTAAAAGAAGATCATCATTTCACTAAAGCTAGAGAAAATAGTTACAAAGTAAAAATTAAAGCTAGTGAGAAAGATATTAAAAGTCTTAAAGCAAAGCTTGCTGAAAAAATTCAAGTGATTGATCTTAGCTATGAGGTTCTAGAAGAGAAAACCAAACTAATAGCTGAAAGGGAAAAACAGATAGCTGATCACCAGGTAAAAGTGGTGGAACTTAACAGGAAACTGGAGCAATTCAGAAATTCCTCCGCTATACTTGATCACCTCGTTAGTGATCAAGGTTCCCCAAAAAGGGGAGGAATTGGTTATCATGAAGTTCCACCACCTTTCAATCATAATTACACTTATGACCCTAGTAATCAGAAATCTGTTGATGTTGACTATGGTCAGACAGTTCCAGTTCAAGTTACTACTAAAGAACCAGAAGTTAGTAAGCCTGTTGCAAGTGTTAAGATTTCTGCTCCGAGTCCTGTCTCATCTAACTCAGACAAGTCCTCTGAGTTGTGTGAGACAAAACAAGAGGAAGTGTTACCGAAAAGTGGAGAGAAAAATAAAACACCTGAAAAGAAGTCTCCACTAAACCCGTATGTCCCACCATATGTGAGACAAACGTGTAGTAATACAGCCTCAACATCTAAGACAACTATAGATAAGAAAGTTGAACACATGAGTTGTTTTAGATGTAATCAAATAGGACACCTTGTTGCTGATTGCCCTCTGAAACAGAAATTCAGAGGTGTGAGGACTTCAAAATCTGAGAAAAGAACCAACGCTAATCAATACAATGGTAAAAATGAAAACCCATCAAATTTCAGAAAATGGACTAATCCAGGTTTTCAAAAAAATAGATCTCAGTTTTACACTGCTAACAACCAAACCTTAAGTAATAATTCTCTTAATTCATGAAGGTTTGGATGGCCTCATGGTCAATCCACAAGAAGGTATCCTGTTAGGACTCACAGAAATTATTATGATACTAACTTTGGACAGCCAAGGTACGGAATGTATCGACCCAAGACCAATCGGTCTTGGGTCCCCAGATTTTAATCATCTGCTTTAATCATGCAGGAACAGTTGAACAGGGCTGCCAACAATCAATGGGTTGTGGATAGCGGTTGTTCCCGGCACATGACGGGTAACAAGAAATTGTTACACGACTTGAAACCTGTTCAAGGAGGAAGAGTGAGTTTCGCAGGAGAGAGCGGTGGAAAAATTACAGGAATAGGGACGGTGTCGAATGGAAAGATGACTTTGGAGAAAGTAAATTTTGTTGAAGAACTGAAGCACAATCTGCTGAGTGTTTCGCAGATTTGTGACAAAGACTACACCGTACATTTTACAAAGAATGAAGCGATTGTGTTGCATCCTGGTTTTAAGATACCAGAGGATTGGATTGTTATGAAGGCTCCAAGAGTGAAGAATACGTATATCATGGATATGAGATCGACTGAGATGGCCACAGAAGAATCGTGTCTTCTGTCAAAAGCAACTGAATCGGAGTCCGAGTTGTGGCATAGGAGAATGGGGCACATTCATCTTCGGAAAATGAACTACCTTGTCAAAAATGGGCTTGTGCTGGGTGTTCCCTTGAAGAATTTCAACTTTGAAGACAAATGTTTATCATGCAAAAAGGGAAAGCAACACAAGAAATCCCATCACACCAAGAAGGTCAATTCAATTGTCAGTACCCTAGAATTACTTCACATGGATCTCTTCGGTCCCGTGAATGTAAGAAGTCTAGGAGGAACATCGTATTGCTTGGTGATCACTGATGATTTCTCTCGATACTCCTGGGTATATTTCCTGAAGTCAAAGGATGAAACAGTGCAGATGGTAATGAATTTGATTACCAAGGTTGAGAATATCATGGGGAAACGGGTTAAATTCATCAGGAGTGACAATGGAATTGAGTTCAAGAACTATGAGATGGAGATCTTCTGCTTACAGAAGGGGATAGAACACCAATACAGCGCACCGTATACACCGCAACAAGATGGAGTGGCTGAGAGTAAGAACAGAACCTTAATTGAAGGAGCCAGAACCATGCTGGCTGATTCGAATCTTCCCGTGGTGTTCTGGGCTGAAGCTGTTGCAACAGCCTGTTATATCCTTAATAGAGTGTTAACTGTTAAAAGATTAAATAAAACCTGTTATGAACTTATGCATGGGAGAAAGCCAAACTTGAGTGGTCTTGAACCATTCGGGTCCCCGTGTTCGATATTAAAGACCAATTCTAAATTTGGTGAAGTAGCCGACGAAGGAATCTTAGTCGGATACGTTGTTGGGACTCCCAACAGACGGGTCTTTAATACATCGAACAGCAAGGTTAAGGTGATGTGTAACACTGATATCACAAGTTACAAATCACCAAAACCAAGCTCGGGACCCGCTGGGGTTTTCGACTATGATAGACTTTTTAAATCTTTTAACATACCTTATCTGGATTTTGCAGAAGTTGAGGAAAGAATTGCTACGAAGATGATATGCGATGAGGAAGACACTTTGGTGCAACGACCACAGTATGATGAATGTCAGCCTTCCTCATCAAATGCTGTCAATACCTCTGCTGCCTCTACTGAAGAGGAATTCATCAATCCGTTTCACTCTCAACATCAATCACCCATTGATGAGCTATCTTCGAACTTGGAAGATAATCTGAATGTCAGTTCGGTTCCGACTACGAGAATTCACAAAGATCATCCTTTGAAGAACGTGATAGGTGATCTGTCCGCCGGTGTACAAACAAGACAAAGCTTGAATGAGCACACCTGTGTTTACACAAGCATTAAAGAATCAGGCATAATCAACGAGTGCTTGTACACCTGCTTTATCAGCCAAATTGAACCAAAGAACTATCAAATGGCTCTTAAGGACAGCTCGTGGGTCGAAGCCATGCAAGAAGAGTTAGCTCAGTTTAAGAAAATGGAAGTATGGAACTTGATTGTAAAACCAATAAATGTGCATGCGATTGGCACGAAATGGGTCTTCAAATGTAAGAGAGATGAGAAAGGGATTGTTATCAGGAACAAGGCGAGGCTGGTTGTTAAAGGCTTTAATCAACAAGAGGGGATTGATTACAATGAGGTGTTTGCTCCTGTAGCAAGATTGAAAGCCATTCGTTTGTTTTTGGCATTTGCTGCTCATAAGGAGATGAAGGTCTTTCAGTTGGATGTGAAGAGTGTGTTCCTAAACGGTAAAGTCGATGAGGTTGTGTATGTTGAGCAACCTCCGGGTTTTCCTGACCCTGACTTTCCTGATCACGTGTACAAGCTAAGTAAAGCGCTGTATGGACTACATCAGGCACCTCGTGCCTGGTATTCAACCTTATCAGATTACCTGCTTGAGAATGAGTTTGAAAGAGGTAAAATTGATAGCACATTGTTCTTCAAGAGAAAGGGGAGCGACTTCCTACTGGTGCAAGTCTACGTGGACGACATTATCTTTGCTGCATCAAAAGTCTCCATGTGTCAGGAGTTTGAGGCCGTCATGAAGAAGAGATTTGAAATGAGTGCTATGGGTGAACTAACTTTCTTTTTAGGATTGCAGGTTGATCAGAAGAAAGACGGGATGTTCGTTCATCAGACGAAGTATGTCCATGATGTTCTCAAACGCTTCAAGATGGAGGACAGCACTCCATATGATATTCCAGTCTGCGTCAATCACAAATTGGGTGCTGATTCAGACAACGATGCAGACGTGGACCCAACCCAATATCGGGCTATAATAGGTTCTTTAATGTACTTAACTGCTTCTAGGCCTGATATAATGTTTGCTGTTTGTCTTTGTGCACGCTTTCAAGCAAACCCAAAAGAATCTCATTTGAAGGGTGCGAAGAGGATACTGCGATATCTCAAAGGCAAGCCGAAGCTGGGGTTGTGGTACTCGAGAGAAGGAGACTTGGAGCTAGTCGCTTACACAGATTCTGATTATGGAGGGTGCAATCAGAGTCGGAAGTCTACAACAGGTGGCTGTCAGTTTCTTGGTGGCAGACTAGTGTCGTGGCAATGCAAGAAGCAGACCTCAGTCGCAATTTCAACCTGTGAAGCAGAATACATGGCAGCATCCAACTGCTGCTCCCAGGTTCTT
The DNA here is from genome assembly GCF_021521415.1 of Bidens hawaiensis. Lineage (NCBI taxonomy): Eukaryota > Viridiplantae > Streptophyta > Magnoliopsida > Asterales > Asteraceae > Bidens > Bidens hawaiensis. Next base: position 16,697 of record NW_027493500.1, on the reverse strand, counting down.
TGGATTCAACAACAGTTGCGCGATTATGGTCTGAATTTCTCACTTACTCCTATTTGCATTGATAACACTGCTGCTATCTCAGTAACTAACAATCCCATAAAGCACAGTAAAACTAAACATATTGACATACGTCATCATTTTATACGGGATTGTGCTGAGAAGAAACTGATTGAGCTCGAAAAAGTTGACACGTTAGATAATTTCGCTGACTTGTTCACGAAAGCGTTTGACAAAACTAGATTTCAAAACCTTGTTGAGCTGAATGGGATGATCAATCCCGAGTAACCATGTCATTTGTTTGTGTTTGAATGAAAAAAAAATAAAATAAAACGTCACTATCGCTTAGAATTATGTCGGTTGCCTCAGTTTGAAGGACATGTCTTCGGATATGTTTGGTCCTCATTTATACTTGTAGAATATGAGGATAGCCATTAACCAGATGACTGAAAGTGACCGGGGCGGTTTATGATGAGTTTTCATTCTTTCGCTGAGAATTAGTCGATCATACTTAGTTAGAAGGACACATACTAGTATGTGGTCGGTCCAGCTGATCCATTGGATCTTCGGGATAGCCGTTCACCTGAAGACTTTGATTTGGTCGGGGCGATTGATGTTAAAAATTTTTCTTTGCGGGAGATGAAATTACTTTTCAAGTCTACTACTTCGTAAGAAGTACCTTTACTATGTTTAACAGAAAATTGATCTAACCTTGGAAAGTGATAGATATACTGATTCTGTGTGCTTAACTAGTGAAGTTATAAGGCCTAAAAGACTTTAGAACAGTCATTGTATGTCATGGTAGCTTTTTATGGTGCGTAAAAGTAGAAGTGATACTAACTAAATCTACTCGATTTTATGTGGAAACTTCTTAAGAGTTGTGCATGTCTTCATACATATCTTTCCGAATGATAGGCAGAAAAGCGATTACCCAGTCATACACGAGCCCGTGAGTGTTCTGATTCCAGTGAAGATAGAGTGTCAAGACGCTGCAGTGATCCAGATTCGGGACTTGCATTTATTTTCTACTTGAAGTTGTGTATATACATGTTAAAAAAAAAAAAAAAAAAAAAAAAAAAAACTTCTAGAGTTCATAATGTTAATGATTGTCAATCAAGACGCAAGAAGATGAACAGGAAGCAGAGTCTAAGATCGAAGAGTAATTACTACTTAATCAGACACTACGGGTTGAGGTCAATTCGGGGTGACTTGGGGAAAGCCAAATACGCCTTGAGAATAGATAGGAGGCATCATAATCTCTGAGTTGTTGCCCACTTAAGTTTTGAGCTTAATTGAACCTAACTCGTATCACAGAAACGATGAAACCCATTTTAAGTAGATTACCTGCTTACAACCTGTTTCTTTATGTCATAATACAGCTGAACACGGATCTGTGTGACAGTCACGAAATTAGTATGATTCCTGTTCGGATATTTTCTAAAACATGGTAGTCCCTGTCGAGACTGAAATTTGATCCCGTGTACTTTAATTTTTCAAATTTTTGTTACTTTTGTAATTGGTTGATTTTATACCTGGTTACTTGGTCTTGATCGTATCATTTAACGCTTTAAAGGATGTTTTTAAAACTTTATTGAAAATTGTTAAAAGTATAGGGGTTTGTTTTGTAAATACAGGCGAACTTGTTTATAACTTCGCCTGGAATAGGCGAAGTTATCGATAACTTCGCCTGTACTAACTTTGACCCTATATAAAGGAAGTTAAAGGTCAAACAGTTTCATTATTTCAAAATCTCAGCGAACTTATCCTCCGAAACCTTAGCGAACTTATCGATCTTAAGCGTCTGTGTTCTTATTTCGATTCCAATCCTTGATTCAAGGTGTGTAGGGTTTGTTTATCATATTATCAATGTCTTTTGAGGTTAATCATCGGTCGTTTCGACTCGATTCTCGACCTCGTCTTTCGAAACCTTAGACACCCGATTTCAAACTTGTTTTTACGTGATAGTAAACTACTTGAACGTCTAAAACTTCATAAAATCATGTATTTCGGAGTCCTCGATCTCCGAAATCATCATCTACACGTCGTTCGTAAATCCTAACTGTTGCCGATTCGAATTCGGCGAAGTTACAGTTTAGGCGAAGTTATCCGTAACTTCGCCTGAGGTTTAACTTCGCCTGATTATTGATTTTGAAACAGTTTATGAGGCGATGTTGTGATTAGGCGAAGTTATCCGTAACTTCGCCTGCACCATTTTACTTAACTATTATCAGACGAAGTTCAAGTTGAAGCGAAGTTGTTTCCCAACTTCGCCCCACCTTTAACTTCGCCTATACAGAATTGATCACAACTTCGCTCATGGTAACAGGCGAACTTGTGATTCGCTTTGACGTTTATCTAACTTAACCTGTTTGTTGCAGATATGGCTGTTGTTGCTGGAGCAGGTGGTGCAGGCGGTGATGACGGAGGTGATCACCAGAGACAGTTCTTCCCGGGTCACAACATGTACATAACATTAGACCCGGAGGCGAGCGGAGTTGATGATTTCCTCGAAATCATCTCATTTCTTTTACGCTCGAGGATATTCCACGCGATTACAACAACTCTGCCAATATCCTTACCCAATATTGAGGATTTCTGGCAGACAGTGGAATACGACTGTAGAGTCGAGCCCCCGGTGATGCGCGCAACAGTCAACAATCAGATTGTTCAGTTCTCTTCTGAACAAATCCGGGCGGCTTTACGATTTGGGAATGAGACAAGGGATGACCCAACAGAGTTTGTAGCTCATTTCCGTGATGGAGCGTTTTTGAGGATGGGATACTCTGGTCCCTTGGGTGATACGCAGAGGAGGAAAGGCTTTTTACTTGACCAGTGGCGCTTTCTCATGCATGTCATGATTGTATGCATGTCAGGGAGAAAGGCGGGCACTGATGGCATGGGCGCGACCATGCAGTCAGCGATGACTGCTCTGACTTACAACAAGCGATTCAGCTTTAGTCAGATGGTCTTTTATGAGATTGATCGTCAAAGAAGAGCGATGGCGCGTGAGCGATTCATCATGTATCCAAGATTCCTACAAATGATCTTGAATCATGTTGCTCCAACGCTTCCTCGGCGCCGTCCGATCCGATACGTTGAGAGTGTGAACAAACGGATCTTCACCCAATGTAGATCCTCCAGTGCGAGGAGCAAACCTGAGCTCCGTCCTCGACATACTCCACTCTTTGGGTACTTGATCAACCCGGGGTATGTGCCTGCACGAGGGGACGAGTTTAGGGACCCGGCACCACAACAGGCAGGAGCACCTCAAGCTATACCTGCTGCTCCTGTTGTGTCACCGGAGGAGAACGTGGACCTTGATGCAGAATTTGGTGGTCAAGGCTTCTTTGATATGGATCGGGTGGATCCAGAGGAGAACGTTCAGGTTCCGGTTGAACGTACTTCGACTGTGAATGTTACTAGGGCAGCTACAACGGTGGCCGGCTCAGATTCTGATGATGAAGTGGCAGAGGCGAGAAGGATTATGGTAACTCGAGAAAGACTACATGGGAAGAGAAAGAGAACTGTTGATGACAGCGAGTCTGATTATGAGGAAGAGGTACAACAGTTGATCCGGAGGTCAAGAAGGGAACGGATAGGTGCAGGATCAGGAGCCGGTGAGAGCTCTAGGGTGGTACGTTTCACTCCACCAGCACTATCCGGTATGACAATGGTTCCCTCATCACTACATGTTACAAGGCCAAGCGCTACGGGTGTTCCCGTGGTGGCTACCTCGTCTACTTTTGGCCTCCCACCCACTACTTTCCAACTTTCGACTCCTGAGATCGTTTCATTGCCGCCTCCGACCGTTACTCCATCGGAGGTCGTGGCACAATTAATAGAGTCGACTGTTGTGGCCACTGCAGGGCTATCGGTGACGATACCACCTGCGGTTACGTCTATCTCTACTTCTGAGGTCCCGGTGACATCGGAAATCCCTCCTCAGTACACTCAAGATATATCACATATGAGGTTCGATTTCGATGCAACCCTATCAGACTCTGAACGAATAGCAGCACTGGAACGGGTCGTGGCAGAGCAGTCAAGGATTAATCTTATCCAGACCCAGGCTATTCAGCGCCTAGTTACAGAGAATCAGATGCAGTCGTCCCTGATAGTACAACATGGAAAAATCATAGATGCTTTCAAGGAGTTCTTGGCATCTCATAGATGCTTTCAAGGAGTTCTTGGCATCTCAGGGGGAGACGAGTTGAGGACCAAGAGACGAAATGATAGAGACGATGATCCCAATGCATCGAAAGATGCAGGTGGTGAGTTGCCAAGAACTGATCAAGCTCTTGGAACTTCCACAACTCAGGGGGAGTCGACAACTGCAGCTGGTGGTGATGATGTGGTGGTGGTGGATGTAGAAGAGATGGATGATGTTTTGGTTGGTGATGATGATGTACTACCGAGTGATGTGATAGAGAAGATTGGTGAAGAGATTGTGATTGATACAGAGATAGAAGAGAAAGAGATAGTTGAGGAAAATATTGAGCATGACATTCCAGATGTTGAGAAAGCAGATATGAGTAAAGAGATGGCAAGTGATGAGTCTGAATGGGAAGAGCAGCCTAGATGGAAGGAAGGCTATGCTCAGTGGTTCGTCAAAACGAAGAAACCGGCGGTCCCTACAATGTTTAAGAAGAGTTACAACATTAAAGGCTATGCTGAAGCGAAGAAAGGGATTATTTGCTGGATATATGATGAGCAGTTGAGGCTCTTCGTGATTAAAAGGTATGACGGTGTTCAGGACTTTAGAAGGATGTTAAGATCGTTGAATACACTGCCAGAATGTGAAGTGAAAGACTTAGCCAGATTGGGATTGATAAACAGAAGTGACGATAATATGGCTAGAGTCATTGGGAAAATTGTGTGGAAAGAGAGTATAAAAGAGAAGAAATTTGAGCTGTTGAAGCCACAAAAGGGAAAGCTTGTTGAAGACAAGGATAGAGGTTTGAGAGCTGATGGAAAGCCTTGGATGATTATGAAGTATAAACCGATCCGGTGTTTGAAAGAAGTACCGATGAAGCTAATGCCCAAAGATGTGCTTAAAGACCTGAAGTGGTGGTTTGTAGATTGTGAGACAGCTGAGGCAGTGATGGAAGACGAAGATGAACAAGAGGTTCTTAGAGTGTACGATCCGATGCACTTGGTAAACTTATCGCAAGCTGATTTGCAGGTGTTGAATGACAAGAAGATATTTTATATTCCTGCTTGGAAAGACGAAGCGAGGAAATATCAAAGAGTTGTCTCGGTTTGTGTTCGAGAAGGAGTGCATGCTTGAAGATAGAAGATTGAAGATTACAAGACACGTGTTTGAAGCTAAAGAGATGAAGCTACTGCCAATGGGGAGTCTGTTGGTGCATGATGTCAGTAGTTCAGTGTCGAGTGTCTGTAATCGTGTTAGTTAGATTGAATTTTGTATGTAAGCGAAGTTACTAACAAGTTCGCTTATATGGGCGAACTTGTTAGACAAGCGAAGTTAGGGACAACTTCGCCTGAACATACCAGGCGAAGTTGTCGTGTCTATATAAGCTGTTTGTTACGGCTTATTCAATAGATTAAGAGTTTGTTATTTTGTGTATTTGTGACAATCGTCAATTTCAGGTTAACCCCGTTAACTCAACTCCGTCAATTCAAACTTTAAGATCGTTGAATCTATAACGCACACTTCATTACATTTAAACTAGGGTTTAAATGACGCTTAACACTTACTACATGTGTAGTCTTTCGGGATTTGCACCGAACGCAAACGAGTTGACGCAAACGATTGATAAATGAACGAAAAACGTCAAAACAATAATTATGTGATAATTATGTGTTAGATATATGTGTGTTACTTGATTGTTATGTGGAATGTTAAACAAGAAACAAGAACCAACTAATTAGGCTAGAGATGTAACATTTGGAAGTTTAAGGGACTAGAGTGTAACTTGTATATCTATAAATATATCATTATCACAAACCCTAATCTATTTTCTAAACCAAAAAGCTCCGATCGGCCCTCCTTGCTCCCTCACGGCTGCCGTCCACAAACACCCTCACACAACCCTCAAATCAAGTGATTAATCCAAGAACTAGGTGCTAGGAAGGTATACTTGATCATCCCTTACCTCCTTGTTGTTTAATTTTGATGTTTAATGGGTTAAGTATAAACCCTAGGCAGCCGATTTTGGTTCATGTATATGGTTAATATGATTGTTGTTATTTGGATAATGAATTGATAACTAGATTGATGTTGTTGCATGATTCATTGTTGTCTTTGATTTGAGTTAAAACACAAACCCTAATCTTGTATGTATGGTGTAATTGAGTTGCATGGATAGTAGTATTAGTGTCTAGCATGTTATATGATTTATTTGTGATCCATGGCTAGTGAAATTGTTAAGTTTTGATGTGAACAGAATCTGGACAGAATGTATGTACGATGTTCAAGTGACTGTAACGAAGTGTAAACGTGAAAATTGGTTGAGATTGTGGGTACTGCAGTAAACTAGGTTGAGTCTAGTTTTCATGAAGTATAAGTTTGTAATTTTTGGACAAGTATAAGTGTGCTTTTATGATTTTACAAAAACGTGGTGCAAAGCTGAGCTGTTAGACCTGCTGTAGGTTATGTTGTAAATGTTATATCTCATGAACTACGAGACCAATTGGGTTGGTTCCACTTCTGGAAGTTGACTCATTGAGTTAGGAACCAAACCCAAGTGGTCTTGCATTTATTGGATTTTTCGTTTAACGGGAATTGCAAATAACATTCTGTTGCGCATGAATCTGACTGATATGAGTTTGCTGTAATGTTTTGGTCATTATAAGAAAAATATGTGGAATAAAAATAAGATAAAATATGTTCTGGAAACCTAAGATATGTATGCTTCTGTGGTGATTTTTGGTGAATTAATTGAGACGTTATGATCGGTGAACTAGTGCAATCTTTCAAGTAAAAATTCTGTCATAATGAAACTAGCTGCTGAGTTGTGTATAAATGCATGAAATATGATATTTCTTATATAATTGTTATTTGTTGACCAAAATGCCCTTACGGGGATAATTGCTAGTAAAGTATGTTATTAATACATGACACAAAAGTAATTGTTCACTCACGTATCGTATCACAATTGTACTTGCTTAAGTCACACACGATTCACAAACGAAACACGAAACATGTTACGTGCATAGGTATTATGTGCCGAGTCTAGAGACTCGTTAAACGTACCGATACTTAGAAAATCTCTTTGTTATTTAGAACGCTAGAGAGTTTCTACGACGCGCATCACTTGGTGATCTAATTCGGGATATTCTTCGCAAACAGTGAGTTCACTTACCCCGCTCTTTGAACTGTTTTCAAACGTTTTTCACTTGGGGGAGATAACATACTCCGATAAACGTATTTTTCTGAGATAAACGCATATTTAAGATTTTGTTATAAATTATATATCACTTGTAAAGGCTAAGCGGCAAACGTAACATTTGAAGTCCCACACATCGGACCGGTTAATATTTGGAATAGCGAGTCACTGTTGAGTAGTACTACTGGGTTTGACAAACCCCACCCGACGCTAAGCTCAACTGGAGGTTGAGTGGGTGTAATTTTGGCTAACACTTACCATGGTCTGGATTGACCTGGTGACGGGCACTTGATAAACAGTCAGCTTCGGTCGCGAACCACTTAGCGATACTTGTTGTATAGATTAGCTACCTATCGATATATAATTTGACATAACACTATCTGGTAATGCAACACTTAAACGTCGTAACGGGGTTACGCAACACTTAAACGTCATAACGGGGTTACGCAACACTTAAACGTCGTAACGGGGTTACGCAACACTTAAACGTCGTAACGGGGTTACGCAACACTTAAACGTCGTAACGGGGTTACGCAACACTGGAACGCCGTAACGAGGTTACGCAAAACGCTAAACGATTTATCTTATTTAACTTGTGAACTCACCAACCTTGTGTTGACACTTTTAGTATGTTATTCTCAGGTAGCCGAGGCGGGCGCGCGGTTTAGGAGCATGCATTAATTGAAAACATCTTTATTCTGCAAACTTAATTTTAACAGTTACATTTGGTTTTAAGTCGTCCTGCGTGACGCAACTTTTGAATTAAGGTTTTACGCTTCCGCACTTATTTACATTTAAACGTTTTTCTTTGGTTTGATTATAACTAATGATTCCGATCCTGCCAGTTCACACCCTCTGACGGTAAAACTCCGTTAGTGGATTTTGAGGGTGTGACAGTATTCGAGTCAGAGAGTTTTGTACTAAGTGATCATAGTATCACGTGTTTACGGTTGGAATACAACGTGTGTTTGGTTATCGTATCGTGTGTTAGCTCGTATTGTTTTCTATACTCGTAACGTCTTACGTAGGGATTCCGCACCTACGTAGAACGCGATATCTCGTGTAGATCCGGCTGGGAACCTACACAAGCCCGAAGGAATCTCACATGAAGGGAGTGAAGAGAATATTGCGGTATCTCAAAGGCAAGCCTAAGTTGGGATTGTGGTACACGAAAGGGGGAGAACTGGATTTGGTAGGTTACACAGATTCTGACTATGGAGGTTGCAATCAGAACAGGAAGTCAACAACCGGTGGATGTCAGTTTCTCGGAGGAAGATTGGTGTCGCGGCAGTGCAAGAAGCAGACCTCAGTAGCCATTTCCACTTGCGAAGCAGAGTACATGGCAGCATCAAACTGCTGCTCCTAGGTTTTATGGATACAACAGCAATTGCGCGATTATGGTCTGAATTTCACTCAAACTCCTATTTGCATTGATAACACTGCTGCAATCTCAGTAACTAACAATCCAGTTAAACACAGCAAAACTAAACATATTGACATTCGTCATCATTTTATACGGGATTGTGCTGAGAAGAAATTAATTGTGCTTGAAAAGGTTGATTCTTTGGATAATTTTTCCGATCTTTTTACTAAAGCGTTTGACCGATCCCGTTTTCAAAATCTTGTTGAGCTTAATGGGATGATCAATCCCGAGTAACCTTGTTTTCTATAAAAAAAACCATCACTATCGCTTAAAATTATGTCGGTTGCTTAAGTTTGAAGGACATACCTTCGGATATGTTTGGTCCTTACTTCTACTTGTAGATTATGAGGATAACCATTAACCAGATGACTGAAAGTGACCGGGGCGGTTTATGATGGGTTTTTATTCTTTCGCTGAAAAATAGTCGTTCATACTTAGTTAGACGGACACATACTCGTATGTGGTCGGTCCAGCGGATCCATTGGATCTTCAGGATAGCCGTTTACCTGATGACTTTGACTTGATCGAGGCGATAGAATTTAAATTTTTTTAGGGAGATGATATAATTTTTCAAGTCTATGACTTCGTAAGAAGTTTCAATACGATGTTTAAAAGAAAATTGATCCAACCTTGGAAAGTGATAGAAAAACTGATTCTGTGTGCTTAACTGGTGAAGTTATTAGGCCTAAAAGACTCTAGAACAGTCATTGTATGTTATGGTAGCTTTCTATGGTGCGTAAAAGTAAAAGTGATACAAACTAAATCTCCTCGATTTAAGGTGGAGAATCATTCTGAGTTGTGCATGTCTCCATATACATCTTTCCGAATGATAGGCAGAAAAGTGATTACCCAGTCATACACGAGCCCGTGAGTGTTCTGATTTCCGCGAAGAAAGTGTTAGTATCTGCAGTGATCCAGATTCGGGACTTGCAGTTGTCTACAATTTGAAGTTGTATTAATGACTTTATTTGTAAAAAAAAAAAAGCATGTACATTGTTAAGCCTTCTGAAGCTTATGTTGTTTCAAATATCAAGAAAGAGGCAAGAAAGAATATTTCAAGCATAAGAAAGAACGGGAAGAAGACTCTAAAGATAGATGTGTGCACATTGTTTAATCAGACACTACGGGTCGAAGTCAACTCGGGGTGACTTGGGGAAAGCCAAATACGCTTTGAGAATTGATAGGAGGCACCACAATCTCTCATGTGATGTCCATCTAAATTTTGAGTTTAATTGAACCTAATCCGTATCACAGAAGCGATGAAAAACCATACTAAGTTTTATACCTTCTTACAACCTGCTTCTTTATGTCATAATACCGCTGAACATGGATCTGAGTGACAGCCACTTAATCAGTATGATTCCTGTTCGGATCTTTTCTAAAACATGTTGGCTCATTAAGACTGAAATTTGATCCCGTTTATTCTATTACTAATTTTTTCGTTATGTATTTCGTTTTATGTTTTACATTTATATAACATGGTTACTTGGTTCTTTGATTATCAATTTTAAATTTGTTATTGAAATTTGTTAAACAGTATAAAGTGAACCTTGTTAAATCTCTAAAGGTTCGGTCTTAAAATGGGAGACGTTTTTGGCGAAGTTAACTTATCAGCGATGTTGACCACAGTGTTAACAAAGTTTTGGCTGAGCGAAGTTAAATGTGGGCGAAGTTTGATACATGGTTTTGGTTAAGCGAAGTTAAAGTTGGGCGAAGTTAACCTAACTTCGCCCCTGGGTTACGTCTACCTATTTAAAGGCTTTAGATGGTCAATTGAGTCAATTATTTTCACACCTTAACCCCTCGGCGAACTTAGTCCTTGAACAGACCTTGTATTGATCCTCTCTATTGTTTGATTTCTGTTCCGTGATACAGGTTGTTGCAAGATTTGTTGAGTCTACAGTGGTTGCTACTGCGGGGTTACCTGTTTCGTTACCACCCGCGGTTACAGTTCAGCCTACCTCGGATATTCCAGTTAGTTTGGGCGTTCCTCCACCGTATGCTCAAGACATTTCTCACATAAGGTTTGATTTTGATGCTACTTTATCAGATTCTGAGAGGATAGCATCTCTTGAACGGGTGGTTGCTGAACAGTCAAGAATTAATCTCATCCAAACTCATGCCATCCAGAGACTTGTGGCAGAGAATCAATTACAGTCGTCACTCCTTGTTGAACACGGTAAATTATTTGATGCCCTTAAAGAGTTCTTAGCATCTTAGGGGGAGACGAGCTGCAAGGGCGACGAGTTGAGAACTAAGAAGAGGCAAGACAGAGACGATGATCCCAATGCATCGGAAGGTGCAGGTGGTGAGTTGCCAAGAACTGAACAAACTCTTGGGACTTTCACATCTCAGGGGGAGTCTGCTGGTCAGTCAGGCGGTTCAGGTGGTGAGAATGTGATGGTTGTGGATGATGAGGAAGTTTTGGGTAATGATGATGAGTTAGCAGATGATGTGTTAACTATTGATGAGATTGAAAAGATAGGGGAACAAATTGAGATTGATAGTGAGTTAGAAGAAGGGGAGATTGTGGATGATGGTGTAGAACATGATATTCCGGATGTTGACAAGGTGAGCGTGAGCCAAGATGCAAATGTGTCAGATGAGTCCAAGTGGGAAGAACAGCCGAGATGGAAAGAAGGCTGTGCTCAGTGGTTCTTCAAGAAAAAGAAGCCTGCAGTTCCAACAATGTTTAAGAAGATTTACAACATCAAGGGGTACGCTGAGTCAAAGAAAGGTATCATCTGCTGGCTGTATGATGAGCAGTTAAAGTTATTTTTGATTAAACGCTTTGATGGGATTCAGTATTTTAAGAAGACTTTGAGATTGCTCAATACCTTGCCTGAGTGTGAGGTGAAGGATTTGGCTAAATTGAGATTGATTAATAGGAGTGATGACAATATGGCTAGAATAATTGGGAAGATCGTGTGGAAAGAAAGTGTGAAAGAGAAGAAGTTTGAGTTGCTAAAGCCTCAGAAAGGGAAGTTAGTTGAAGATAAGGAAAGGGGAACGCGAGCTGATGGCAAGCCTTGGATGGTGATGAAGTATAAACCAATTCGGTGTTTGAAAGAGGTGCTAATGAAAATGATGCCTAAAAATGTGTTAAAGAATCTTAAGTGGTGGTATGTCGACTGCCAGACTGCTGAAGCCGTTATGGAAGATGAGGACGAGCAGGAGATTCTGAGAGTGTATGATCCTATGCACTTGGTTAATTTGTCTCAAGCTGATTTGCAGGTACTGAACGATAAGAAGATATTCTATATTCCTACGTGGAAGGATGAAGCAAAGAAGTACCAAAAGGTGGTCTCTGTCTGTATAAGGCAGGGAGTTCATGCTTGAAGATGAGTGGCACGAGAGTTTTGGTATTACAAGACACGAGAAAGAAGATAGAGATATGAAGCTACTACCAAGGGGAGTCTGTTGGTGCATGATGTCAGTAGTTCAGTATCTCGTGTTTTGCATGTGTCTGTAATCGTTTTAGTTTGTTTCGTTTTTGTTTGAATATTGTTTTATGTAAGGTCGCCATGTATGTTAGCGAACTTGGGAATAGCGAAGTTAGACAACTTCGCCTAGTATGTTAGGCGAAGTTGTCAAAGTCTATATATACTTCGGCTTAGGTTTGTTTGGAAGAGGTTTTCTGGACGGCAGAACGTGTGTTAGTGACTATTGATATCACGTGTTGAAGCTTTGCAATATAATCGAGTTTATTAGTATTGTTCCGTGTGTTATACTTTACCGATTCAACGTATTGCTTATCTTACACTCGTATCGTATTACGTGGGGATTCCGCACCCTCGTGTTACGAGATACTCCTATGTAGATCCGGCTGGGAACCTACACAAAGCATTCTGGAATGTTTTTAAACATGGTCAAAGACCTTTTAGCCACACATTTAAGCCGAAGTGTGGCAAATCGCCCAGACCACATGTGTGGCTAAAAGTCGATATTCATGTAGTGCAAATAACGAATCAGTTTACTCGTTCGTTATGTTAAGATAACGAAGCAGCTCACCCATTCGTTATATTAAGATAACGAATTAGGCCATTCAAATTAAGGAGGATTTCGTAACGAATTAGGCTTAATTCGTTATAGCAAATGAGATAGTGAATTAGATAATAATTTAAAATCCTAATGGAAAATGTGTTAAGACAGTTAGTGGAAATAAAATTTTTCCAAGCTGACCTGGCAGCTTGTAACATCGTGAAAATTTCGAGTTCAAAATGTCAACTTTCCAAAGTCATGGGACTAAAAATGTCAAAATTCCAAACCTTAGGGTTTAAAATGAAAATTCTGTTTTTCTTGTCCTATCGCGCTACGCGATGGTACAAATGATAAGCCCATCGCAATACGCGATGGGGCTTGGTCAAAGTTCTAGATGAAGTCAACTGAGATACGTGATCGCTGTTGAGCCTACGTCATCGCATATCGCGATGACGTGGCCTGACACATTTTGACACGTGTGCCACGTGGCACAGGGTGGCACCACCTGCTGCCACGTGTCGCCACGTGGCAGGTCTACCCTGTGATTGTGCAGAGCTACGTCGCGCTACGCAACGGGTGTCAAGGAGCCCATCGCGTACCGCGATGGGATCCAAAATCTTGTCTATAAATAGCAAGGTCGGGATCTTCATTCCACACACCAATATTCAGTGTTCCTTTCTCTCTCTAGTCTCTCTCTACAATATTATACTCACATACTCGATCCACCTCGATAAACGTGCCGTAGTTCCTCGATTTGCGTGTCCCGATACTCGATTTCCGTGTTGATGTTTCCTCGAAGTATGTGCCACCCTCTACCCACATTCGACCAGGGAAGGTGTTGTTCTTTAAAGGCGTACTATCAATTGTCGAAGATTGGTGTCGTCGTTGGCATACCAAAGTTGATCGAGAAGTGAAGCGGCGTTGAATAAAATAATGAATAATAAATATGTATATATGTGTGTAAGTATATATATATTCTCTTTGTTATGGAATTATTATTTAAGCAATAATGAGTATTCTTAAATAATAAAAGAAAAAGAATACGTTTCTTAGAGAAGAAGAAACGTCGGGTTTCTATATAAACTAAAGGTTTATAATTACTTTTAAAACTAAGGTAGAGTTTGGTATGCAGGAATGGAGGACGGAATGGAATGACCCATTACGAGGGAATGGAAAATAGTATGTTTGGTTGACCAAAGGAATAGAATGACCCGTTACCTAGTCCATTCCATTCCCTCTAAAATACCCCAATTTCATTCCATCCATACCCCATGTTTTTTTTTCATTCCATTCCCTCCTTCACCCTACATAACCTCCACCACCCTCCCAACAACACCACCACCCAACATCAACACCCACCACCGCCACTGCCACCAGCCACCACCATCGCCGTTCACCGCCGCCACCAACCATCGCCATCGGTAACAGCCACTCAGCACCGCCAGCCGTCCGTTGCATATATCAACCATCACCCCACCATCACACATGCAGCCCGCCGTCAACACTGCCCACCACTGCCGCCACTGCCACCAATCACCACCATCGGCGTCCTACGCCGTGCACCACCACCCATCTCCACAAACCATCGCCATCAGTGCCAGCCACCCACCACCTCCAGCCACCCGCCGCATCCATCAATCATCGCCCCACCATCACACACGCCGCCCACCGTCATCGCTACCCACCACCACCTCCACCGTTACTGCCACCGCTCCCACCACCACTCACTACCATTTTAATTTTTTTTCTTACCTACCAACAATACAAAGTAATGATTCATTTCATTCCCATGTGGTAACCAAACATTTCATTGGAATGGTAATAATCCATTCCATTCCTTTGTCCATTCCATTACCAAGTCCATTCCATTCCGTCGTCCATTCCATTACCCTATACCAAACAGACCCTAAAGGTTTTCAAGTAAATGAGATGTATGAACTAAAGGTTCATCGAGGTATAGAACAATACTAAAGGTCTTACGCCGGATTGTATATCTGACTAACAAATATTTATATTCGTACTATAGGTGCGAGATAAAAAGGGAAAGACCCTCGGACGGTGAGTGATGCCGATCCCAAAGCAAAAAGGTTCTACGCCCCCAACTTTTATAAACTTTTTTTCAAACGAGTCAAACATGTTATGTGAAAATTTTTTTACAAGGAACTATGTGTTCCTAAAACCATTATAAATAAAAGTATAAACCTAGCCCTCAGGCTGTGGTATACGTATGTCTGGATCCTTACATAGGTGGTACTACGCGATGGGCACATCGCACCACCCTGATCGTAGGACGCTTTCCCGAGGGAAGTACGATCATTGTGTATATTTACGGGTATTTAACTAAGTCGAACGCTGCGGTGTTTGCTGAGGTGACCTAGAGTAGAGGCTTGATTTTATTATGTGTTGTTTTAACATTGTTATTCCTAAGCCACGTTGGGCCGAGACAGGCGTAGTCTCGAGGGGTAATAAAGTAAAAAGGAAATGTTTTAGCGTCAGTGTGTTCACCAGCATTACATTTTGCAGGTGAACAAGATTAGCGCTTGGAAATGTCGAAGTGCTACTTTTATATCCGATGGCTCGGATTTTTGTTTTGTATAAACTTAAGAAAATATATAAATGGTGGTTTTGTAAAACACGTAAACTTAATCGATCGGGAACCTTTTATAATCCCGACATTTGTATATGTAAATATTTACATCTTTAATCCATAAGTTTTATAAGACTTCCGCTAAATTAACAAAACTCTGATTTATTGATGTGTTGTAAAACACACTTACTTTCCTTATCGTTTTATCAAGTTTGAAGTACTTTATTAGTTTAATTATTAAGAGTTTTAGCTTGTTTTTGCTTAATTTTACAAAGTTGGATTGATTACTTGTAGGTTTCGAGTTTTAATGGAAAAAAGAGTAAAGTTTGAAGACTCTATGAGCCTTTTTGATCAATTTTGAAGACTAAAACTCAAGGCCCAACCCAAGCCCACAAGATTAAAGCCTTACATGATAATATATTAAGTTAATTAACAAGAAAAAAACCCTAGAACAACCCCTAAATCCCGAAATCAGCAGCAACCAGCCATAAAACTTCCGTTCGACAGCTTCTAGGGTTAAAAGAAACTCGTTTTTGCATCTTGGGTGACAAAGTGAAGAAAAAGGAGACTAAAGGAGACTTTGGATAGCAGCTAGGGATTAATTTTCATCATAAAACTCAGCCCTAATCTTGAGTATAACATTCAAAAACCTTGTGTTCTTGTTAGTATTCATAACTCTTTGATTTTGAACTTTAAACTTGAATTCTTTTGCAATTGAGTTAGGGTTTGAGTTGTTAGTGATTATCATTGATTTTTGAATGATTTGGACTATGTTTATGATGATTAACATGAAGTTTACATTGAGTGTTTGCTGCTGTCCAAAAGTTATGAGTAGCTAATCTTCTTAGTTCTACCTAAGTTAGATGATTATTGTCAGGTTTTAATGAGTAATATGGATTGTTGATTATCATGACTTGAATTGTTAATGAAAAGTTTGGTTTAACATTGAATTAGGTTGTGTTTAGTGGCTCTGAATTTATTAATTTTCCTCATATACCTCTTGCTTTGATTAATTGAATAAGTTTTGATTGAATGTTGCTTGTTAGAACTCTTTACTTTGTGTTTAGGGTTTGTTTGCGGGGTGATCAACCGTAGGGTTTAAGTGAGTGTATTAATTGAATATCATCAGCGGGTGAACACCTTCTTAGAGACCGAGAGGTGATAGGAAGTAAGGTCGTCTCATAGCTTTTACTTGTTAGAATTAGGACCGCGCGAGAGCGGGTTGGGTTCTTGTCGGATTTGGGTTTTTGAGCGATTAGTTGATCTAGTTTAAGTTAAACTAAATTGTTCCTCTATCCTTGGTTGCGTAGTATTCATCTCCATTAGGGTAGTGTGTCGGTGAGACCGAGAGGAGAGTCGA